>NC_090247.1:16295798-16338298 GCF_037325665.1 Littorina saxatilis | reverse complement strand
CCAACAATATGTAAGAAACAAAGAGACGTTAGAACGCTTAGGAGTTACACGGAACCTTCTTCTTCTTCTTCTTCAGCTTTCCTAGATCAGGCTATACGGAATCAATCTTTAGAGACTCGAGTGATTAGCAAGCATCGAATTGAACAAGTAGCTTTAATGTTTGTTTTTCTCTGAAAAAAAAAGAAGAAAAAAGCTAGTGGACGTCGTTAATGATAATTTCCAAACCTTGCAATCCCCTGTATGGGTACTCGAGATCGCTGTCTTGAGGTTGGAGATACAACGGGTATGTGAATGAGGTTACTTGCTGCTCGTTATCTTACTTGTTTTTTCCTCTACTCCAAAGAGCACTCGGTAAAAGTACTAGTGAATGTTTGGTTTCGTCAATGATTTCTCGTTCCACTAATTAACCGTTGTTGATTTGTTAAGTTTGTGAGTGTTTTTAGTACGCGTGCGCGCGTGTGTGTGTACCTGCGTGTATTTGTGCGTACGTGTGTGTGTGTGTGTGTGTGTGTGTGTGTGTGTGTGTGTGTGTGTGCATGTGTGTGTTCGTGTCTTTGTACCTTGCCTTGGACGCTCTGTTGAGCAGCTCCCCCATACCGGAGGCCTTGGTGTCGACAGGTAGACAGGGGTCGTCACGCAGGTACTCGAAAGCCTCCACGTTGAGCCATAACTCGAAGGACACGCCGTGTTCACCTTGCAGGCTGTCGTGACTCTTCTCGAAGGCAGCGAACACCTGAAAAAAAGAAATAATGTTGCTAAAACATACTTAAAATATCCGATACCAGGGATCAAAATAAAAGCAACAAGAAACACTTAATATTTGAGAAAAAAAATAGTATTGATCACAAGTTGATCGGCCCAGAAGTCTATATAATACAGTTATTATGAGATGAACGAAACTTATTTGATATTACTTTTTGACTACACGTACTGGTGTATGTTTTGTTTTGTCAAAAGTTAAACGTTTCCTTAAAGAACTATTTTTGGTTTTTTTATTTTCAATTTTGGAACGTTGGCAGTATTATGTTTTTGGATTCATGCACAACCTTTTTTTTTAAATCTTTTTTTTTCTAAAAAAGTCGAGGCGTTCCGCGGACATTTGACGCAAAATGTAAACCCTATTCATATTGATGATGTTCGTCCTTCGTTTCGAAGATGACCGCAGACTCATGGTATGATTGGATGTCTGGTCTGATGGGTCCGGGGATGACTGATGCGGCCTATTCGGGCCAGGAAGCCCCTCCCACATGTTGGACACTCATGAGAACGTTCAGCTGCTAATGTACTGGCTGCTCTGGGTTTTCGGACTGTTCGCTTTTGCTCTGACTTCTGATTCTGATCTCTGTGATGTGAGTTCTTCTGTCTTCCGCAGTCTGATCACTAGAATGAATGAGACCACGCCAGTTTGATCTGTCTTGAGCAAACTGCTCCCTGAGCGGAGATGCACGAGAGCGTTACCAATCCGGTGGGAGCAAGCCACGTTGTTGGATTGGTTGAAGTTGAGATTTGCTGTGATTTCAACGAATCAGGCCCCGCGGTTTGTTCTCGCCCGTTTGGGTGGCACCCACTTTCGCTTCGTGCTCCTCTGCCTAGTTATCGACCTGAATGTCAAGGTCTTTCAGGGAGGCTTTTAACGTGTCAGTCAATCTTTTCTTATGCCCTTTGCGTTTTTCTTACCTCCTGGTTACTGGCGGAACACGCCTCCTCAAATGTGACGTTCTCCTTGAGGTTGGGGTCGAGATAGTGAAGAATCCTGTCCAGTGTCTTGTCTCCCTTCTTCACGGGCATCTGTTTCTGTGGGGGCCAGTAGTAACAACCCTTGCCAGCCCCGCGACCCTCCTGGAAAAGATTATGAAAAATGGCCGTCAGGAGTTATGAGTTAGCCAACCAACATCGAGAGTGCAAAGGCCATAGTCGCCCGAGCCTGACGGTTGCCAACTACACAAAGTAACTGCCACTGTCCTGAATTCTGTATTTCAGACGAAGCAGAGTTACTAAATGTTTAACTGTTTTGTCATTGTATGTCTTCTTACGAACACAACACTGTCGAACGTTTGATATCTTCTCATTATTTTGCTGCATACATAAGGGACTCAACTGCGTTCGTGAGATCGATTGGAATAATATGGTTACCTCCCTTCCGCCCGCTTCTTAGCCTGTATTTGTCGTTTTTCTTTTTTGCTGCCTGGCTGGCTGGCTGGCTGTCAACATGTCTGTACGTATGTATGTCTGGCTAACTGACTGACTGAATGACTGAGTTCCTGACTGTCTGTCTGTCTGTCTGTCTGTCTGTCTGTCTGTCTGTTTGTCTGTCTGTCTGTCTGTCCGACTGTCTGCCTCTCTGTCTGTTTTCCTTTACGTAGCCAACGCGATGACCCTCATGACAACCAGGGTGGTAGGAACGTGTGTGTGTGTGACAATCTGCACAGCTCTGGTGCACTTGTGTGGTGAATGATGTGGAACTGCAACTAAACTTGAACATAACTGCAGCTTGCATGGTTATCGCCATCAACCAGAAGGAAGTCCTCTTCGTGTAAACGATTCGACTCACCATCTCAAACTTATTTAGGTTTTAAGATCGTATCAGGCAATCCCTCCGCTTTCACACCCACCAAAAGCAGGTTGTTTTCTGTGCAGAGTGATGTTCATGAAATAATCTTATAATAAACACTAAAGTAGCAATCTGAAACATTAATTCATCGAACAGTTTTTACTCAGCAGAGGAAGTAGCAAAGGTGTTGGTGTTTAAAGGCACAGTAAGCCTCCCGTAAACCATCACAGAGCTCCCCGAGCGTCTAAATACAGTACAAGCATACTTCCATTTGAACGCTCACCGAACGGGAACATCCTGGCTGCTTTCTGTCGAGCGTGAGACATTTTCCAAGAATTTATTTTCGTGGACTTGGCCCTGAAGAACAATGGCGCCTCGTTTTTGCGCTAGACCTAACTTTTAAAATCTAAATAATAAATTGACAGCTTGTTACACAAACATTCTTTAATCATAAAAGAATTCGTTTTTCATCAAGACAAGATCAGAACAATTCGAAGTTGTGAAAGTTTAAAAAAAGAAAAGCCCGGAAGCAGGGTCACGCAAGGGTCGTAGCAGACGACGGCCGGTTTATCAGTGCAAATCGCCGTTCCTCTCAACAGTCAAAAGCCATCGCTAGAGTTCTTGTGAACCACATCCGTTGTTTCGTGCATAAAAAACGTGCTATTGTAGATAAGCTCACGTCGAGTCGCATTCAAATGACTAACTATGACGACTGCATTGTGAAAAGGGGGAAAACTGGATCACACGGGTTCACGATGGCTCAGGGGTAAGATAAACCACGCAAAAATAAATTCTTTGAAAATTGTTCGCTCTTTACGGAGGGCACCTAGGATGTTCTCAATTGGTGAGTGTTTAAATGAAAGGGTGTTTGTACTGTGTGTAAAAGCCTGACCGTATCTGTGATGGTTTACGGGAGGCTTACTCTGCCTTTAACATGAGTCGAATTGGAAGGATTGCCATATTCCGCAAACTACCTTGTGTACGCCCACCCCCTCTATGCACCAACTGTGCCCAAAAGTTGGGGGTGGGCGTTTACTTGGTACTATACCCTTTGCAGGAGCGGTTCCTTTGCTAGATTAACGATTTTTTGTTCACTTGGCATGGAAGTGTTCAAAGGATGCGTTATTGCGCACAACTGTCCTCACTCTCACTCTCTCTCACACGCACACGCACGCACGCACACACGCACCCACACACACACACACACACACACACACACACACACACACACACACACACACACACACACACACACACACACAAAAGGAATTCTGCAAGCAAACCATTAACAAGTTCATAACTCCAAAAGATAATGATCGAAAATGGGGGTTGGGCGTTTACTAGGTACTGTACCCTGTGCGCAGAATTTGACCAGAAGTAAGGGCTGGGCGTTTACACGATACTGGGCGTATACAAGGTAGTTTACGGTACTATCTAAAAACTTAGATGAGTTTGATATGGTGAGTCGATTCTATGTTTTGGATGGGATGTTGTTGTTTGTTATTCCACGTAAACGTCTGGTCTAATCTGAGATGGTGATAGAAACTGATTTCATGATGGGCTTTATAGCTTCAACATTCTGTTTCCTTTTCACCTGAACATAGATGACGTTCACCTGTCGTGTGTTGGCGATGGCCTCAAAGACCTTCGACCCCGAAAGGTGAGGGGATGATTTTTGTTTGTTTGTTTGTTTGTTTGCTTAACGCCCAGTCCACCACGAAGGGTGATATCAGGGTGGTGCTGCTTTGACATTTAACGTGCGCCACACACACGACAGAAGTCGCAGCACAGGCTTGTCTCACCCAGTCACATTATTCTGACACCGGACCAACCTGTCCTAGCACTAACCCCATAATGCCAGACGCCAGGCGGAGCAGCCACTAGATTGCCAATTTTAAAGTCTTAGGTATGACCCGGCCGGGGTTCGAACCCACGACCTCCCGCTCACTGGGCAGACGCCTTACCACTAGGCCACTGTGTTGCGGTGGTGAGGGGAACCCCGAACTCACATTTAATGAACAATAACTAAACTATTATTGTTTCCTCATACTTGCACAGCGATGACGTCAACCTGACCCGTGCTGGCGATGGCCTCCAAATCCTTCAACACCAAAAGGTGAGAAACGAAAGGGGATCCTGACACTCACAAGTAATGGACAACGGCTAAACTAGTTTTCCACCTCACCTGCACAGCGATGACGTCGACCTGTCCCGTGTTGGCGATGGCCTCCAAGCCCTGCACGTGCTGCAGAACAGTGGCGTTGAGCTGTGACCTGTTGAGGTCGATGAAGGGCGACAGTGCCAGCTTCTTGCTGCCGGGTTGCCCGTGCACCATCTTCCCCAGCCGTGTGTACAGCGCCACGAAGGGCGAGCTGGGGTCAATCTGGTGACAGAGATTATTAGCACAGTGTGTGAGAGAGAAACGTGTTGTCCGTGCACCATCTTCCCCAGCCGTGTGTACCGCGCCACGGAGGGAGAGCTGGGGTCAACCTGGCGACAGAAATCATTTGCACAGTGTGTGAGAGGGAAACTGGTTGCCCCCAGCCGTCTGTACAGCGATACGAAGGGCGAACTGGGGTCAACCTGGTGACAGAGATCAGTACGACAGTGTGTGTGTGTGTGTGTGTGTGTGTGTGTGTGTGTGTGTGTGTGTGTGTGTGTGTGTGTGTGTGTGTGTGTATGTGTGTGTGTGTGTGTGAGAGAGGGTGAGAGTTGGTGTGCATTACCTGAGCGAGACAACACTCGTCTGTGCTGTAGTATCCTGCCAGCGTCTTGTACACCGACTGCTCAGACATCTGTGACCTTGACGACAGGCGTGACCTTGAAGGGACCTTGACCTTGGCCTTGACATTGCTGTAGCGAGCCTGGTGTTCGTGCAGCACACGGTAAACCCAGCCGTAGTATGCACCCGTCAGTGACTGGTCGAAAAAGTCTCCCAAACCTTGACCTTACAAGGAGAGAAAAATATAACAAAACACAGTGATTTGATGAACGTGATTGAAGCTTACTGACCCAACCAGCAATCTTGAGAAGATAATTTTGTCCAAACACACAAAAAGTCTTACAAAGCTTGGCGTTTGTTTAAAGGAGAGAGAGCAACAATTGCAAAGAAGATTGTGCACATTATTAACATATTTAAGCATAACAGACAATTCTAAAACATGAATTTTGATTTGTTTTCGCCAACTTTTCTCCAGTTGTTTTCGTTCACTTTTTCCCTGCATTAATACCGCATTCAATCACCTTTAGTTATCATTCATTAATAAAAGTCTCTCCACCGATAGACATAACTTCTACCCTTCTACGTACTATCGAACCTGACTATAATGACCACCCAAGGGAACCTAGTGTACCTGCGCTCACCAAGCTTACACTCACAGTCCCAGGGGGTGTTTGTGTGTGTGTGTGTGTGTGTGTGTGTGTGTGTGTGTGTGTGTTTGTGTGTGTGTGTGTGTGTGTGTGTGTGTGTGTGTGTGTAACTCACTCATAACTCATAACTCATAATTCATAACATTTTATTGATCCAACAAAGGAAATTAAATTGGTCATCAGCACATATAGGTCATTAATTAATAATTATAAAAGAATAAGAGAAGAAAATTCATAAAACCCATGATAACAAAAAATATCTAAAGTAATATAATTTATGTACAACTACAATACCCTTTTTACTTGCACACATGACACACCGACACACCAACACACATGCATACATACCTACATACATACCTACATACATACATACATACAAACATACATACAAACATACATACATACATACATACATACATACATACATACATACATACATACGTGTGGGCGTGTGTGTGTGTGTGTGTGTGTGTGTGTGTGTGTGTGTGTAGTATGGATATTGGCGGACGTGCCTGTCTTGAGTACTTTGGGTGTTCTTACTTCGTATGTTTTATTGTTTTTTTTAGTTTTTTTATGGTTGTTGTCATATGTTGTTTGGTTGTTTTAAGAGCAGATGAACCACACTTTTCCATCCATTGTTTAATTGTATGGACAATAAATTATTGTCTTATGTCTTATGTCTTATTATGTAGACACTCGCTCCCTTACCAGCGATACACACCACACAACCCACCTTTTCCATAGTGTCCACGGGAATAAGCAGCACCCTGAGACTGGACCAGGTCAGCAGCAGAGGGGGCAGCGGGCAGACCGAAGTACACGGACATGTTGCGCTCAGCGGCAGCGGTCAGTAGCAGAGAGTGGGGGTCGGTGCCAGCGAACGACGTCAGCAGCACCACTACGTCAGTCCCGCTCGGGAAATTGCACGGTTTGCTGGTGAAAAAACCCCAATCAATCAATCACTTAGTGCGGTCATTAGCAGAGAGTGGGGGGGGGTCAGTGCCAGCGAACGACGTCAACAACACCACGACGTCAGACCAGCGAGGGAAATTGCACGGTTTGCTGGTGAAGGAAATATTAAATCAAATAAACGACAACGTTTTAAGTTCTAGAGACCCAAGTAATCAACATGGCAGAATCAAAACTAAATAACATCATTGCACAACGCCCAAAATGTCAATCACTCTGATTGATAAGTGAGGTCGTACATCCACGAGGACAAAAAAAGCCCACCAAGGCATAACCGCCAATTTGTGATGGAAAAGTTTCAAATGTACCTGACATTCTGTAAAGTCTCATATTAATTGGGAAAAGTCGCATTCGAGAAGCTGGCTGCAAGAACTAGAAGCTTTGGCACTGAATTGTTGGTAAAAAAAGACTTCGCGAAGTCAACTTCGGACTCAATTAAGGAACGCATTTACAGACGGAAACAAATAATCGTTATGAAAGTACTTGTTGAAATTAAGACGTCATCTGCACAATCTGTTTGTACGACGTCATCTGCACAATCTGTGTGTACGTTGTGTTGGAAAGCAGTGTCCTCACCATTGTTGGTTCGACTTGGTTTAGAACAGGTCAATGTATCAGTCTTGTACTCGTTCACTACATTAATAATAATAAATAATAATAAAGTGTATTTATATTGCGCCTATCCCTTACAAAAAACAACAATATTTGGCTCTAAGCGCATTACAACATGTGTAGGGACTTGGTACAATCAAGTCTGACAAATACAATAACACAATATACAGTCAGTCTCTTAGGTAAAACTGGGAAAAGCAGCTTCGACATTCACATTTTATTTCATTGAGTGTTGACACCTCACCTTTCGTCAAAGTCCCCGGCAGGCAGCACGATCCTGTAGTAGATCCTGGAGCTGTTGATCTTGCGATCCACCCGCGGACACATCATGATGACGTCACTGAAGCCTTCCTCGTACGCGTACGTCACAAAAGCCGTGACGTTGAGCCCGAAGCTCTCCAGTTCCGTCACAGCCTCGTCATAGCAGTGCGTGCCGAACACCCCGGTACTGGAGTGGCTGCTGCCGCACCAGGTAAAGTCTGTGTCTCTCTGAAAATAAATGAACCAATGATCATCAAACGTGCACATAACATGTGGACATCAAAATGAGTTATTATCAGAGTTAAGTTTTTGATTAGGAAATACGAGTCTATGTGTGTCTAATGACAATAACAAAATGTTCAAAACCGTTTACGCGCATTCCAACTATCAACTAACTATTTTGTCAACTTACTAACTAACTAACTAACTAACTAACTAATTAACTAACTGACTGACTGACTGACTGACTGACTGACTAATTGACTGACTGACTAACTAACTAACTGGCTGACTGACTAACTTCATAACTCACTTACTAACTAACTACATATCTAATTGAGTAATTAACTAACTAAAAAACGGACTAACTAGCCTACCAACTGGCAAACTGACGCATATTGCAACAATTGCGATGTACTTATGATTACATTTCCCTTCAAATAGAAAAAACCAGAAACCGTGAGCACTTCGAGTATACGTGTTTACAAACAATGAAGTCTTGACCTCTGGGTCGAAGATCAATTAACACAACGGGTTTGTTTTGGTCATACATTTAACGTTCCAATAACACACCTTTCTCGGTGTTTTTTATTCTGAATTTTGGAACGTTGGCAGTGTATTTTTTGTATTTTCATATTTGTGTGTACGAAAAGAATGGACACAAAATGGAAGAATAGAGTAGCTACCGCCGAACAAGATGAAGTATTGGTCTCCATGGGACAAAAAATTGAAAGCACAACATTCATTCCAACCATCTGAAAAGGCTTGCTTGGTCATATACTCACCATCAGATCTTCCCTGGTTCTTTTGATGATGGGAGGAGCACGGAGGAACACTGTATCCCCTCCCTGTTCCTGAAACTCTGCTAGAGTTTGATTCCATTCCGCGTACGTGAAGCGATCGCGGAACCAAGATGCCGTGATGGGGTACTTTGGTCCAAAGGGGGCGCTGTGGCTGGGTACAGCCAGAAGGGGTAGCAGCCCCAGAATCACGGTACTAACTTTCATCTTGCAAAATGTTCTTTTGGTTGTCTGGGAGTGGACCTGCACACCTACACACTATTTTCGTCAAGCTGTACGATAATAACTGCAAAGTTGCACCTTGATATTTCTCTTGCATTGGCTGCGAAGGATAGCGCTTCGTACTTGCGCTTTTCCTGCAAGAAAACTCCAGAACAGGTTTAATTTATACCAATTCGTAACAATTATCTTCGCTCTCAAACCAAATCTTTTGATCTTCTTTGTGGTATTTTGTCACGGTCAAATACTCGTCTGTTTCCGGCCGCCCAGGTTTAATTTATACCAGTCGAAACAAACGGTCGAATCGTTGCTCTTAAAAAACAAATACTTCTATCTTTAAAGCTGCATTTTGTCGTGGCTGTCCATGAACATGTCAGCTTGTGCTGGCGGCAGAAGAGAGAAAGATCACAAGACGGACAGTTCAGTGAAGTCTACGTACCTTCTTCTTACGGACCGAACATTTCCAGTTTCGAGTTCAAGTTTAATTGAGGAGTTTGCAAAACGATTGGGGTCTAATCTGTACACATCGGAAGTTGTGGCCCTTGATGTCTTTAACATCCCTTCGTGTTTCTAGTCATTTGACCTTGACCTCGAGATAAAAGGTCATTACCGTGATATGCTATCTATTTAGTTTTTTTTGTCCCCAGTCTAAGTAAATATTTGGGACATGATGTGGTGATTCGCTAAGAAATGATATGCTTTAACTGGTTCCCTTATATACCTACAGGCTGACTTAGAAACGGTGGTGTCGCACTCTAGATGATGTTTGTGAAGTGTGCTGATAGAATTAAGTCTTGGTAACCAAGAGATACATCTGTATTTGCTAACTCACCGTAATTAGCAAGAAACGTACGAGGTGCAACAATAATCACAAATTTGTAAAAAAAAAACACAAAGAAACCACAAACACACAAAAACACGTGTACTCATTCAGCGTTTTCAGAATGATGTAAGCTTGTTTTCTTTTCGTTCTTAGATAATTTCTTATGCAACGATTTCTTGTTCCTAAACTGAATTCAACACTTATATAAATCTAAAGAAGACAAAAACAGAACAGGACATTATTCTCAAAAGTACACATGGGTCAACATTAATGCACCTTCTGGAAATAAAACATCGTCCGATGTTATAATCATCAATCGCGGACATAACCGATCAAATAATAATGTCCCTATCCCGCAAAAAACATGCTATCATTGAATAAGAACAAATGGAAAACATGTGCATATGTTAGTATTTTTCACAAAGTAAAGATTATCTGATCGCAAGTTAAAACATACAGTGAGGGTCATTTTACAAACATTCGTTTGTGAAATAATCTCCTTTGCCAATAAAAAAAAACCACTTGCGCTGGACCCGAGTACTCTTCAGACATTCACACACACACACATACACACACACACACACAGACACACACACACGCACACACAAACACACACACTTACACACACACTTACACACACACACACACACACTCTCTCTCTCCCTCACTCTCTCTCTCTTTCTTTCTTACACACACACACACACACACACACACACACACACACACACACACACACACACACACACACACACACACACACGAGTACAGACTCATGCACACACACACACACACACACACACACAAACACACACACACACACACACACACACACACAAACAGTAACACTAACACATGTGCACAAACTGAATCGAACCCGGATCACTTTGGCCATAGACTCTCTCGTGCTCTCTGTCTCTCTTTCACCGAGACCAAAAAACCCTGCTTTGTAATTTCTTTGCCGAGACCATTTCCCCACGCGTTGTCTGGCTTGCACTGAAATCATGCTTTTCTCGTCACTGCGTGACGTGTTCGCCGCCCAAGTCTGCCCTTTAGTTCAGGCTGTTCGCAAAGCGACCAGCCTCCCACCGCAAAAACTCCCACCGTTAAGAGTGGCTTTTGTGTTTTTTTGGGCATTTAGGTCCCAGGTAACATTATGAAGTTTTAATACGATCAATCGGACCTATTATCAAGTTAGTTTATCAACTTTTGAACGAACTGCGCCCAGTAGTTTCCCAGCAATAAGCTGTTAAGTCGAGACGAACAGACACACAATTAAAGTCTGCAGGACCCTAGTACTGCGTACTCGGGGATAATGTCCTTATCCTTTAGAATCAGACAAAACAGACGCACGTGATTGTAATTTCTACAAAAAGAAAATGATCAATCAATACTCGAAAAAAGCAATTAGAGCAACAATCTTAAGAAGATCCAACACCGACATTATTATGCGAATGGTTTTCAAACACGGAGAAGAACCATATTCCATAGAAAATTAAACACCTGATGAATTGTCTGCTCGGTTTCCTTACACGAGGAAGTGCCATGTCAGCAAACACAGACGGATGGATTCGTTTTTGTAACGGGACACTTCAACGGCTGAGACCCGCTCCACACATGATGTTTGCTTTCTCCTGTTTCTACAGCGGTGCAAACATTGCGCTTTGCCGGCACTAGGCCTCGGTGTGATGGGTTGAGACATAGGACACAGAACGGGAGAAGAAGAAGAAGAAGAAGAAGGAGAAGAAGAAGGGGGATGGTAACGGGTAGGAGGAGCGGGGAGAGGGAGCGGGGGAGGAGAAAGAGGAGTACTCACGACTATGCCAACTGCATGTGTAAACGTAAACGCAACAGAAAACTTTTCTTGAAATTCTGGACAAAAAAATAAAGCGTTCCTATATTTTGAAAAGAAAATTAATGGACTAGCCATTCGTTGATTCAAACTTGGTCATTTCAGCAGGGGATAAGCGGCAGAAGAAAAGAAGTAACAGGATGTTGATATCAGGAAATGTCTAGTGTATTAAGTATAAACAAGATTGACACAAACTGTTATGCACGGGAGTTCAAGAGGAATCATCGAGTCACAAAGCAACAACAATAAACAAACACTTCAAAGCAAGAGAAGCATACAAATACACAGTTATTTCAAAAGACCTCATAAGCACCAACATAAACTGAGCAACACAATTATTGCACCCATTTTTGTACCCCGACTAAAACAATCCTTCCCGTGTCATTTTATTCAAACTGTATATGTCATTAACGGCTCTTTACTTGGCTACCTGGCACACGGATCAAAGATTCTTGTTTTATGTATCACGTGACCGCCGCCGAAGTCAGGGTACACCCAAAATCGACCTGACAATAACGTCAGGTACCAATTAAAAAATCGACAACAATTCAGAATAGTCGCAGCTTTGCAATATTTACATAGGAGAAGAAAGAACATTCATTTATCTATCCAGAACAGGTTGTTTTGTTTTGATATCGTGCGTATCATTCTCTTGTGTTATGTCATTTCTACTGATGCAGGTGTGGAACGCAGGAGCAGTAGAAAACGAGAGGATTTTGCGTCCATTTTGAGGGGTACTAACACAATAAGCACTTTACTTCAGCAATACCTCAATGGATTGATTCGAAACTTTCAGGAGCTGAAGTCTACATACCAGACTTTCTCTCAGTGAAATGTTGGATCACTACATGTTTGTATTCAGATGTTATGCACTCTTCCGGAAAATGTTTTTAACCCCGTCACTGATTTGGGAATTTACATCCCAAAAATGCATGACTTTGCATGCATACAGACAAATGGTTGGTACACGAACTACCAAAGTTTCATTGAGTATGACCACTGACGGACATTTGCTAGCCGTGTAAACACATGGGACAAAAATGGAACGTGCGGTCACGGATGACTGGACATGATTGTCGCACTGCAATCCTCCAAAAACATTTGATCGTTTTTACAGGACTAGGAAACGTAAACTAGTGATTGTATTTATATGAAACTTTGGCAGTATTTGTAACATTTATTTGTCGGTATGCATGCAAAGTCATGATTTTTTGGGATGAAAACCTTTAAACTTATGACACGTTTTAAAACATTTGTTTGGAAGATTGCTTTTCATCTCAACAAATACCTGTAACGATGCGAAATTTTACCGGACGTACGTCTCGTATGTCGACTTAAGATCCTAAAAGTTTTGAAACAATCCATTTGGGTATTGCTGAAATATAGCGCTTTTTGTCATGGTACCCCTCAAAATGGACGCAAAAACCTCGTTTTCTACGCGCTCATGCGCTCAACTCCTGCATCAGTAGAACTGACACAACACAAGAGATACGCAATAATATAGCAAAACAAAACAACCTGTTCTGGATAAATAAATGATTTGGCTTTCTTCTCGTGTGTAAACCTTGCCAAGTTAAGCCTATTCTTAATTTTTGTCAATTTTTTAATTGGTACATTACGTTTTTGTCAGGTCGATTTTGGGGGTACCCTGACTTCGGCGGCGGTCACGTGATATCTACAACAGAACTCTTTGAAACGAAACCTGTGGCAGATAGCCCAGAAAAGGGCCTTTAATGGCATATAAGTTTGAATGAAATGACACGTTAATGCATGTTTTAATTGGGGTACGAAAATGGGTGCAATCGTTGTTTTGCTCAATTTCTTACGTCACAAAATGCTCTCATCAGTTTGTACATAAATCCTTTCTGCAAGTTGTCAACGCTTAGTAAACTCAAACGTCGCGACTTGTCACTACCCTCTCCGCCATCGCTGAAACTTAGAGGTAACTCAAAATGCCAAAAATGCTGGATTGGGGGAAGGGGGGGGGGAGTATCCCACTGCCTTTGCGAACCAATCTTCAACGTCCAGAGCACGCAAGCGTTGCGTTAACGATCTCACTACCCCAAACTCGCGTCCGATTGCCCCTGCCCAATCCCTGCGAGTGCTGGGCACAGACCTTATTTAAAGGCACACTCAGCTTCATGTAAACCTTCAGTTTCTGGTCACAGACACTGTCAGGCTTTTACAAACAGTACAAAACACCCTTTCGTTTAAACACCCACCGCTTGAGAACATCCTAGGTGCCCTCCGTATAAAGAGAGAGCATGTTTCAAAGAATTTATTTCGTGCAGTCAGAACGGATTTACAATGAGACAAATCAGAGACCTCGTTTTGGCGCTAGAACTAACATTCTTAAATCATAAAAGAATTAATTTTTCATCAAGACAAGATCAGTGCAATTCGAAGTTTTGAAAGTTTGAAAAAAGGGAGCCCGGACGCAGATCAGGCAAGGTTGTGTTTGCCAAGCAGACGAATGTTCTGCATAGCACTTGCTTCTTTGAAGCCAACCTCCGCCGATAAGTTTGTGTGACTCGCAGTCGTTTGTTGCATTTTAGATTCAGAGATACACAATAATGTGATATTACAGATACAGAGAGTCGCATTGAAATCACAAACAGACGACTAAATTGTGAAAAAAAGGGAAAGTGGATCACACGGGTTCACGATGGCCCAGGGGTAAAATAAACCGCGAAATCTGGTGTGTGGTTTACGCAAGCTGAATAGCCATTCAAACTATTGCAAGTGTGTTCCATAAGGTTTTTTTCGTGAGAAGATTTAAATCGTTCTGTAAACCATTTGAGGCAAACTGGGGCTTTAATAATGCAGAAACGCGATACCTGTTTGAGGTATCACATTGCGTCTTACACTGGTGTACACAATCTTTGTTTCTGCAAGCGTTCAAAGTACTAATACACTTAATCATCGCTTTAGCAATAGTCAGACCAATCGCCGCATTCCACGTCTGGGATGCCAGAGGGACACAGAAGTCGTTCCAAAAATAAATGACCAGAACCGAGAAAAAACAAATAAGACAAAAATTAGTCCCTTATTCCAACATTTTTTTTCTTAAAGCAAACGCTTTAAAGTCTAGTGCACTCAAACGTCGCTTTAACAGCCCCGCTCCCCGACACTCGCGACCGATCGCCACTCGCTCTGTCTCCGCTAGTGCTGGGTACAGACGACGTGGCCCCGAGAAGCCTCGCCCGGAGACGGCCCACATTCCTGGCGCTAAGCGTGTAGCAGACGAACAGACAGGCCCCCTGCAAGCCGTTGAAGATGATGAAGGCATACACGGCGACCACATGACCCGTTGCCGCGGCAACGAAGCCCAGAGTCCAGGTGAAGCCCATGGTGACGCTGACCTTGACATAGATGATGCAGCGCCCTTTGTCCTGCTGACGTTGCTGCAGAAAGACGTATTTGTATGTTTTGAAACAAGAATGGTAGCCAGTTGGAACGTTTATAATTGACAAATAAATTATTGTAAATATTAAACGTTCCAATGACCTACCATTCTTGTTGTTTTGATTCTGAATTTTGGAACGTTAGCGGTCTATCTGATTGTGGATGTGTGTACGTTTTGACCTTAAAGGCACATTCTTTCTCGTGAACACTCTTCGGCTCACCATTTCAGATTTTGCCAAAGTTGTAGATGGGATAAGAACATCATTCCGCTTGGACACATGCCCAAGACAGGTCAGTGGGTCCTAAGAGGACGTAACAACTAACTAGTCAGACATGCCCAAGACAGGTCAGTGGGTCCTAGAGGACGTAACAACTAACTAGTCAGACATGCCCAAGACAGGTCAGTGGGTCCTAAGAGGACGTAACAACTAACTAGTCAGACATGCCCAAGACAGGTCAGTGTCCTAAGAGGACGTAACAACTAACTAGTCAGACATGCCCAAGACAGGTCAGTGGGTCCTAGAGGACGTAACAACTAACTAGTCAGACATGCCCAAGACAGGTCAGTGGGTCCTAGATGACGTAACAACTAACTAGTCAGACATGCCCAAGACATGTCAGTGGGTCCTAAGAGGACGTAACAACTAACTAGTCAGACATGCCCAAGACAGGTCAGTGGGTCCTAGAGGACGTAACAACTAACTAGTCAGAAAGACAGGTCAGTGGGTCCTAGAGGACGTAACAACTAACTAGTCAGACATGCCCAAGACAGGTCAGTGGGTCCTAGAGGACGTAACAACTAACTAGTCAGACATGCCCAAGACAGGTCAGTGGGTCCTAAGAGGACGTAACAACTATCTAGTCAGACATGCCCAAGACAGGTCAGTGGGTCCTAAGAGGACGTAACAACTAACTAGTCAGACATGCCCAAGACAGGTCAGTGGGTCCTAGAGGACGTAACAACTAACTAGTCAGACATGCCCAAGACAGGTCAGTGGGTCCTAAGAGGACGTAACAACTAACTAGTCAGACATGCCCAAGACAGGTCAGTGGGTCCTAAGAGGACGTAACAACTAACTAGTCAGACATGCCCAAGACAGGTCAGTGTCCTAAGAGGACGTAACAACTAACTAGTCAGACATGCCCAAGACAGGTCAGTGGGTCCTAAGAGGACGTAACAACTAACTAGTCAGACATGCCCAAGACAGGTCAGTGGGTCCTAGAGGACGTAACAACTAACTAGTCAGACATGCCCAAGACAGGTCAGTGGGTCCTAGAGGACGTAACAACTAACTAGTCAGACATGCCCAAGACAGGTCAGTGGGTCCTAAGAGGACGTAACAACTAACTAGTCAGACATGCCCAAGACAGGTCAGTGGGTCCTAAGAGGACGTAACAACTAACTAGTCAGACATGCCCAAGACAGGTCAGTGGGTCCTAAGAGGACGTAACAACTAACTAGTCAGACATGCCCAAGACAGGTCAGTGGGTCCTAAGAGGACGTAACAACTAACTAGTCAGACATGCCCAAGGCAGGTCAGTGGGTCCTAGAGGACGTAACAACTAACTAGTCAGACATGACCAAGACAGGTCAGTGGGTCCTAAGAGGACGTAACAACTAACTAGTCAGACATGCCCAAGACAGGTCAGTGGGTCCTAGAGGACGTAACAACTAACTAGTCAGACATGCCCAAGACAGGTCAGTGGGTCCTAAGAGGACGTAACAACTAACTAGTCAGACATGCCCAAGATAGGTCAGTGGGTCCTCAGAGGACGTAACAACTAACTAGTCAGACATGCCCAAGACAGGTCAGTGGGTCCTCAGAGGACGTAACAACTAACTAGTCAGACATGCCCAAGACAGGTCAGCGGGTCCTAAGAGGACGTAACAACTAACTTGTCAGACATGCCCAAAACCAACTACCAGGCTGCTTTCTGGACAGCATGGGTGGTGGTTTTAAACAGAATTCTAACTCTGCTCAGAAAGTAGGCAGGGTGTTGATTGTCGGTATGTGTCCAAGCGGAGAGATTGTCTTCTCGCATGTGGAAACCTGGGCAGGCCTGGGACAGTGAGCAGTACTGTTTTCACGGGAAGAGGTGTGTCTTTAAATGTGGCAAGCCCTTTTTTTCCCGCAACATGGACAGTCCTGCATTTTCTTCAGTAGAACATTCCTAATGCAAACAAATATATTACAACCAGGGATGGCCAAATCGTCCGCCCGGTCGCCAGGGGCGAGTAAAACATTTGCCGGGCTAGTAGAAACCGCCTGGCAACTCGCCCGGTCGGCCGATGCAAATTCTGGTCAAATGCGACCTTTTTGGTATTAATATCGGGTTTTAAAGCCATATAAACACTGAAGAGCAACTGTTGCATGTACCGGGCCAGCGACATTTCTGCCGGGCTAGTGACTTTCTTGAAGTTACTCGCCCGTCTGGCGAGTTACAATTTGAGATTTGGCCATCCCTGACAACGTTACTAACCTTGAGTGTTGAAGTGGATCGTTTCGTGGTCTCAATGCCGTACAGCGTCAGGGAGAAGCAGACCATGTTGACAAGCAGAGAGCAACCCACGGGGACATAGAATCCGTACACCAGTGCTTCAGACTCGCCAATCCAAAAGCAAACCTTTTCCCCGTAGCCCACACTTCGTCCACCTGGGTGAGTCAGATCCACTGCCAGACACACAGCGACAACACACAGAGGCAGTCCTAGCGACAGGACAGAGAACTTCCAGAAAGAAGATCTGCTCCGAGAGTTTCTGGCTTTGAACACGGAGTAGAAGGTCATGGCGAGGTTGATGGAGATCGAAGACATCCAGCCAAAGGTCGACAGCCAAACCCAGTGTGTTAGGACCGCCACAGCTTGGCACAAGGTCTGGTTACTGAAGTTGGCAAACAGTAGAAGCTGTCCCGTGAGAATGAACGCAGCTAAACTAGCTGTCATCTTGCCAGCCATGTTTCTCAGTTCAGGGAGGAGACCGTGAGACATCAACAGCATCGTGAGGCAGAGGACTGACACTGCAGAACACGCTGCGGACACGTAAGCCTGAGTCTGGTCAAAGTCAAACTGTCGAAGGGACACCCAGAAGTCTCCCAGCCCGCTAAGCCTGTTGCACACGTAGACAGTGTGATCTACAATTTCGTATTCTTCTTGATCATACAGTTCACCAGTTTTCCGAATTTGTATGTAAGAATCCTCAACCAGGTCAACTTCATCAATGCTAAATGAAATGACAGGACATTGCAAAGATGTTATTGGCTGAAATGTATCGCAGACGAAAATCTTCCTCAGTGAGGAACCATTCTGTGCTGTCATCAAAAAGTCAAAGAAAATATTCTCCATCGGGTAGAGAACTGTTGTGTTTTTTACAGACACCTCAGCGTAAAGCTTGTCGCCTATGGTTGTGTTCCTGATATTTTCATACACCAAAACTTTGGTAGTGTTGCACATGTCATTCATGACAACTTCTGCTTGGACTGTACACAAGTTGGACACTTCTAATATGGAACCAGCATGCTCTCGGATGAGCGAAATAGCTTGGAAGAGATTCGTAGAATTGCTGATGGTCAGTTTTATTGCTGTTGCAGCATCGTCTATGAAATCCAGAACTGACGCATTGTCGCAGTGTATGCACTCAGTGTCCGCTGCTACCATGGTCTGAGTGTCACTCAGATAGTCATCGCTCATAAACCTATCCAGAGGCAGGGAATGGTTACCGCACACAAAAGCAAATTCTCCTATTGCAGAAAACTCGGGTACTTTGTGTTGGTGTATTTTGAAGGTGTAATCCAGGAAAGGGTTAGTTGTGACCCTTGGAAACAGGACAAAGATGGATTGTGTGCCTTGCGGTAACGGTTGTGTTTCTGCTGCAACTATTACGGATGAGGTCTTCACGCATTCTCCCAACAACTCGTAATGTAGAGCAGGACAAATCAGGGGCCTGCACTTGATGAACTGAAAATCGAACACTTCATTCGTCGCGCAAGAAAAGTCGTCGATAGTAACAGGCTCGCCATCCAAAGTAAAAAGGACTGCATTTTTGTTTTTGTCCCTTTTGCCAAGATCAAACAACACTCCGATTCCTGGTCCAATGCCATGGGTAGGCGGTCCTCCATTGCCAAATAGGCCACAGTTGTCGTGGAAACTTGCGGTAGTTTCGCCAGACAAGCAGAGATAGCAGTGAGGGTTCCGCACCCTCAGAGTATTGTTGACACGCACTGGGAACAGGTAGGACGTGCAGAGAGACTTGTCCTCTCTAGAACACAGCTCACTCTTCTCAAGCTCCTCAACTTCGTGTTCTTCTGTCGGCCATGCGCGTGTACACGGTCTCATCAAAGAGTAGAGCGGATCTCCGTTAGTGAAGTTGTGATAATATTTACAGTTTCCTTTTACAAGCTTTTCAAGCGTTTTCTCCTTGTCCATGATATCCCCGCAGTCTGCTGTCACTTCCCAAGGGATCAGATCTTGTGGTTGTAAAGAGAAGCATGCTGCACAGTGGATATTTCTAAAAGTAAGTTCAGGGTATTGGTTGTACGATACCAGTTCCATGAAAGCAGACGGAGGATTTGCACAAACATCTGCCGACTCCGGATCAGAGTCGTTGGGACATTGCGAGACAACAAGGTAGCCGTGTTCTGAGCTGACGTCTGCACACGAACCATACTGTTGCAGTAAGTCGAGGACCAACATCTTGGTAGAACTGCTGTTACCAAAGTCTTCAATCTGGCTGTGAAAGTGCTTGACAGTTCTTTCTTTCTCTTTAACCTGAGGCATGTTCTGTTCAAAACTGTTGCTCTGTTGAAACGGCGTTTCATTCGTTGTGTTCCTACACAGCAGAAAGTAGTCCGGGCAACAGTCACCGAAGGAAATGCACATATCGTCACACCTACATGTCAGAGTCTTGTTCGGAGCAAATGCAGTTTCGGGATCTCCGTTGCAATTCCCCCTACAGGACCCTTCCTTTCCTGAACACTTGAGACGTATTGTTACGTTTTTCAGTTCAATGGCGTACTCATCATTATTGTCATTTGCCGCAACTGTCGTGGTTGTTTGTGTTGGGGAAAAACTACGAGATGGTAAGACAGAATTCAAGCCGCCTTCAGAAAAATATGATTCAGGAACTGTCTGTGTTTTGGTAGACTTGGTACTTGGAGATTGTGATACAGTGGATGTATTGTCTTCAGATGAGTAGGATTCAACAAATATCGTTGTTTGAGTCTGACGGACACTGTTTGCTGTTGGAAGAAATGTACTTCCGCTTCCGTCGGGCAAACGAGAACCATTTTTCTCTCCGTTGCCATGTTCCAAGTGAATATGCACTTCGATGGAACGCCTTCTTTGTGGACGACGGGGAGATTCTGAAGTTACCCCCCATGTCAAAAGCTGATTACTAGGACCAGATGTGAGAGGATTGAGACTAGATAGATACAAAGTTTGTTTTGGGGACCTGGTCGTCGACGATGTCGTCTTAAGCAACAAGGCTGTTGCATTTCGTGTGTGAAATGTTGTCGTCTTTGAGGCCATGAGTATGGCTACAACTGAGAGAGAAAACAAGGAATAACAAGAATTAAAATAACAAGAAAGCTACGGAAATGGAACATTAAATTATAGACAAAACGGAACATTCACTAGTATCTCGACATAATGTTCCCTGTACACACACGGGTAGCTCAGTTGACAGAGTTGGTAGAGTACTAGGACTAGTGATCCTTATGTCCCAGGTTCGTATCCCGGTAGGGACGGACACGAGTCCAGTTTATGTGCAGACTCAGAGACGGTATTCATGTCCCGCCCCCTGTCAGGGACGAACAAGACCGCGGTCATTCTGTCATAAGTGCAGGTTGTTGATTACACAGAGTCGTTTGGACACACCTGGTAGCGTGACTCTTGTTGCTGCTTGCTTTTCACTGGGAGGAAGCGACCAACATTTCCCAGCATTTGGATATTAGAGTGAAATGGAAATAAGATAAAATGAAATGAAATGAAAATAATGATAAAACAATGAAAGGAATAGCTGAGTAGGCGTTGACTTCGATTTCTACGTCAAGATAGATAGAGTCGACATTTGAGAAGAAAAAAGAAGCATAAAAACACAACTCATTTTATTGTATTTCAGTTTAATGTGTGCACTGTTTTTCAGTATCTTTTCTAACCTTTGAATTGTTGAACCATGTAATAGATGGTAGTAATAGGTTCGTGTTTCAAAATAAGAAAACATGTTTCTTCTCAATGTAAAACAATGTTCTTCTAACCTCTTTCAAGACATATTTTATAAAGCACGTTTTTTGTTTGACCGGTTGTGTCTTTGTTTCATTGAGTATTACATCTCCTTGTAACAAAGCGATGATCAAAATCTTTCAAGAGTTTTAAGACTCTACCCGTCGTTATATATTCAAATTTAGCGGCGGGCATACGGTTTGGCTCATCCATACTTCAAAACAAAATTCACTTACCTAGAAGCAGAACACTCAGAGTCGGCAACATCGTAACTGTATCACTGTTCAACCCCGTTCGACGGGGATGTTTCAATTTGTATAGCAATGTATATGGTTGTTCCTATGTTCATGGCAGTTTTCTATTGTTTTTGTTCTCAATTTCATGGACTTTTCTATAAACACATCCAGCAAGTTCTGATGCAAGTGCACTCGAACAAAATGTTTCACGTCCTCACACGCCTCAGAAACTGTTCGGGTCTTTAACTGGTAATTCACTAAAAAAGAATGCACCCGTTCGGTCAGCTGTGAATTTATACTCAACGCGAAACAGGAATCTTACGCAATCCATGGTGGTTATGATATAGAGAAATATCAGCTAGAACGCTAAAGTGCCGTTCACATGCCAGACTTTCGACCAACTTTTCCCCAACTTGTGTGGGTTTGAAATCGCTCCCGAGTTGTTGAGGCCAAGTCGGCAAACAGTCTGCCATGTGAATAGCTCCAACGGTTAAGGTTCGATTTACGACAGATTTAGCCGCGACTCGAAAACTCAGTGGAGCGCTGCTCAACTCGGCCGTGGCTTGGCGCTGTTTTTGCGCAGACTTTCCTTATGGTGCTTACTGATTGGTTAGCTTTAAAAAAAAAATACAAAGAATTCTTCCCGCATCAGGAGGCAGCTCCGATAGTTGAACTGGCTTTAAAGTCTGCCAACATTAGCCGTTAAAACTAGTTTGACCGTTTGGGCTCTTCACATGTGCAGATATTTCGATTTGACTTGTCTCCGACTAAAATCGCTTAAAAGTTTGGGGAAAGTTGGTAGAAGGTCCGTCATGTGAACAGCACTTAACACTGAATCCGTGCACGCCGTGGTCGCGCTAAAGTTTTGCTGGACTATTGTATTTGCTGCAGGCTTGGTAAAATAAATCGATCTGTGTGAAAAGAAAGTTTGTCTTTTCCTTTCTGCCTGGATTGAAAGACACGTACAGATGGGAGAATGTTGACGTTCTGTGGGTAATATTATTTGATAGCAATGCATAATAATTATGTTATGAGTGTACTGTGTGTGTGTGTGTGTGTGTGTGTGTGTGTGTGTGCGCGCGTGTGTGTGTGTGTGTGTGTGTGTGTTAGTGTGCGTGTGTGTGTGTGTTGTGTAAGTCCTGGTTTTGTCTTGCTATATGAACTAAAAGACAGGTAAAGCGGGTAGAATTTCGAGTTTCTATGGGTAGGCCTAAGGATCACATCACGTGGTTTGATGTTGAAGTTTTCCATCACCATAAGCCAAACGATTGCATCGCGTCAGGACTTTTTTTTAATCACAAACAGGAGAGAGAGAGAGAGAGAGAGAGAGAGAGAGAGAGAGAGAGAGAGAGAGAGAGAGAGAGAGAGAGAGAGAGAGAGAGAGAGAGAGAGAGAGAGAGATCTTCGCAATGCCAGGAGGCCGGTGGTGGTATGCACGAAGCGGTGCCCAATTGGGTGGGATCTAGGACTGGGTCTGATTGGGTGAATGTGCACGCCACCCCAAAGAAACCAACTGATGCAAAAGTACGCCTGTAGCACTTACGTCGCCCGTCATTTACTGAGTTCTCTCCCGTGGCCCCGAACCTCGCACTGTATCATTCCCCAGGACAGGGGTGACCTCCCTGTTAGTGCAGTCTGCTTATACATAATTATACAGGTATGCACTTTGAAAGAATGCTGGCTCCGAGAATATGCCCGAAATGGTTTCATCGTGAGTGCATAAAACAACACTTTGTATCAAGAGAATGTTGAACATCAGTCGTGGTTGCCATGTGTCAAGGGCAAAGACGAACAGTGCACAAGGACTGAAGGACAATTTGTGTCATCTGTATCTAACAGCGGATCAGGAGAGCTTTCAAGAAACCTTCAGCTGATGTCACAGGAGTCTGAGCAAATACAGGGCCTTGTTTTGAGAAAATGCTGATCGGATATTTCTGCAGTCTGCAGCCATATGAAACGGTGACAAGCATTTAATTTTGTGCCACACAATCTTACAAAGTTCATCCCGCTTGGATATTTTTTTTAATTTTTATTAATAAGAGGAGTTTTGACTAAATGTTTTAACATAGACGGGGAATCGTATGCGTGTATGTGTACGTGTGTGTGTGTGTGTGTGTAGATCAATTTCGAGGAAACTACTGGGCCGATCTTCATGAAACTTAACATGATGATATCCCCGGATTGTGTTTTCTTTTTTGGGATAAATGTCTTTGATGACGTCATATCCAGCTTTTAGTGAAATTTGAGGCGGCACTGTCACGCCTTTATTTTTTAACCAAATTGATTCAAATTTTAGTTAAGCTATCTTCGACAAAGGCAGGACTTTGGTATTGCATTTTAGCTTGGAGGCTTAAAAGTTAAATAATGAGTTTGGTCATTAAAAAATTGAAATTGTTAATTAAACTTATTTTTTTAGATATCGATCCAACAATAATTTCATCTTATTCTTCATTAATGTCTGATTCCAAAAACATATCAATATAGTATATCCGGATTAAAAACAAGCTCTGAAAATAAAAAAAATATGACAATTATGATCAAAATTCAATTTCAGAATATCGATTTAAAAACAATGTCAACTTACTCCTGGTCGGTTCCTGATTCCAAAAACATATACATATGTTATGTTTGCATTGAAAACAAGCTCAGGAAGTTAAAAAGAATAGAGATAAAGAATAGCGTGCTAGTATGCTATTTATTTATTAAGGAGATTTCTATAGCGCATAACTAAAAGCACTATGCGCTTTGCTGCCTAGCGCAACCACTACCGCGCTAAACTAGTGTCTAGTCAATTTTCACTGACTTTTCCACAAGCGGGAATACATACGATGCTATACGGTCTTGGTTAAAAATGCAGTGCGTTCAGTTTCATTCTGTGAGATCGACAGCTTGACTAAATGTAGTAATTTTGCCTCACGCGACTTGTTTTTGTTTTTTTTGTGCACGGGATCGTGCCACACACACACACACACACACACACACACACACACACACACACACACACACACACACACACACTCACACACACACACACACACACACACACACACAGTAATAACGAACCAATTAACAAACCATCTTTTCATGAGCATAATTTCTTCTATAAAACATTCTCCTGCGGCCAAAACGTTCTTCTCGCACTAACGGTGATTGCAAGCACTTTGTAATTTGTTGATTACAGATCAAAGTTGCACCTTCTTCTCAAAACTCACAAGATGTCTTGGTCAACACAAAATCAGAACAGCAGGTGCTATTAGTGACTGACCTGTACATCAAAAGCGCCGCCGGCTTGCACCTTGTACAGATCAAAGACGCCGCTCACTCAAGGTCAACCGACCGTGAAATTACCTGTTGCAATTTGTCCAGGCGAGGTGACGGAAATGACGTCAGCACATGCTGAAGAGTAGCACTCAATAACTGATAGTTCCATCTGTGACCACTATGCACCACGTCACAGCGTCGGTCTTAAATTAGCGACTTCTTAAATGCTGTCATCCTCCGGCTAATCTGTGTTTTTTTTTAAATCAGTCTACTATCACATATCCACAGCCCGGTATCATTATGCAAATAAAAAAATATGTAGCTAGAGTTATTTTGCTAATGAACACAGGTTTCAACAAAGAAAAACAACAGACAAGGCACAACAATCAAACACGTTCATTATTTGGGCTGATGGGGTCTATGTCGACAAAAAGAGTGGGATTCCCTGTAGGTGGAGTTCCTGTAGGTGGATTCCCTGTGTAGGAGTTCCTGTATACAGGGAATACCACAGGGTGTAGTTGCTGTAGCGTTTCGCTGATATCGCTGAAAGTCACGTGATTCTTAGCGACATCGGTAGAATTTGATGTTTTTCGATCTTTTTTGATATTTCTTAGAAATTCGAGTATGGTTTGCAAGTTTTATTGAAAAACTCCACCCTGTGGGATTCCCTGTATACAGGGAATCCCCCTACAGGAACTCCACCTACAAGGAATCCCACTCTTTTGGTCGACATAGACCCCCATCAGCGTTATTTGGTATGTGTCCAAGGGGACCCGATGGTCCTGTACTGTGTAAACGCCTGGCCAGTGTAAACGCCTGGCCAGATCTCTCGCGCAAAACAGGATGGTTTACATGGAAAGGGGGTGTCTTGAGAAACAAGCTTACAGGCTTTAGCGTGTGCTTCGTTCAATCTAATTCTTCCGGCGATGTATCAGCACATTTACTACGCAAATAAAAAGTTTGAACAGAAGAATAAGAGGAAAATTAATTTATAAGAAATGAATGTTGCTGCTGCCGAGGATGATGATTATTATTACGATGATCATTACAGACCAAACCAAAAAATGCGTGCATTGGTTATAAAGTCAAATTATTAATCGAAGAAAAAAAGACTCATCGCAAAAACGAACAAAGTTCACACATAAAAACACAATCTACTTATGGCTTTTGAACAGTTTCCCCCTTTACATAAATCCGCTTGTGCTGCGGAACGGTCCATCTGAGGACCAAACTTAATTATTTTTGCGCAAACAACCTAACAACGGAACCACTTGATTAAGTCCCGCTGTCCTCCTCAGCCGAAGTCCCGCTCCGCATTTCGATTTCTCTGACTCTCACTTCAATCTAAACGTGCAAATTACCTCCACACAAAAGGCACGAATTCTCTCCCGTGTCAAACGTCTTGACAGGCAGTTGAGAGGAAAACCAACCAATCAGAAGGCGAGCTTCAAAATGACGCGCCACTTTTCGCGATACCAGGTTGTATTCTTTATTACGCAGTTGTTGGTTTCGCTAACGGTGATTTTGACTCGTAATTGAAAAAAGACCGAAAGCGTCAACTTGTTTCCGGTGGGATTTGGATTGGTGTGAAAGTACCAGCCTCACAAAACGGAGAGGAAGATGAAGGTTTCAGCGGGACAGTTTACTGCATCAAGTGGCTCTATTTGTGAGGTCATTGTGACATCTGAAGCGTCCCGTGCCGATATTGACATTTTTCGAGAAGGTGAAAATTCGTTCAAATCAACTCCCTAGAGTGACATTTAGCGAGTAATTGTTATAAGTAACTTTTAGCGGGACTGAAATTAGAGGTTTGCAGTCTGAGTCATTTACTTGAGGAAAATGATTTTGAGTTCTTCAAAAACGTTCATTTGCAGTGATGATTTCGTAGCTGTTTAAAGGCACAGTAAGCCTCCCGTAAACCATCACGTAGAGCTCCCCGAGCGTCTACATATAGTACAAGCATACTTCCATTTGAACGCTCACCGAACGGGAACATCCTGGCTGCTTTCTGTCGAGCGTGAAAAATTTTCAAAGAATTTATTTTCGTGGACTTGGTCCTCAACAACAATGGCGCCTCGTTGTGGTGCTGGACGGCTGTTATGAATACCGGAATTCACGCCCGGACAGTAAGCCTCCCGTAAACCATCACATATCACAGGCTTTTACACACAGTACAAACACCCTTCCATTTGAACGCTTACCAAACGGGAACATCCTAGGTGCCCTACGTAAAGAGCGAGCAATTTTTAAAGAATTAATTTTGCAGATTGTCTCGAACACTTTTTGGACCCATCCTGAACTCAGGTCAAACATGAGTTACTTCCCTTCGGGTCTCATTCTATCGATGAAAACTGGCGATAGCCGTGAATCGATGATTATCAAAATGTTTTTGGACCGTGGTGTGTTTTTGCGCTAGATCTAACTTTTAAAATCTAAATAATAAATTGACAGCTTGTTACACAAACATTCTTTAATCATAAAAGAATTCTTTTTTCACCAAGACAAGATCAGTACAATTCGAAGTTGTGAAAGTTTGAAAAAAGAAAAGCCCGGAAGCAGGGTCACGCAAGGGTTGTAGCAGACGACGGTTTATCAGTGCATATCGCCGTTCCTCTCAACAGTCAAAAGCCATCGCTAGAGTTCTTGTGAACCACAGCCGTTTGTTTCGTGCATAAAAACGTGCTATTGTAAATAAGCTCACATCGAGTCGCATTCAAATGACTAACTGACGACTACATTGTGAAAAAGGGAAACTGGATCACACGGGTTCACGATGGCTCAGGGGTAAGATAAACCACGCAAAAATAAATTCTTTGAAAATTGTTCGCTCTTTACGGAGGGTACCTAGGATGTTCTCAATCGGTGAGTGTTTAAATGAAAGGGTGTTTGTACTGTGTGTAAAAGCCTGACCGTATCTGTGATGGTTTACGGGAGGCTTACTGTGCCTTTAAGTTGGCTGCTTTCCTGTTGTGAACTTTTATTAGGGGATGGAAGTATTCGATGGGGTCTTGCTTGCAATTCCCTGCTTTGATATGATGTTACTTATAACCTAATAAAGTAAGTAACAAACTGCAAAAATGGACAAACTTACTAACAAGCTAACTGACTTCTTCGTCTGAACTTCCAGTCAGCTATATAACCATATTTACTACAGTGAATTAATATGTGTAATCATTATTCAATTATCAATAAGTATTTAATTCATGTGTGTCCCAGCAACACCCCCACACCTCAAACACGCACACACACACACACACACGCACGCACGCACACACACACACACACACACACATACACACACCTACAAACTACATACCACAATTCCGATTCCGTCCCAATTTTGTTTGAGTTTTTCATTTTACATTATTCATTTATTATTATCAAGTATCTATTTCATTTTTGACAACGGTGAAAGAAAACACAATGGCTAGCTTTTTTAAATGCAACTTGATTTTTGTAAGAACAATCCCCCCACCGGCCCTCACGCACACATTCGCACACACCCTGCCCTTCCCTCCCCCCCCCCCCCCACCCCTCTTCCCCACTCACACACGCCTCAAAGCACACAGGAAAGAGAGATGGAGAATAGTTGCTGCGGGACAGTCTTCTGCACCACATGGTTCAATGCGGTGTGAGGTTATTGTGGCGTTTAAAGCGTCCCTCGTCGATATTGACATTGTTCGAGTGTGTGAAAATTTGCTACAGTCAACAGGACCTCTCTAGAGTACTGTCTGGCGAATAATTGCTCTAACAACTTTTAGCGGGACTACAAATAATTATAGGTTTGCAAGTCTAGGCCCATTACTGGACCAATATTGTTGTTTAAATCCAAGGCCTTCACAAAACGTTCTCTTGAAGTGATGGTTATGTGTTCGTTTAATTCCAGGTTGTTTCCCTGCTGTTTGGGTTGATTAGTGAATACAACTGATTTGTTGGAAATAATTTGTGTTTTACTTTTGATAATGCTTATTAAGTATGATTAAAAAACTGATAAGGCCCCCCCAAAAAATAGGTCTGTTTACGGTAACATAGGCCAAAAAAATAGGGTCGGTAGGTCGGGATTTTTTTTTCTCCAAAAAACCATATTTTTACGTTATTTTGCAAAAAAAAAACATAAGATTTTTTTTTCCCCAAATGCCCAAAAAAGTCTAGGGTCGCGCAAAAAAAATAGGGTCGGTCGGGTTACCGTAAACAGACCTTTTTTTTTTTTGGCCTAAACTGCCAACAGACGAATTCTGGAAATAACTCTGTTCGGATTTTGAAAGAGTGAATGTTCTTGATTTTAGTCAGGTAAGCTTGCTACTAACACGCGCTCCTTGTCCTCGTGTTTTGAACAACACCCCACCCCTTTGACTTATTAAAAGCAAGATTATTCACTCTTTCACAAGTCATGCAAACCCGACAGAGTTAGTTTCCAACATCGTCTATTAACTAACTTCCTGTCATCCCATGTTTTCTTCAATCATCTTAAATAAATCGAATGCTATTCTTGAAAGCAGAAATACGTATGACTTCGAAAAGTCTTTTTTTTTTTTTTACTGAATATTCAATGTCAAAGCCTCGTGAAGTTGACTTGGCGAAGTTCCCTTTTACCAATTCATATCATGGTTTAGGAAACTCTTTCCTCATCTAACATCAACTCCCCATTTCCTGCCCCCCCTCCCCCAACCACCACCACTTTTCAAACACACCGGCGCCACCAGGGAAAAACACGTTCCATGTAAACTCGAACTACAGTGCAGGCACTGTGTCGGGGACGTAGCTCAGTTGGTAGCGCGCTGGCTTTGTAGCCAGTTGGTCACTATCAGCGTGGGTTCGATCCCCACGTTCGGCGAGAGATTTATTTCAACTGTCAACTTTGTGCAGACTCTCTTCGGTGTCCGAACACCCCCGTGTGCACACATGCGCACGAAAACGATCCCACGTTCACAGCGAAAGTCTCAGGGCTTGGAAAACACGAAGACACGCATGCATCATCTCTCGTCTCTGATTATCATGATCGTATTTCGATACTTTGACGAGACAAACCCAATGCTGGTGTGTCGAAGAAGACAGCCACAGCGGGCTTGTTCGAATCAAAGTATCACACCATATCTTCAGCGTATTACCAATACCTGTCCCAATATAGACCAGTTGGTTTAAGAGGACGTTAAACCCTAATAGTCAGTCAGTCAGTCAGTCAGCAGGCACTGTTGTGAAAGCGCACCACACCTTCCTATGTGAGGGGAAATAAAAAGCTGTTCCTGTGGGACAATTATCTCCCTTGTGGGAGGTCGGTCAATTTGTGAAGTTATTCTAAGATCTGCCAGGCGAATGCTAAATGTTGATTTTTTGCACATAGGTGAAAATTCATTCGAGTCAGCGGTGTTTCGGCACAAGCTAACACGAAGCAAGGAGGATAAAACGGAGCCTACTTTCTAAATTAGTCCACGACTGCTTGATGGTGTCAATTCTTTAAAAGGAAAACTCATTAACCATTCAAGTGTTGGTATTGCTGTTTTATTAGAACTTCATCATGTCAGTTTATTGGCAGAACAAATATCTCAGTATATCTCAGGCAATTGTCCGCGTGTGTAACTGTTCAAGGTCTGCTCAGCATGCAAGGATGCGAAGAAGCTGTCGATCACTGGATGAAGTCAGTATGTGTTGTGACAGAAATGAACTGACCTCACGTATTCCCCCCGCCCCTTCCCTGGAGAGTGACATTCTTAGTCTATTATCAAACAACAGACTGTTTGTTAAACTGAAATGAAAAAGAGAAATACTCTTCTGCTCTGGAGAACATGGTAAAAAAAAACAAGCCGCGGAAGGCGAAATTACTACATTTAGTCAAGCTGTCGAACTCACAGAATGAAACTGAACGCACTGCATTTTTTTTTTACCAAGCATCGTCAGTCCCCCGCTCGTGAAAAAGGCAGTGAAATTGACAAGCCAGTACAGCGCGGTAGTGGTTGCGCTGAGCAGGATAGCACGCTTTTCTGTATCTCTATTCTTTTTAACTCTCGGAGCTTATTTTTAATCCAAACATAACGTATCTATATGTTTTGGGAATCAGGAAACAACAGGGAATAAGATGAAATTGTTTTAAATCCATTTCGGAAATTTAATTTTGATAATAATTTTCATATTTTTAATTTTCTGAGTTTGTAGTCCAAATATAACATATTTATATGTTTTTGGAATACAAAAATGATGACAAATACGATGACAGTATTTTTGGATCGTTTTATAACTAAATAATTTAATAACAATGTTCAGAATTTTAATGACCAAACTCATTAATTAATTTGTAAGCCTCCAAGCTGAAATGCAACATACAAGTCCGGCCTTTGTTGAAAACTGCTTGACCAAAATGTCAATCAATTTGCTTAAAAAATGAAGGCGTGACAGTGCCTCCTCAACTTTCACAAAAAATCGGATATGACGTCAAAACTTGACTAAATGTAAAAAGACAACCAAGTGATTCAGTGTACAGTTACACTTTTGCCTTGTTTGTTTGTTTGTTGTTACATTATTTTTTTGAGAATCTTGTCTTGCAATAAATTGAAACTTTACCTTCCTTTCTGTGCAAAAAAAGTTTCTAAACCACTGCGGCAGTTTTCAAACTTGTGCATGGGGTTGGAACACCCCGCCTCTTGGTCACATACCAAAAGACTACAGTCTCACAACTTTCCACAGATAATGTAAATTTTTTGCTAGATTAAATGTGGAATTGACACCTATGTTAATCTGTGAAATGAGTTCAGTACAAGCGTCACACTATGCACTGGAATTTGATTTTTGATGTATAAGCATTGGCGACATTTGTCTTAGATTAAAAACACTCACAGGCGCACACACTTTTTTTTTTCGTCTTTACACCTGTTCCTTGTCCCGTTGTGCTCTCACACCGCCCCGTCCCTGCACTCGCTGCTCCAACCACCTCTGAATTTCGTTCCGCTGCCAGGGGATGTCGGGTCGCTGTGGTAGGCTACCCTCGGAAGATGACACTGCACTTCTGCTGAGTCACTTCGACGGTGTTCAGTAGTGGGTCTGTCCCGAGCTAACGGACGCAGCCCACTACCAACTATGCCCCCTACGAACGACATTGACTTTTTTAAGTCGCGGAGCCAGACTCAGTGAGCGTCCCCTCCAGAGAGCAGACCGCCACCACGTCCCTCCGTCGACCCCCCAGAACGTCACACGTTGAAGACTGACAGCAGAAGTACTATTCAGGGAAGGATGGAACAGGAACAATGAGACCAAGGTCACCATGAGAGCTCCGGGCATGAAGGGCCACAAGAGCAAGGACAATTTATATTTTGGATGATTAATGAGATGAGGATGATAATGATGATGCTTTGGATTTCCAGTTTGGTTTTTGAGACTACGTGACAGGGCAGCACTCTACGCTTACTGTCATAATATATCCTGGCATCAACCAGGCCCGAGAACTGCCGCACCTGCGGTGTTGGTCAGGTATAAAGAACCTGAGGACCCTCAAAGTCGCATTCGTTAAGTGAAGGACACTCGGCTGTGTGATCCCAGCCTTCCCATAGGAACCATAGCACTTCCACTCTGGGTAGGATCCGACCGAAGTCCGAATAACCCACGACCTCCCGGCCCGCAGCCCGATGCGCTAACCACTGCGCTACGGGGGCCGGCGCACACAAACTTTCCCTTTTTTGTACAGTGGTTAAAAGCCAAGACATAATTTATATGTAGTGTGTACATGCTCATTTTCGTAGGAAGGACGATATCGTGTTGGTATAATGTGTGAGGTCATTGTGACATCTGTGGCGTCCAATGCCCTTGTTGGCATTTTTCGACCCGGTGAAATTGCGCAGTTGTAAACGGGACCTCTGTCCCAAGTGAAGTTAAAAGGAGACTCAGGTGTAAACGCTGTAGCCTACAGCGATTTCTAAGAAATGCCATGTCACAGTTCAACCGGAGAAAGGGTGATTGGAAGGCGTGGGATTGAGGGGGGGGGGGGGGGGGTAGTGAGGAGGAAGGGGGGGGGGGTGAGGTGGAGATGGGGGTTGTATCATTCCTCAGGCAAAGTTTATTTCCTACTCTCCCTCTCCGATCCAATAATGTCTTGGTGTCACTTTTGTTCATATTCTCTCTTTGTCTCTCTCTTTCTTTCTCTGTCTCTCTCTCTGTCTGTCTCTCTCTGTCTATCTCTGTCTCTATCTCTCTCTCTCTGTCTCTCTCTCTCAATCCCTCTTTCTCTCTCTCTGTCTCTCTCTCTCTGTCTCTCTCTCTGTCTCTCTCTCTGTATCTCTATCTCTCTGTGTCTCTCTCTCTATCTCTCTGTGTCTATCTCTCTGTGTGTGTCTCTCTCTCTGTCTCTCTCTCTCTGTATCTCTCAATCCCTTTCTCTCTCTCTGTCTCTCTCTCTCTCTGTCTCTCCCTATGTCTCTCTCTCTGTCTCTCTCTCTCTGTCTCTCTCTCTGTCTCTCTCTCTGTCTCTCTCTCTCTCAGTCTCTCTCTCTGTCTCTCTCTCTGTCTCTCTCTCTGTCTCTATCTCTGTCTCTCTCTCTCTCTCTGCCTGTCTCTCTCTCTCTCTCTCTCTGCCTGTCTCTCTCTCTCTCTCTCTCTCTGTCTCTGTCTCTTACACACACTCTCTCTCTCTCTCTCTCTCTCTTACGCTTTCTCTCTCTCTTATTCTCTCTCTCTCTCTCTCTCTCTCTCTCTCTCTCTCTCTCTCTCTCTCTCTCCTGCGCATTGACACACACACACACATACACACACACACACAGTCTTTCTCTCTGATGTGGATGCTTGTGTCTGTGACTCCGTGTGCCTGTGTCTGTCGGTCTATCTCGCGCGCATATGTATGAATGCGTGTGTGTGTGCGTGCGTGCGTACGTGTGTGTGTGTGTGTGTGTGTGTGTGTGTGTGTGTGTATGCGTGTGTGTGTGTGATTAGGTGTGTGTGTGCGTGTGTGTCTGTCTGTCTGTCTGTCTGTCTGTCTGTCTGTCTGTCTGTATCCATCCGTCAGTCCGTCCGTCTGTCCGTCTGTTAGTGTGTCTGGGCATGTATATTTGCTCACACATGCCTACTTATCTATTTACATGATCCCGTTACTTTGAAATGAGTAACTTGAACTCAACATTTCTAATCACACTTTCAGTATCTGTTCTTCCTTTGTCGGTGTACTAAGACGCATTAAGACGATTCTGTAAACATGCTGGTCAAATAGACATCAAACCAAATTTACGACTTAAGACCGATCAATAGGCGAGCCGCCTTTCTCTCGTATCTGGTCGAAAGGAAGTAATTATGCAAGCTCCCGCTCTTCAAAATCTCCCTGATCGGATTAGAATGGAGGATCAGAGAGAAAGACCGACCAGGCAAGGTGGTCAGTTGTGATAAGCAGCTGATCTATTAGAAATCGACACAACAATTTCAAACGTGTGTGTATGTGGGGGAGGGGGCGGAGCGTGTGTGTGTGTGTGTGTGTTCAGAGATGGTGTACTCTACAGTCTCTGGTGTGTGTGAAAGGGGTAGATAGACAAGTGGACGGCACGGACATATATTCGGACATGCAGCCGGACGGACTGACCGACGGAGAAGCGCACGAACCGGCTGACAGGTAAACGGACAATTAGACAGAAAGGCTGTTTGCCTCGTCCGTTGCATGGTCATTAGGCCTTATAATCCCCAAGAACCCTTGCCTCCAAGCAAACTCAGCACGGTACAGAGAAGTCCCGTTGACATACGCAATTCTCACATTCCCGTTATACTACGCCGGACGATTCAGATGTCAAAACAGCTGGCAAACTGAACCACATCATTCCCGTTGGGGCGACGAAGGCCTCAGTTCAGGTGTTGCATTTCGTTTTATGAGACCGTTGCCTGTAGTCTAGGATAACATCAACAGAGAAGCAAGTAGTTTATTCCACACACCCCGTCCTTTACCACACTTTCACACACCCTGCCAACTCTCCCTCCCCTCCGACCAAATAACAATGCTAGTGCTAGGTGGGGTTTTGTTTTTTTGTATACCGATATTGCCAAAGCGTTGAGAGGAATCGAATAGGTACGACCAAAAAAAAGGCCACACGACCGGTTAGAATTAAGGCAATATCCCTCCTATGAAATCGCCCCCAAAAATATCAAATGCAGTCAAAATCATTGGTAGCACTTACCCGTTTGTGATTTACTTTCTAATATTGAGATTATAATCGGTAACAAAGTCTTCGTTAATTTACAGTGGTTGTAAACAGAACATCTCAATCAATCAATCAATATAAGGCTTATATCGCGCGTATTCCGTTCTAAGCGCAGGGATTTATTTTTTTTTTTTTAATTTTTATTTTATGCAATATATATCGCGCTCATATTCAAGGCGCAGGGATGTATTTATGCCGTGTGAGATGGATTGTTTTACACAATACATCACGCATTCACATCGGCCAGCAGATCGCAGCCATTTCGGCGCATATCGTACTTTTCACGGCCTATTATTCCAAGTCACACGGGTATTTTGGTGGACATTTTTATCTATGCCTATACAATTTTGCCAGGAAAAACCCTTTTGTCAATCGTGGGATCTTTAACGTGCACACCCCAATGTAGTGTACACTTCGAAAACAGAATTTTAAACGGAAGTGAGTCCTACATTGGGCGGTCTTAGTAGGGAGCTTTCACTGTATCACAACGTTCCCTTCAATCCCACCCGTTAGGTACCCCCCCTCCCCCCCTCTCTCTGCCACTCCCCACCATCTGACCTTGTATAAGCTGGACACTTCGTTTTACTCATGGTGTTCGAGGTAATCAACTACACAATAGGGCCTACATCTGTGCAGACAAGATGCAAAATTCACAGCAAAAGGTGATCTGTCATCACTATAATGACATTTTCATGGGACACTTGTGCCTACACTTAAATGCAATTCGCTCTCTCTGTCACAACCGCACACCACCCCCACCACCCCACCCCAATACCTGCCTCTCCAGGCTTCTTGGGATTCAGTCTCGGAGAGTTATTAGCACATCTCCGAGAAAACTCCTGGTGTTGGAGGTAATCAACTACACACAATACTCACGTACAGATAAGGTGCAAGTTTCACGGCATCAGGCGATGTGTCAGCAATATCATGCCACTTCTATCGGTGAATGATGAACCTACACCTTAATGCGCTTAGCCCAACCCCCTCCACCTACCCTCCCACCCCCCCCCCCCCCCCCCCCGTGCCGCCTTTCAGTCTACTCTTCTCGGCCTTCGATCGCGGAGAATTAGCACCTCTGTGAGAAAACTCATGGTGCTAGAGGTAATCACGTACACAACAGTCCCGTACAGACAAGATGCAAGTTTCACGGAAAAGAGTGATGTGTCAGCACAATAATGACACTTCAATTGGCCAATGCACCTGCACTGTAATGCACTTATCGCACACACACACACACACACACACACACACACACACACACACACACACACACACACACGCACACACACACACACACGCACACACACACACACACACACGCACACACACACACACACACACACACACGCGCACACACACACACACTCACACACACGCACACACACACACACGCACACACACACACACACACCCACACACACACACACACACACACACACACACACACACACACACACACACACACACACCCTCCATCAGTCTCCATTCTTCTGTGTATCGATCTAGAAGAGTTAGCACCTCTGTGAGAAAACTCATGGTGTTCGTGGTCATCATGTACAAAATACTCCCGTTCAGAGAGTATACCAAAATGTCGGCAAAAGGTGATGTGTCAGCACAATAACGACACTTCAATTGGTCAATGCACCTTTTCTTTAATGCACTTAGCCCCATCCCCTATGGGGCGGGGACGTAGCTCAGTTGGTAGCGCGCTGGCTTTGTAGCCAGTTGGTCGCTATCAGCGTGGGTTCGATTTCGATACTTTGACGAGACAAACCCAATGCTGGTGTGTCGAAGAAGACAGCCACAGCGGGCTTGTTCGAATCAAAGTATCACACCATATCTTCAGCGTATTACCAATACCTGTCCCAATATAGACCAGTTGGTCTAAGAGGACGTTAAACCCTATAATAGTCAGCCATCCCCTATCCCAACTCCTTCCCTCTCCACTCTTCTCCGCCTTCGATCTCGGAGTGTCAGCACCTCTGTGTGAAAACTCATTGTGTTAGAGGTATTTTTATACACAATAGTCCCGTACAGCTAAGGTGCAAGTTTCACGACAAAGGGTCATGTGTCTGCATTATAATGACACTTCAATTGGCCAATGCACCTGCACTGTAATGCACTTACACCCCCCACCCCCCCACACACACCCTTTCAGTCCACTCTTCTACGCCTTCGATCTTGGAGAGTTAGCACCTCTGTGAGAAAACTCATGGTGCTGGAGGTAATCACGTACACACTAGTCCCGTTCAGACAAGATGCGAAAGTCTCGACAAAATGCGATGTGTCAGCACCATAATGTCACTTCCATCGGCCAATGAATCTACACTTTAATACACTAAGACAACCACCCCCACCCCCTTCTCCCCTTCTCCCCCATCCGCACACACCCTTTCAGAATATCTCGAAAAGTTGGCACCTCTGTGAGAAGACTCATGGTGCTGGAGGTAATGACATACACAATAGTCCCGTACAGAAATGGTGCAAGTTTTACAGCAACGGGTGTGTGTCAGCACAACACTTCAATTGGCCAAAGCACCTGCACTGCTTTAATGCACTTCGTCCCACCACCTATCCCTACTCCCTCCCTCTCCACTCTTCTCCGCCTTCGATATTGGAGAGTTAGCACCTCTGTGAGAAAACTAATGGTGCTGGAGGTAATTAATTACTCACACAATAGTCACGTTTAGACAGGGTGCAAGTTTCACGGCAAGGCGTGTGGTGTCAGCACCTAGATGACACTGTCATCGCTCGTCATACCTGCTCTTTTAATGGGCTTAGCTTGCAACGTGTGATAATGATGTATCAATAAGAAAATGTTCTGTCCTTGATGAAGGAGAAGAAAAAGAAGAAGACGACGACAAAAATACACTAAAGCAATCAATGTTGGTGGCACTGGCCGATTCCGCCCACTCCATTATCTCTTGAGCTCTTCTGCTCAAAGTCAGCACAGGTTTAGGGAAACTCATGGTGTCGGAGGTAATCACGTATACACAATAGTCCGGTACAGCTAAGGTGCAAGTTTCACTGCAAAAGGTGATGTGTCAGCAATGTAATGGCACTTCAAGTGGCCAATGCACCTACGCTGCTTTAGTGCACTTAGACCCCCCCCCCCCCCCACCACCACCACCACCCCCACCCCCTCCATCTCTTTTCTTCTGTATATCGATCTTAGAGAGTTATATTTATATTTTATTTTATATTATATATTATATTATATTATATGTGAGACTATTAGCACCTCAGTGGGAACACGTATGGTGTTGGAGGTAATTACATACACAACACTGTCAGAAGTCATCACACGCCGTATAGGAACGGCAGCAATAGGCAAACGCCAGTTCCCCGGCTGCGTGCCAGTGCGACCTTAAAAACAAGGTGAGTTTTCCCCAAAAATAATGTTTGAGACAAAGCGTAAGTATCCATTTTAACTTACCTCTACCCATTGTCTTTAGTTTGCGAGTCCTCCACGCGTTCTGGATTAGGTTTATTTCAAATTTGTTGCACATTCAGTGCAAACTGTCAGTTTGGGACGTAACTTTGTTTGTCTTTTCTTTCCGAGGTGCTTCCGTGAAACTAAATGATTAAGAAGCTGCCTTCTTTCAAAAATTGCTGTGCAATGTTTAACTTTTTGTTTATCTTAGCACACACACACACACACACACACACACACACACACACACACACACACACACACACACGGAGAGATAGAGAGACAGAGACATTCACAGAGAGAGACCTAGACACACACACACACACACACTCACACACACACACACACACACACACACACACACACACACACACACACACACACACACACACACGTGAACTCAAGTATATGGAGACATATGTCATTGTTTTGTACAAGTTCATTGACAATCCATCGTGACTAGAGGCAATACTGTGCAATAACACAACAATAATACGAATCCGCCAAAAGTGTTCAATGAATATATCACATTTTCTTTCAGTCAGGCTGAGATTGCTTGCTCGTAACTTCAAGTCTTATAATACAAGAGCGAATAAGTACATACAACTGCTTTCACATAATAGCGCAATTAGGAATAAATAATCTCATTGAGTGTCAAGTAAAATTCACTCTTAATAATAGCAGGCAGGGACACAGAAAAACAAACCAATGACTTCCTAAACGCTAACATCAAGTAAATACGAAATCGCAGTCCTTGGTTTTTGGTTCAGAACACCACTTGTAATACAACGTAATATTTATGATTAGGCGCGATCTAGCAATACAATGTTCCGTCATCCTAGGATACTGCAAGACAGTGCTTTGTTCTGTACAATGCAAGAGAGAGAGAGAGAGAGAGGGAGAGAGAGAGAGAGAGAGAGAGAGAGAGAGAGAGAGAGAGAGAGTAAGAAAGAGAGAGAGTAAGAGAGAGGGAGAGAGAGAGGGAGAGATTGAGAGAGAGAGAGAGACTGACTGAGAGAGACAGAGAGAGACAGAGCGAGAGAGACAGAGCGAGAGAGAGCGAGAGCGAGAGAGAGAGAGAGAGAGAGAGAGAGAGAGAGAGAGAGAGAGAGAGAGAGACTGGACTGAGAGAGAGAGCGAGAGAGAAGTACAGCAGCAAAGGGAGATAAGCAAACATATTCAGGGAACACCTATTCAGTTACCCCCTTTGTCAAGGGAGAGACAAAGGCAATACAAATTTGAGGGACAACTCGATTGCTCCCCTTCGCAAAGCAGAGCGTAAACGGAGCCTTACTTGAGCAGACAACACAATTCTCACGTCAGAAAAAAGAGAATTCTAGGCATTCAGCGGAATTTGATGAAAATGAGTTCAAACCATTGGTGGTTACCATAGAATAATAATACAGAGACGTCATACTAGTTTTGTGAGCGTCATATTTCCAATAACAGTTTATAAATCACTTTTTGACAGCAAATCATTGCCATCGTTCACAGCACGGGAATATCACTTATCGATAACGCATTTGCATAAAGAATGAAAGACTCATTGAGTAATATTTTAATCCGGTGTTTGTTCTACTTTTGTTGGTGGTGGTGTGTGTGAGTGTGTGTGTGTGTGTGTGTGTGTGTGTGTGTGGTGTGTGTGTGTGTGTGTGATGTGTGTGTGTGTGAGTGCGCGCGCGCGTGTGTGTGTGTGTGTGTGTGTGTGTGTGTGTGTGAATATAAGTGCGTGTGAGTGCGCGCGCGCGCGTGTGTATGTGTGTGTGTGTGTGTGTGTGTGTGTGTGTGTGTGTGTGTGTGTGTGTGTGTGTGTTTGCATGTGCGCGTCATTTGAGACGAATTGGTATTTTTTTAGGGGTAAGATTGTGCAATGTAACTTATTATTTTCAAGTGAACCGACAAAAATCGCGCACTTAAACACCGAGTATTGGCATTGTCAACAGTAGTAAAGTTAATTATATCATCCTGGACATCATTTGCATAATTGTGACACGGTTTTAGTGCGCACCATACACTTTACTTTATAATACTTTGGTTGTAAGAAAGACAGACCATACAAGACATACAAATTATCACAGTACAATCTACGACACCTGACCAGTCAGACTGTCAGAAAGACACGTGGATACGCACACTTAGCAAACACTGAGAGAAAAGCTTCAAAGAGTGAAATGCACTCATTCATTAAATGCAGAAGCACTGTGCAAGAGTTCAAAAGCGCCAAGTTCAAAGAAGTGAGACGAACTACATTCTGCACAAAGATAATCACAATGAAAGACATCGACGGCGAATGGTACACATTTTTGCAAATTGGTTAGCGAAGGTAGTCAGCATTAACTGCAGTCATAGTCAAATAGTCGAAAACCAGCTTCGACGGTGAAAATGTTCAAAAGCTGAGATGAGTGAAACGAACGTCTTCAAAATGCTGAATCACAGGAACTGAGGAAGAGTTTTATCGGAGTGCATATAGTGAAATGATTAGACTCACCAAAATGTGAGAGAGATCAAAATCTGAGCTCCTGCCGAAACAGAGTGGCAAAAGATAAGTGATCCAACTACTTCGACAAAATGCAGGATCATAGTCATAGAGTTCAAAACTGAGCTTTTATAGTTCAAAAGCTAGGTCGCACTAAGGGAAACGTAAGAGTGCAGCAACTGTTTGTAATCTTATGGGAAATCTTTAAAAGCTTAGCTTCCTCTTAGCTTTGCTTTCTCGAGAATTGTCCCTAGACACCACTGGACCTCTCTTTCTTTTCCTCAAGCCTCCCAAACCATCTTCACGACTGCTGACGGGGGTAGTGATGTCACTGTCGCTGCTGTCCTCGCTGAGACTCGTATTGCTGACGTCATGCTGGTTGTTGCTGACGACTTCCATGATGTCAGAAGCAGAGGAAGACGGCTCCTGACTTTCCCAAGCGGGTGAAGAAAGCCCAGCTGCAGGGGTTGAGATAAGATCATCCTGTGCGTTGACAAGCTGATGATGCGCCTGCACACTGGCCTGTCCTTGTACAGAGAAGTCCTGACCCTGCTGCGTGAAACCTGGAAGTTGACCTTGCCGAGCAGCACCCTGAGCTTGGTGACGAAGCCAGGTGTAGGCAGGCTGAGCGGTGATTATTTCCATAGCATGGTCAGCCTCGCCAGGGGAAGAAGGCACAGGCTCGTCCAGGGCCTCCACCCAGGCACGCTGCACCAGAACCGGATCCCCTCCGCTCTCGTTCCTCATGTAGACCTCGGCCTGGGTGTCGGGGAAGAGCTGCGCCAGGTGGTATGCCAGAGTCAGGCTGTAGGGGACTCGTCTGCCGTTCACCTGGAAGAGCCGGTCTCTCCGACGCGTCGATGGCTTCAGTAGGTCGTTGAGATGCTCCTCTATGCTGCCTGCCTCCACCAGCCGGCTGACTCTGTCCTGAAGCATCTGGTATCTTCTGTGTTGCCGCAGGGCTTCGATGCTGAAAAAAAATAGAAGATACGATAAGAACATTTGAAAGAGAGAAAATGTTGTGAATATTGCCCAAACATGGGTTTATCGATCTGACAAAGGAAGGGAAGTAAGCGCTCACAATGCATGCGATAAGTGCAATTTAGAGTAAGTGTGAGTTATTTGAAACCAATCTCCTGGCGCTTGAGCGACGCACGCATTTAAATAAACAAGCGGAATTCGACCTCAAAAACGTCGTTGGTTCATTGTTTCTGTAACGAATCACATCTACCAATGCATAATGTGTTTTTCCTTGGTCTAACAGCATTATATTTCAGCATACTCTCAGCTACCATGTTTACCAAATCCTCGACAGCCACATTCACCCACGCTAAGAATGTGTACGCACCTAATGTTACAAATGAAACCACAAACAACGACAGTTTAAAGTAATAAACGGAATTCACTGACGCATACACTGTTGCAATGGCAGTTAGATAACATAACATTAACAACAAAAAATACAGGTAGAAAGAGAATATGTGTACTTACAATGATCGTCTGGTACGAGTATCAATTCTTCGTCCCATCTGCAAACAAGAATGACAACACCGAAATTAGGTGAGGGAAATAGAAATGGTCAACATATTCATATCATACATTTAGTGAGCTACACAGACACACATACACACACACACACAC
>NC_090247.1:16279710-16295598 GCF_037325665.1 Littorina saxatilis | reverse complement strand
ACAGAAAATCTGAGAAAACAGGGTCTTGATAGAGAGGGAGTGTTCAATGGGGGGGACTCTTAAAAGGGGGGTTTCATTGTACTAAACTTACTCATGACTCTGGTCATATAGGTGTGTATCGGTTGTCGGGAACGGTTACAGCCGCTGAAGAGGTACTGAGCATGTCGTTATGATCTCGCTATAGATGTGATGATATGTTAGACAACGCGTCAAGGGGTAGGAAGGTGATAGTAGCCGTGATTGGAGGTCTTGATAACAGTGTTAAGACAATACACTTCCAGCTTGGCATGTATTCAAGTGTACACAATGTCATTACAAAAACAACAACAACAAAATACACTGAAATAACTACATCTATGGCACGATTAAGAAAAAAACATCTTTACAAAACACACACATTGAAACGGCTGCATAATTAGTTCACTGCAAAATCCTGCAGCGTAAACATTTTCTTTGATTTTGTTAATTATATACTGGCGCTTTAAGGAAACGTAACTGGCTGATTAAATGGAACAACAGAGTGAAGGTGAGAACAACTAGAACAAGATTACAATAACAATGTATTAAAGGCTGACATAGTCCTATTTAATTAGTTTGATTACTTCCAGGGCTTTTCCCATCGTTGCGGGGATGTATAAATTAAGCTTCCTGCAAAGTTTTAGGTTTGAAGTCCTTACCAATTACGAGAAATAATTAATTCTTTATTGCATTGTTTAGCAACAGTTCTCCAGGACTTGGGCTATTTTTCGACCGTTGACGTCACTTCGTGACGTTTCGTAAACCAAAGATGGCGTTTGAGACTGTTCTGTTTACATTCGACACTATCAACACCACTTTGCAATACTGAAATATTTCTTTCTGTGTTCGAAAGCTACAGCCAATCGTTATTATATCCCCTTAGGTACAGTTTTATAACATTATTGGCACATGTAAACAATATGAATTAATTAATGAACGCTACGAATATAACAGCCTTTAACCAGAAAACACAGCAACATGAACAATCAAACACGGACCAGTTTCGATTTGCTGATTACACTGATAAGTGGGGTGGATAAAATGACGGGAACGTTTCCAACCCGTGCAAAGACACTGAGTCCGTCGTTATAGATGTGATGATATTCTGAACAGCGTGTCACAAGGATTTAGGATGATAGTAGCCGTGCTTTGCGGTGTTGATAACAGTGTTAACACAATACACCCCTAACTTGACATGCATTGAGGCTGTGTGTTATCTTATGTTAACGTGTAGAGCAGACAGTCTGAAGCGTTTGAGGTATTATTTGTGTTTTGAATATGTGTTTTGAATGTGTGTGTGTGTGTGTGTGTGTATGTGTGTGTGTGTGTGTGTGTGTGTGTGTGTGTGTGTGTGTGTGTGTGTGTGTTTGTGTGTGTGGTAAAATGTCCTAAAATATGTTTGCTTTCATTTGTAATATCGGGCGGGGATGTAGCTCAGTCGGTAGCGCGCTGGATTTGTATCCAGTTGGCCGCTGTCAGCGTGAGTTCGTCCACACGTTCGGCAAGATATTTATTTCTCAGAGTCAACTTTGTGTGCAGACTCTCCTCGGTGTCCGAACACCCCCGTGTGTACACGCAAGCACAAGACCAAGTGCGCACGAAAAAGATCCTGTAATCCATGTCAGAGTTCGGTGGGTTATAGAAACACGAAAATACCCAGCATGCTTCCTCCGAAAACGGCGTATGGCTGCCTAAATGGCGGGGTAAAAAACGGTCATACACGTAAAATTCCACTCGTGCAAAAAACACGAGTGTACGTGGGAGTTTCAGCCCACGAACGAAGAAGAAGGAGAGAGATTTGTAATATATATATATATACCACAAGCAGTACCTTAGCATCGTCATGATATAACCTGTCAGATTATTGTGTATGCACAACATGCCAACCAAGAGGTTTTTCATCATAATTATCTCCGGAATATGACACCCCTGATAACATGACACGGGATGAAATGAATTTGACAGGTGAGTTATCTCCCTCCAGACACAAAACACTAGCTGATACCCGGTTTCTTGACGAGCGTAAATGTACCTGTATATCTGATACGTAAACATGCGTCGCTATCACCGATAGCCGAGCTGAACGTTTGCATACATGTGCAAACGTGGGTGTAAAACAGACAATAAAATTAGCATGCAGAATATACATATAAGCACTATTCAAAAGTGTTCTTCACATATTCGATTTTCAGCGACGCACACAGAGAACAGGGGGGGGGGGGGGGGGCATAAGGAGAGAGGGGAAAGAGAGAGCGAAAGGGAGAGAGAGAGGGAAAGGGGGGAGAGAGAGAGGGGAGAGAGAGAAAGGATGGAAAGAGAGAGAGAGGGGGAGAGAGATAAAGAGTGAAAAAGAGAGAAAGAGAGAGAGAGAGGGAAAGGGGGAGAGAGAGAGGGGAGAGAGAGAAAGAGTGGAAAAGAGAGAAAGAGAGAGAGAGAGAGAGGGAAAGGGGAAAGAGAGAGAGAGGGGAGAGAGAGAAAGGATGGACAGAGAGAGAGAGAAAGAGTGGAGAAAAGAAAGAGAGGGGAAAGAGAGAGAGTGAGAGGGGAGAGAGAGAAAGAGGCTGAGACAGATTGAATAATGATAAATATTTGAGGCTGGGCCTTTTCTTACAATCTGTTCTTAAAAGAGAGGGAGAGAGAGACACACAGAGAGACACACAGAGAGAGGCAGACAGGTAGATGCAGAGACAGAAATAGCCAAATAAAGGGGGTGTAGATAGGGGAGGGGGGGTGGGAGGGGGGATTTCACGGAGAGAGCCTGAATGTGTACGCGTACGTACTCAAGTTGCACGTGTGTGCGTGTGATTATGCAGGCTAACTCAGGAGTTACTTGCCTAAATGGAAATCAATTTAAGGATATTAAAGAAATGGGAGTATTTCGGATATGCATTGTCGGTCACCGTGGGAGTCCTCAGTTTCGCTGGAAAGGTAGAACATGTCATCTGTGAACCCGTGATCACTTGTTCTTAGTTAAAGACACAATTCTGTGTATATATCTTGTGACCATCTCTACTACAGGGTGACACAAAAAAAACAGAGCCCACCAAAAGTTTAATATTTTCTGAAATAATCAGCCGATTCTTTTATTTTTTCAGGTGAGCCAAGCTGAAATGATGTTCTAACAGCCCACCAAGTTTGAGCTTCAAGATGTCATGGACAACGGAGCATAAGACATTTATAGTCGAGGCCTATTTTCGGTCGAATTCTATCCAGACTGGTCAGCCGCAGATGTGGGATCGCTCTTACAGCTGCTGTTATTGCTGCCTTAAGATCAGGGATGGTCTGGGGGTTGTTGCCATATACCCTGTCCTTGAGGTACCCCCACAGATAAAAATCTGGGGGGTTCAAGTCCGGTGAATAGGGGGACCACTCTGGGTCACATCTGCGGCTGACCAGTCTGGATAGAATTCGACCGAAAATAGGCCTCGACTATAAATGTCTTATGCTCCGTTGTCCATGACATCTTGAAGCTCAAACTTGGTGGGCTGTTAGAACATCATTTCAGCTTGGCTCACCTGAAAAAATAAAAGAATCGGCTGATTATTTCAGAAAATATTAAACTTTTGGTGGGATAGATCTGTTTTTTTTGTGTCACCCTGTACATTAACTTCCCGAAACACTCGGTGATCACTCAACAGGTCGCCGTTGGTGTTGATCTTGTGTTCACTGTTAAGGACAAGCCGACACGAGGCTGAGACAGTGACGTCATTTTGGAAGAAGTTGCAGTGCGTCATGCGTGACGTAGCAATTGCACCTCCCTGTTGTTTCTCACCCTGTCTCCACGTTATAAAAGTTCCTTTGAAAATCGTTGACTTCAACGTTTGATCTGCTCAACACTTATTCTGTGTGTCGTGATGGAAAGTCGGTAGCATGTGGTTATAGTGGTAGACAGTCACACCTCTTATTTGATGCACAGTGTGCCCCTAACACACTATATCTGGAATGCCGTTGACGAAAATTCAAACAATTACCGAATTAATGTTATAAAAAAGCAATACACTGTAATAATAAAATCAAAACTTTGACAGATTGACACAAGCATTTACACTGCACAGTATAATGTGAACAGATTGATTTACCTGTGCAAAAAGGGTGCAGAACAAGCAAACAAACAACACACACACACACACACACACACACACACACACACAAAACAAACAAACACACATAAACAAACAAGTAAACAAACAAACAAGCAAAGACAGACAAACAAACAGACACACACACAAACAAACAAGTTCGCATAAACAAACTCAACAAAAATACACTGTTTTCAAACAGGTATCCCACATTATACAGACTAAAGAGCGAGTCACAGTTTCAAAACCAGTAGGTCCGTCGTAACCCTCTTGCGCTGTTCTAAAAGTCCACGAGACCCAGCGAATGACGTCATCTGTCGCGTCATGCGTGACGTGTTAGTTCACACATACCTGCTGTTTTTCGCTCCCTCTCAACATGTTCGTCAGTTTGAACTGTGTGGCCTTGATCATCTGTTTAGAAGTACACTAACCGTTTGTATATCCAGAGGCTAAGCCATAAATCTGTTGTATGTCGACTCACACTCACACACCGTAATTGAATCAAACGGCGCCATTCACAAACAACCGCCTTTAAGATAGGAAGCCGCCGAAAGCAAACTGCAAAATAAGTTGTTAACTGTTGGACAACACATCGCACAGTTTTCTGTGAGCAAATTAAGTGGTACAAGAAAAGTGACCCGCAAAAACAAATAAACAAAGAAACAAACACATTCACATCACAGTAACCTCCCGAAAATACTTATGTTCTTCTGCACAATGGTACCGTAAAGGTAGTAGTCCTAAAGTTGACTTTAATCAATCAATCAATCAATGACGCTTATATCGCGCATATTCCGTGGGTACAGTTCTAGGCGCTCTGCAGTGATGCCGTGTGAGATGAAATGTTATACGGCCAGTAGATTGCAGCCATTTCGGCGCATATTTACCTTTCACGGCCTATTATTCCAAGTCACACGGGTATAGGTAGACAATTATTAACTGTGCCTAAGCAATTTTGCCAGGAAAGACCCTTTTGTCAATCGTGGGATCTTTAACGTGCACACCCAATGTAGTGTACACGGGGGGAGGGTTCGGACACCGAAGAGAGTCTGCACACAAAGTTGACTCTGAAATAAATTTCCGCCGAACCTGGGATCGAACTCACGCTGACAGCGGCCAACTGAATACAAATCCAGCGCGCTACCAACTGAGCTATATCCCCGAAGCTGACTTCGAATCGCGCAGTCTTTTTTTCCTACAATTCAGTGACAAAATTTCCTGCATCGAACTTCTTGAAGTCGACTTTGCCCAACCATTTTCAGGCTTAACGCACACACAACACTTTTTTTTAACGAGATAAAAGGGAGAAAAGCGGATACAGTTGAACGAATGGTTGGTCTGCACCACTCTTCGTTTGCTGAAAACATCAAAGCCGCGTTCGAGACGTAGGGTGTGACGTCATTAGTCGCGTCATGTGTGACGTGCTACTTTACACCTCCCTGCTGTTTTTCGCTCCCTCTCCTCACTTTCCTTCCTTAGAAACGCGTTGTGTTGATCGTGTGTTCTGCAGTACAGTAATCTGGTTTACCCAAATGCAAAGCTAGTGATCTGCTTCACCTCGGCAAACATACAGGACCTAATTGATGCAAATGTTGCCATTCACAACCAAACGCTCTTAGACACAATTAGGACTGCCGCCGAAAGTAAACTGAACACAAATTAACAGTATGTTGCATACTCTTGCTACGAAACTAAAACCGACAAGTAACCCCTTCAAGTAACCCCTTCAAATCAACATGCAACATAGGCGCCATACTGCACTGTCTACTGTGAACCGAGATGTGAGAACAAGAAAAGCGACGTCTGCACAAACAGGCGTAAAGATGCATGGACATTTGCTGTCGGGAAATGAAACAGCATTGCAGGGAAGTTGCGTTAACACTGCACAATCTCCGGTGAACAGAGCTCGAACTGTGAGAGCAAGGCAGGACACTTCTGCACTGAAAAATGCTGAGAGTGTGCATGGGAACTCGATGTGTTTGGACGTTTGAGGTAGCACTTCACTTTTAAAGTTTTATTTTGTATTAAATGGGGAACACTTTGGGCATGGGGATGGACGGAATAAATAACATTCGGCACTATACCAAATTAATATATGATAGTTAATCAATCCATGTAAACAACAAAATGATCAATAACACGCTGACAGAAGGTGCAGTCTACTGGGAACATAATTGTATCTGGTGCTGTGGTAACAAGATACGCGACTTTTGCAAAACCGAAGGTAAAATGATATGAGATGTTTGGATATTCGTATGAGAACATGCTCTTTTACATAAATGAGCAACCTCACAAGGGGGAAGGGGTTGGGGGGGGGGGGGGGGGGCACTGCTTTAAACAAACCTCTTTTACGAGTAGAAAAACAAAGACGGTTCCAATAGCGTTTGGTCTGTATTACAGAACTCTTCTTGTCTTAACGACTTAAGTCTGCACAGGCCAAGTCCATTCGAGATCGACTGCGTGACGTCAGTTATCGCGTCGTGCGTGACGTTGTATTTCGCACCTACCTGTTATTTTCCGCTCCCTTCTCACAGTTTGTTTTTCCGTTTGCAGTTTTAGTGGAGTCGTTCAGCTGTTCTACACACTCTAATCTGGTACATCCCCAGGCTTTTGCCGTACGAGTCGAAGTTTTGACGTCATTTGTCGCGCGCGTCATTCGAGCATGACGTGTTATTTTGCACTTCGCTGTTGTGTTTCACCCTCTCTCTACATAGTTGTTCGGTTCTTTAAAATATGTCATTTGTCTGAAGTACACTAATCTGGAGTACTTAGAGGCAAAGTCAGTAATCTGTCGCATAGTGCAAGAAACGGTCACACAACTAGTACTAAAATGACGCAAACGGTGCCTCCGACAAACAACTGTGTTTCAGGTTCAGAATATCGTTCCAGTGACGTTTTGTCCGAGTAAACTAGACACACAACTGCAAAGAGGCTTCGAGAGGTGTCAGTCAAAACTGAGACCACGGTACACTGTTTTTCGGCTGTGAAGAGGCGGCTTTGTTGAGTTGTTGATACAAAGGGAGACTACTGGGGAACTAATTGAGAAAGGCTTTGGAGAAGTCTGGATGTTGAGGTTAAACAAAGCCATTTGGACCTCAAGTTATAATTACCGAAGGACTTCCCAACTTGTCAATCCCCTGCTACGAAGAAGATATTCTACAAGTGTATGAGCCATTTCAACCAATTTATGTTGTAACTAAAAGAATTGGCCCCAAAGTAGACTAAATGAGTCCCTGTGAACAACTATGCTAAAGATACAATGCAGTGGATTGGTGGTGTCTACTGGAGCGTGACATGTTTATGGAGTGATGCTGCAGCGATATCGTCAAGAATGGGATATAAATCATATCTCTTGCTTTTGCTTGTGCGTCTGAAGTGCCCTTCCTTTGGTATCGGTCGTGGTATATGCCACGTCCGTTGACGATAAGTAACATACACCTGCTTTGATAAGCAAAGTTAAATCGATACCGCCCGCGGAGAATTCACGACAAATAAAAACTTCGTGTATGACTTGAAAAAGAACACAATATTTCAGGAAGAGTAACAGTTACTGTGACATGGCACCTGAGACAGGTTTTTTCTTCAGTTGAAAAAGGAAATTTCACTTTATTTTAAATACGGAAGTTGGAAAAAAGAAATCAGCACTGAGCATGATGAAAGCTATTTCACACTCCGTTGCCATCTTTTTTTTTGTTTTTTTTTGTTGCTTGGTCGTTCTATTTTTTGTTTGTTTGTTTTTATTGTTGTTGCTTTCGCCAAAAAGAGGCTAGTGTCCCTTTAAACCAAGATTGTTCGCAGAACCTTAAACATTATCATACCAGAACCTACCTTACAGAGTACGATCAGTCTATAAAGCCAAATGAAGCGTGACACGTTTACAGTGTGCGTCAGGATAGACGAAACGTGATACGGCACATACAGTAAAAACCTGCATGTAATTATACAGCGTGTCCTACCACTGCAATCAAGCACAGATAACACGGAGGTTGATTATAATTGTACAGTGTGTCCTACCACTGCAATCAAGCACAGATAACACGGAGGTTGATTCTAATTATGCAGCAGTGTGGCCATACCATTGCGTAATAACTTGTAAGGGAGGCAAGTCATTTATATGGCTTTTCCTCGCACGATTGCAGCTATAATTGCGATCGAAGTGTATCACTATCGGAAATGCTTCGTCAGTCTCATGCACCTGTTTTGATAAGCATAATTAAGGACCCGATGTCTGGAGCTCATTTGCACAGGTGACGCGATAAACAAGGGCCATAACCCGCGAAGAAGTTGGTTGTCTTTTCCTCATTTGCATTTTGTGACTGACCATAAGGGATAACAAAAGATTGTACTCTTCAACCTGCCCCCCCCCCCCCCTCCTTCAACCCCCCCCCCTTCATCACCCCACCCCCGGCCCAGGCAGCTTCACCAAACACAACCCCCACGGCAACCACAACCTTCTATTTCTTTGTCACACAGAAGAATGTATGGATAATCACGCCAGCACCCACTTTAAAGACGTTGTGATGCAAAAGACGAAGTCCGACAATAACTCTATCGGGTTTGTATGGGAAGTGGCAGAGTGACTTTTTCTTGCAAAACCTCCGTCAAACAAAAAAAGGGACCACTCACTAACGAGAGGTCTGTCGGGAAAAAAACACCTCTTCCGGTCCACAAGTTTCCAACAGACCTCTCGCTAGGGATTGGTCCGTCCTTTGTTTGTCTGAGGTTCTGCAAGAAACGGTCACTCTGCCACAACACCTTCAAACTCGAAGGAATAATTTCCAAAAATCGTCTTTTCACGGACATCAGGAAGCTTGAAGCAACGGAGAAAGACCATTCAGTCTTTGACAATGTGAATTTTGATCGCTGATTCGAATTCGCGAAGAATATTCTTGTTTTTCTTCTCTGTAAAAGATCAACACAGAACTTTTTTCGATCGGCCAATTGCAATTACATTTCTTTCTGATTTCTAATTCAATTTAATTGTTTGCTTACATTCATTTCACTGAAGATGGCCGTGGCCCGAAAGTCTTTGGAACTTGGTGTTTACTGGGTTTTTTTCTTCTAATTAATGATTTCTAATTTAAAACAGATAATTAATGCCTTGCTTCCGTAGAGCAATGAATCTAGAGCAAATTAAACAGCAGCACCACCAAACCACAGACTATGTCACAAACTGCAAATACAGACACACACAATCAAATAAACACATCTAACATAGCTACACATAACCCTGTATAACTCCATACGTAGGCGTCTTAGTACAATATGTTCATGTGATTGTTTCTTTTCATTTTCATTACTTTATTGTCCCATCGCTGGGAACTTTGGGTCGCTTCCTCCCAGTGGAAAGCTAGCAGCAACGGAGTCGCGCTACCCAGGTGTCTGCGTGTTTAGGTGTATTCAGCCACCTGCACTTATGGCAGCATGACCAAGGTCTTTTACGTGTCATTGTGGTGACACGGGAGTGGGACATGGCTTCCGTCTCTGGTTCTACACATAAAGTTGACCCGTGTCCGTCCCGGCCCGAATTCGAACCTGCGACTGAACCTGCGACCTTCCGATCACAAGCCTAGTGCTCTACCAACTGAGCTACCGGGCCCCCAGACTGTGAGACAAACTGCGAGTGATGACACAAACAATCAAACTAACAAACAAACAAATCACAGCAACACAAAACCCTTGTACAACGTCATTCGTAGGCGTCTTAGTACGAAATACTAACAGAACCCCAACATCTGTTAAACAAGCTAAAATAAAGTGTACAAGAAGAAACTCCGACAGTTCAACCTGGAAGCGATTCTCCTATAATTATTATTTCCTTGCTCCACCACTTGAAAAGCTTCCCTCTGGATTTATTCGTCAATCATCCCCTCAACAAGTGCCAGCTCAAGAGGTCCAGTACACACCTCAGCTGATTGTTTGTGACGATCAAACCTCGTGGTCAGCGTTTCCATTAGTCAAAGGACACTGTGAGGGAGTTTTGGCGTCAACTAAGGTGACTCGAGTCGAACCGGAGGTCGCAAAAACTCGGTCCGGTACGACTGGAGTGACGTCACCGGTTAACCAACTTTCAACCTTGCCTCCTGCGTAGGGTCTCTCCAGTTCCAAGATGGCTGCCAAGGCGAGGTGAGAAACTTCTGCAAATATTTTTTGACAAAGTTACGGATTGTGAGAAGACATTTGTTGTAAATCACTTAGCCTTTCAAAAATTAAGGATACTGGGTTGGATACTGTCTTGGTTGTAATGCATTTTATTTTAGCAGTGATGTTTATTTTGGGAAGAAATGAGGTCAACAGGAGTTTGGGTGCGATTTCGGCTCAAATGTACTTTAGCGCCCTGAACTTTTACCCGGCTGTTTTGCGCTCGATTTTCACGCTCACTTCTTCATTGACGTTCGAATCGATAGTTCGATGTTTTGGCATTACATTCACATCAACAATAAAACAGTACTGCTTGTTCATCATCGTCGTCCATCAACTCTCCACAACAGTAAATCCGTAACGCGCTTGTCGCCATCTTGTTGCAAGGGACGCGACTGGACACAACCCAACAGCGTTTCCGCGAAGAACAAAACCAGACATGCGCAGTGACCCTACCGTAGCTCAACCCAGTTCCTCGCCAAAACTCGCTCACTTGTGTGTCCAGTGATGCGCATCCTCCCTTTGATCTCCACTTGACCCGGTATCACAGGTGTAAAGAAGCCAGCAAAACTCTAAACAGATCAAGCTACCTGTAGGGTTGGAGAGGAACAGTTTAAGATAATGATGCGTGGGACAATAAATTGGTGCGGACTAAAACTGAACTCCTGACAATCACACGTTAAGGGGGTACGGGTGGACATACACAGTAACCTCTTAATGGATTTGGATGGAATTTGGTGGACATCTATGTCAATTATGTAGCTTTTCATGAAAATAATTGGTCACCAGTGAAGAATGTCATTTAACACGATTATTCACGGAAGGTAGAAGGTGCGCTATGACCAATCCCAGAGCCCCTCTCTCAGTTCCTTCGGGTCTGTTTTCTTAACGGTAGCCCCCAAGTCAGGAAAACCGTGTCAAATCGATGATGAAAACTTGCAGGCTGCCAGTTGAATTAGTGTCAAACACAATCATCGTTCTCTCTTCAGCGGTTGGCATCCTCTCTTTAATCTCTACTGGACTCAGTAGTGTGTAAATACGCCACCAAAATCGTAATAGATTAGGATACCTATAGGGAAGAGAGAGAGAGAGAGAGAGAGAGAGAGAGAGAGAGAGAGAGGGGGGGGGGGGGAGAGAGAGAGGGAGGGAGGGAGAGGAAGAGAGAGAGAGGGAGGGAGGGAGAGGGAGAGAGAGAGAGTGACTGAGTAGGAGGACGAGAGAGAGAGAGAAAGAGAGAGAGAGAGAGAGGAGAGAGAGAGAGAGGGGAGAGAGAGTGAGAGGAAAGAGAGAGAGAGAGGGAAAGATGGAGAAAGAGAGTGACTGAGTAGGAGGACGAGAGAGAGAGAGAGAGAGAGAGAGAGAGAGAGAGAGCGAGAGAGAGCGAGCGAGAGAGAGAGAGTAGACGGAAGAGAGAGAGAGAGAGAGGGAGGGAGGGAGAGGGAGAGAGAGAGTGACTGAGTAGGAGGACGAGAGAGAGAGCGAGAGCGAGAGAGAGAGAGAGCGAGAGAGAGAGAGTAGGAGGAAGAGAGAGCTAAAGAGAGAGAGAGAGAGAGAGAGAGAGAGAGTAGGAGGAAGAGAGAGCTAAAGAGAGAGAGAGACAGAGAGAGGCGGGGTGATGATTACTACGCAGGTGTAAGAACATAACTCGACATCCGAAACCTCTAAAACGTCCTTCGGGACAGCTGTGGGTAAGCTGGGTGAGCTACGAGCTATAAGAAATCTCACAGCTTCTTTCTCAAACAGCTCCGGGACTGCTTTCTCATCCCCACTTCAGAAGCTCCTGAAAACTACCCCAATTACCCTACCGAAGCTCTGGAAAACCGCGTCAACTCAATCATACAAACATGTAAGTCGTCAGAGTCTGCGGTCAACGTTCAATTAGTACTCTTACAAAAACTCTACACCGGGACGGGCGGCTGTCTTCTCTTTGAAGTCAACTTGACCTTGAGTCACAGTTGTCAAGACGCCAGCAAATCTGTGACAGGGGCAAGCTACCTGCGGGTGAGTTGGAGTAACACCTTGGATGACTTCGACGCAGGCGTGGGAAGAATTCGGGCCGGGACGGACACATCACACGGGTCAACTTTATGTGCATACCCAGAGACGGAAGCTGTGTCACCCCCATAATGGCTCGTAAAAGATCTTGGTCATTCTGCCATAAGTGCAGATGGCTGATACCACGTAAAACTCGAATCATATATAACCCATATCTTGTCCTTAAGAGGCGAAATATTTGGCCTGTAGGACGTAAAGCATTCTCTCTTTCCTTTTTACGGCGGCAGGAGGTGGAAATATTTTGATAGCTCACCACTGCTTATGTTCAACACTAAATACTATGGTACTGCGGTGATAGACATTAACGGGAATAGGTTCAAACATAGAGAATGCCGTGTGAACTGCAAAAGGAAACTATCTTGCATTGTTCACGGTTAGCCATATCGCTTTAAGGGATGTTAGCCTGAAGGACGTAAAGCATTCTCTCGTTCCGAAGAAGAGGACGACGACCAACAACAGAGGGGGTCCGAAAGCTGCTCAGGATTTGTTCAGACACACGCACACAAACAGAGGTGGTGAAAACAGCAATGTTCTGTTAAAGAACAAGAAGAAGAAAAACCGCCGTCCCCACCACACATACCGCTGTTTTAGTACATTAGACCCCCCCCACACCCCCATCCCATTTAAGACCTCCAGAAATATGATAACAGCAGGTCTTTAAATGGAGGGAGTCTTAGAATGGGGGTTAATGTACAAAAGCTGTGAAAAGAAAATAATATTAGAAAACATGGTCATGATAGGGAGGACGTTCAGCAAACCAGAGGAACTAACATATGCAAGTTTGCAGTTACTGCAAAGCACCGTCCATGTCAAGTGAAAAATAAGCTGCAGTATGCAAGTGGACGAGCAGGCTTAAAGGTGTGCACTCTCCACCCTCGCTGGGTACATTATTTCAAGTTGAACGAAAACAAACACATAACCTCTAAACACTTTTCACACGACAGATCTTGGTGTGCTATGGGAAATCCCAGAGCCTCTTTCTAAATACCTGATGGAATGTTTTCTTCAAGGTAGCACCTTTGACTTCTTGCGGCTAGATAATTGGGATGTTCCAATGATGACGATACAGAAGTTGTCACGACTACTATTGCGTGTTTCGACTTGAGATTTAAAATCGCCAGGAGACCTCACATCGGGTTAGCGATCAAAGACTATCTTGAACCTCAAGGAAGCATCAATAATTGTCCACAGAGTGTGAATGAGGTGTCTTGTCTACTGAGCGAATCCCAACTTGCCAAGACCGATTGAGCGAGACAAAAACAAACCACTTTGCGATCACTTGCTTGGCCGAGTCAAATATTCTGAGAGAGAGAGAGATAGAGCGAGAGAGAGAGAGAGAGAGAGAGAGAGAGAGAGAGAGAGAGAGAGAGAGAGAGAGAGAGAGAGAGTGGCATTATCTTTGAAGTCGCTTGTAGTGTGTCTCTCCTCAACACTTTTTGAGTTGAAGAAGTGTGTTGCTTTGACAAGACAAACAGCTGTAACACAACGATCGCACTTGCAACAACAGATTACCTTCGGTGGTGCCTCTGTGAGCTACTGCAACTGTGTCACTGAAATCTCACATACATCCACGCACATCTCAATTCTCTCGCATGCAACCTGACCCTGGAGCATATGCAAAGTAAATTAATATTTGTGTTCTCTGCCTCCTTACCCAAACTGCGAGCATCAACATGTGTACAGAGGATACTTCATTTTCCTCATTTAGCTGGCACAAATACTTACCTCTCACTACAAGTACAGTGGTCGCCGGTTAATATGACCGCGGTTAATATGACCAGCCGCGTATTATGACCAATTTTAACCGGTCCGGAATTGTCCTTCTTTGTTATGTATTAGAAAAAGCCGCTTAATGTGACCACAACGCCGCTTAATATGGCCACATTGTTTCGAGAAAATGGCAACAAGTTCACATCTTTTTCAGTTTGAAATCACTCGGGGGAAAAAAATACATACGATTTTTTTAAAAAGGCAAAAAGGCGTGCGATATTTTCTTTCTTTTTCGTGAATGAAACTAAAGTGATCAGTGATCAGTGATCAGTGATCTCTAATGAGAGCGCTCATAGAGAAACTGAGGTCTGGACTTCAAAGTCGCGGCTACAACATGGAGAAGCTTGGAGCCTTTGACAATGAAGTGAAGGATCTCCTCTGGTCTAGCACCAACACACAGACCAACATCCGTGATTTTTTCCAGGCCACAAAGTGAACATTTGGATGTGTATATGCCGTTTCTTCCATTTACTTTTCATTCCATTTCAATTTCTTTTCAACGGACGTCATCATAGAGAAGTTTGGAGCCTTTGACAATGAAGTGAAGGATCTCCTCTGGTCTAGCACCAACACACAGACCAACATCCGTGATTTTTTACAGGTCCCTAAGTGAACATTTGGACGTGTATATGCCGTTTCTTCCATTTACTTTTCATTCCATTTCAATTTCTTTTCAACGGACGTCATCTATAATGGCTACAATGTACAGTACACATATTTAATTTTGTGTTTGTTGCCAACAAGTTACGTTTCCTTACAATTATTAATTACCCAAAAAAAATGTTTCGTTTTGCGATTTTTTTTAAGTCGTTTTCTCTAACATCGGTTAATATGACCAGCCGCTTATTATGACCATTTTATCCCGGTCCCAAAGTGGTCATATTAACCGGCGACCACTGTAGTATAAATGACAATCAGTATTTGTTTTCGGCACCTCTCTACCAAAACTGCTAAAAACAATATGTTCACTGAAGACACACATACACGGCTAATTAGGAACAGCTTACATCGCATTAGCACCCACCGTCGATCTTCGACCTTCATAAAAGTCAAAGATCTGACAACGTTAACAGTTAAAACAAGTTAACATTAATTTTGTACTACGGACAAAGAGAAAGTGATTTAGACTTCAAAAAAATATTGTCCAAGACGTTCTGAGCCAGTGTTCTTTAGTTCTTCCTGAACATTTCAGTCACAACATTTTTTAAGAATGTGCTTGTAGGGTTTGGTTAATTTGAATGGTACTTGAGTTCTTTGGGTATTTTTACATCGACAAACTCCTCAGTTTTGTCAGCTTTCTTGTAAAGGTCAAGTAATCAACATTTCAACAAACCGCAGGCAAAAACGAGAAAGGGAAGTCTTGATTGACATAGACAAAGACAAAGACAAAGAAAACGTTTGTTTGTTTGTTTGTTTTTTTAAATTTATAATCTCAAGCAAAATCCATTTCTCTGTGTTCTTATTGACCAACCATATCACAGGGGCTCTATGTAGTTTCTTGTAAATCAGAACATGGAAACAGGCATCAGCAAAACTGGATTTTCAGTCGATACACGTAAGGATTAGTAACAGAAAAACATATCAGCAAAAAATTAGATCAAAACCAACGATGTGTGCAATGTTGAACCCAACTGGGGTTTTTTTTTCAAATTCTTAATGCATTGATTTCTTTTAATCTGCACTCTAAAACAATCTTTTTGAAGTTGACATTCATTCAAATAAAGAGGAATTATTCTCTCGAAAAGACCTTTTCGGTATATGTGTTATGCTTTGCACGTCGAGAGAACTTCGAACCTCAGCTTTTGCAGTTCGCGCGAGATAGCTG
>NC_090247.1:16242210-16274710 GCF_037325665.1 Littorina saxatilis | reverse complement strand
GTTTTTAAATTGATTTCGAAAATTTAATTTTGATCATAATTTTTATATTTTTAATTTTCAGAGCTTGTTTTTAATCCAAATATAACATATTTATATGTTTTTGGAATCAGAAAATGATGGAAAATAAGATGAACGTAAATTTGGATCGTTTTATAAAAAAAATAATTTATTTACAATTTTCAGATTTTTAATGACCAAAGTCATTAAATAATTTTTAAGCCACAAAGCTGAAATGCTATACCAAAGTCCGGGCTTCGTCGAAGATTACTTGACCAAAATTTCAACCAATTTGGTTGAAAAATGAGAGCGTGACAGTGCCGCCTCAACTTTCACGAAAAGACGGATATGACGTCATCAAAGACATTTATCAAAAAACGAAAAAAAGTCTGGGGATATCATACCCAGGAACTTTCATGTAAAATTTCATAAAGATCGGTCGAGTAGTTTAGTCTGAATCGCTCTACACACACACACACACACACAGACAGACAGACAGACACACACACGCACATACACCACGACCCTCGTTTCGATTCCCCCTCGATGTTAAAATATTTAGTCAAAACTTGACTAAATATAAAAACAACACACAAACCCAGACAGATAAAGACAGACAAACAGACAGACACAGACGCACTTAAAGATACACAGACACACACACAGACACACACACACACACCCCACCCACACACACACACACACACACACATGCACACACACACACACACACACACACTAACACACACACACTCACACCCACACACACACACACGAACACATTTACACACTAACACACTCACTGATACACGCGCGCGCACACACATGTACACACGAAGGCATGCACACCCAAGTAAAAAAGTACCACACTATGTACTATAGTATACTATAGTAAAAGTACTATGGTATACTATAGTTTACTATAGTACAAGTACTATGGTACATTGAATTGTACTATGGTATACTATAGTTTACTATAGTACAAGTACTATGGTACATTGAATTGTACTATGGTGTACCATAGTTTACTATAGTACTAGTACTATAGTAAACTATAGTACAAAAGTACTATAGTACAATACATTAGTGTGTACTATAGTACATTGTGGTAAATGTACTATAGTATACTATAGTAAACTATAGTACAGTTAAATGTACTATAGTATTTTGAGCACTTTTTTGCCAAAATGTACTATAGTATACTATAGTATACTATAGTAAACTATAGTTTACTAGAGTACACGTACTCTAGTTTACTAGAGTAAAGTGTAGTACAGCGTGGTATTTCCGTAGTAGTACATTTGTACTATAGTACTTGTACTATAGTTTACTATAGTACAGCGTGGTACTTTTGGCGTGGTACATTTGTACTATAGTACTTTTACTATAGTTTACTATAGTACAGTGTGGTACTTTTGTTGCTGTAGATTTTGTACTATAGTACTTTTACTACAGTTTACTATAGTATACTGCAGTACTTTCTTGAAAAATTACCATAGCCTTAAAAATTGCACTAAATGTAAATGTGGCCCCAATTTTTGCTGAATCAATTGTTTTGTGTGAATTGAATGTGTGTGTGCACGATCAGGCCACTCGCTGCAGTCAATCTGTCACATTTGGTAGGAAAGTAAAGGTTCATCACATGTTTTAAATTTTATTTTCATTTTTTGGCAGAGCATTAATAGTCAAACTTATGTAAGAACATTTTAAAATATCCACTTACATGTAAAAGACACAATTAAATAATAATTTTAAATAAGGTGTCCATCTTGCACAGTGAGTAACCAAGCTGTTGATTTTTGGTAAATGTCCCAATGCAGAAACAGTTTTAATGCAATTTTTTATAACCCTGTTAACCAGAACAAGTAACAATAAAATGCACAAAACAGATTTATTATAGCACTCTTCTTTGTGGGAATTCATCTTTAGCACAACACATATTTTATCAAAATTATCTCCCCTACAGCCAAGTTAAATTTCTATGATTAGCTTTGAAAGTGACCATGCATACATCAGTACATGAAAACTCTGTGAACAATCAAAGGAGACAATGATTGTCCCTATTATTGACCGGAACTCTACCCCAATCTGAACTTGAATAATGCAAACTATCAAGCTGACTTGATGTCATCTAACCCTGTATGTGTGTGACCTTACACAGATAAAGTTATTGAGTTACTTTCTTTCTTTATTTGGTGTTTAACGTCGTTTTCAACCATTCAAGGTTATATCGCGATGGGGAAAGGGGGGAGATGGAATAGAGCCATTTGTCAATTGTTTCTTGTTCACAAAAGCACTAATCAAAAATTTGCTTCAGGGGCTTGCAACGTAGTACCATATATGACCTTACTGGGAGAATGCAAGTTTCCAGTACAAAGGACTTAACATTTATTACATACTGCTTGACTAAAATCTTTACAAAAATTGACTATATTCTATACAAGAAACACTTAACAAGGGTAAAAGGAGAAACAGAATCCGTTAGTCGCCTCTTACGGCATGCTGGGGAGCATCGGGTAGATTCTTCCCCCTAACCCGCGGGGGGTTATTGAGTTACAATGATCTTGCTTCAAACACATTCAAAATAATACCATTTCTCTGTTATTATTATTATTTTCTGTGAACTTAAAAGTTTATGAGGGTCAATTTTACATGGGTCACATCTACAGGTCATCCAACTTCAATAGCCTGTAAAGTATCAAAAATCTAGCTTTCAAAACATTTCAGAAAAATAAGAACACATGCTTTCGCAACACATCCTTGATATTTGTCAAAAATGTGGTTTTGAAAAAATGCCAAATGTGGTCATGTTTGAAATTGATCAAACCATAGCAGTATGTTAACTTTGTAAAGTCTATCCCGAAAACCATGCAAGAAAACAACAATGTTCAATTCTGTCTACCCATTGTAAGTCAGCCTAATTATGCTCCCCATCAGTGACATTCTCCTGACCTGGTGAGTCAAAACTCACTAAATGTCCAATGGAGAGTTTTCAGCATGCAACCAGAAAGTATATAGTGTGGCGTTATGTCCCTTTTTTTTCAAAACAGGGTTATATATGTGGCAATAATCACATGAAATGTTCTCTGTCCTCCACATCTGTTTGATTTGTGATTGGTGTCCAGATTATTTGCTACAGGCATCTGATTAAGTTTATTGTAGCTGCTGTCCGGTTCCCTTTGCCAGTGATATCTGCTTTCCTGTTCTGTAACTTGTATTTATGTTCGCCGATGGCACCCGCTGAATAGTTTTGGTTGTTCTCCAATGGCATCTAGCTAGCTGCTTTGACGTCTGTAAGTGGTATCAAGGTCCTTCACCATGCAGTCATCTGCTGGAAGTGAACAGGAGGCTCTCTTGCTTATGACACCCACACCAGAGCATGGAATGAAACCTGCAATGACACAGCAGTATGACTATGAGAAAGCATGCAGACTGAAGCAAAGAGGGCCAAACTTTAAGAGAATGATAATGAAACCTAACTTAAAGTGCCGTGGCTTTTAGTGCATATATATCTAACTTTTAAAAGTTGTGTCCGTCTGTGTGTGTATTATGATGACTAAAGGCTCCGAAACAGCTGCACCGACTGAGAGGGTGGTGGTGGTGGGGGTTTGAAACGTGCTGGTGCGTGTATGTTTGTCCTTGCGTGTGTGCAGGCATGAATGTCTTTGTCAGTATGTGTGTGTGTGTGTGTGTGTGTGTGTGTGTGTGTGTGTGTGTGTGTGTGTGTGTGTGTGTGTGTGTGTATGTGTGTGTGTGTGTGTGTGTGTGTGTGTGTGTGTGTGTGTGTGTGTGTGTGTGTGAATTTATGAATACAATTGAAGGCACAGTAAGCCTCCCATAAACCATCACAGATACGGTCAGGCTTTTACACACAGACTACAGTACAAACACCCTTTCATTTAAACACTCACCGATTGAGAACATCCTAGGTGCCCTCCATAAAGAGCGAACAATTTTCAAATAATTTATTTTTGCGTGGTTTATCTTACCCCTGAGCCATCGTGAACCAGTGTGATCCAGTTTCCCTTTTTTCACAATGTAGTCGTCAGTTAGTCATTTGAATGCGACTCCATGTGAGCTTATCTACAATAGCACGTTTTTATGCACGAAACAAACGGCTGTGGTTCACCAAAACTCTAGCAATGGTTTTTGACTGTTGAGAGGAACGGTGATATATGCATAAACCGCCGTCTGCTACGACCCTTGCGTGACCCTGCTTCCGGGCTTTTCTTTTTTCAAACTTTCACAACTTCGAATTGTACTGATCTTGTCTTGATGAAAAAAGAATTCTTTTATGATTAAAGAATGTTTGTGTGACAAGCTGTCAATTTATTATTTAGATTTTAAAAGTTAGGTCTAGCGCAAAAACGCATCACGGTCCAAAAACATTCTGATAATCATCGATCCACGGCTATCGCCAGTTTACATCGATAGAATGAGACCCGAAGGGAAGTAACTCATTTTTGACCTGAGTTCAATCGGCAAAATTAATTCTTTAACAAGAAGGGCAAAGCCCATACGACTCACATGCTTGACCTTGACCTTTACACTAAGAACTGCTTTACACATTTTTCCTACCAAAATACATGTGACCTTGACCCAAGGTCAAGGTCATCCAAGGTCATGCAACACAAAGCTGTTAATTCAAGACATAGGAAGTACAATGGTGCTTATTGGCCCTTTCTACCATGAGATATGGTCACTTTTAGTGGTTCACTACCATATTTTGGTCACATTTCATAAGGGTCAAAGTGACCTTGACCTTGATCATATAGGACCAAATGTGTCTCATGATGAAAGCATAACATGTGCCCCACATAATTTTTAAGTTTGAAACAGTTATCTTCCATAGTTCAGGGTCAAGGTCACTTCAAAATATGTATACAATCCAACTTTGAAGAGCTCCTGTGACCTTGACCTTGAAGCAAGGTAAACCAAACTGGTATCAAAAGATGGGGCTTACTTTGCCCTATATATCATATATAGGTGAGGTATTCAATCTCAAAAACTTCAGAGAAAATGTGAAAAATAGCTGTTTTTTAGACAACATTTATGGCCCCTGCGACCTTGACCTTGAAGCAAGGTCAAGATGCTATGTATGTTTTTTGGGGCCTTGTCATCATACACCATCTTGCCAAATTTGGTACTGATAGACTGAATAGTGTCCAAGAAATATCCAATGTTAAAGTTTTCCGGCCGGCCGGACGGACGGACGGACAACTCGGGTGAGTACATAGACTCACTTTTGCTTCGCATGTGAGTCAAAAATTGCTCGCTCTTTACGTAGGGCACCTAGGATATTCCCGTTTGGTGAGCGTTCAAATGGAAGGGTGTTTGTACTGTGTGTAAAAGCCTGACAGTATCTGTGATGGTTTACGGGAGGCTTACTGTCCGGGCGTGATTTCCGGTATTGAATATTCATAACAGCCGTCCAGCACCAAAACGAGGCGCCATTGTTGTAGAGGACCAAGTCCACGAAAATAAATTCTTTGAAAATTTTTCACGCTCGACAGAAAGCAGCCAGGATGTTCCCATTCGGTGAGCGTTCAAATGGAAGTATGCTTGTACTGTATGTAGACGCTCGGGGAGCTCTGTGATGGTTTACGGGAGGCTTACTGTGCCTTTAATGTATATACATCTATACACACCCAAGAAGATAAGGCGCTCAGCAGGTCTGCACTCATGTTGATCCATTATGTCGACAGGCAGAATTGGATCCTCCACCCGACAGTCACTGAGCTACAGTGCTGCTCTCAGCTGTAAGCAAGAGAAAGCAGCTTGAGTGTTTCATCGCATATAATTCCAGTGTTTGCATACTCCATAGCGATTAGCTGAAACTATTTAGCTAAAACATTAAACTATTATCAGTGGAATACCAAAGGGGTGGCATATGTCATCCAAAATATAAGGCAATTTAAAGTGTGATTGACGGGACAGAAGCGTTTCAATGATACAAATAGAGAACACTACATAGTCTACTGTGTGTTACTGGGTTTACACAAGTAAAAGTGAATATTTTTTCTTCTTCTGTTTCTTCGTTCATGGGCTTAAGACTCCCACGTTCACTCATGTGGATTTTTACGTGTATGGCCGCCATTCAGGCAGCATACGCCAATTTCGGGGGAGGCATGCTGGGTATTTTCGTGTTTCTATAACCCACCGAACTCCCACATGGTTTACAGGATCTTTTCCGTGCGCACTTGGTCTTGTGCTTGCGTGTACAATGCGCCCGTCGTGAATATTTCAATATTTGAAAAGCAGTAAGTGTAAATCTGGTGCCACACAGCAAGCCATGAAGTATTCTGTTTTCAATTCCTACGTACCGGAGAGATAACCCATGTAGTAACTAAACCATACACGCACATATGGGCATATCATTGAGGTCATGGCAAGCTGGTCTGGCAGGGACCTTATATATTCCACTGCTCATGATTACAAAGTCACAGATGCAAAGTCATTCTCGTAACACGTTTGGGCTTGCCATTTTCTCGCGAGTGTTTTGAGAATGAAGTTTGTCTCGGAGATTTTGCATAAGCAATGGAAAATGACATCCCTGACAGACATGTTGTTTGAACCAACCTCATTTACATGATAGACACGCCTGTGAAGAGATGGTTCATTTATCACATCATGACACATGGGTGGTATCTCTCAGGTAGGCAAAACAATATATATATCTAAATGCACCAATTTACCTCAAGCACTCAGCAGGTCTGCACATATGTTGATCCATTAGGTCAAAAAACCACCAGAACTTGATATGTTGTCCAAAAGTCACAGATACAGTGGAACCCCCCAAGGATCCTGAAAAAATAATTAAAAATGAAGAGCCAACACTTGTGCAAATTATCTGTCTTTGTACATACAAGCACATACACAAATAAATCTGCTTGCACTATGCTGGCTTTAGGCATGTGTAATAAAATTATTTTGGGGGAGCTTCTCGATTCAACCGGGAACTTTTGTTGTTGTCAAAAGCAATTTAAGCCTCAAACATTCTCCCACTCTAAGACTGAACTATGCATTCAGTATGTGTTGATATCTGACTTAAACTCACAAAAATAACAAAGGCTAGTTTGTAAAAAGACACTGATTTGAAAAGAAAATTTAAATTCAATTACATATTATTATGTATTATATAATCTGTTCTGGGGCTTTTTTCCAGGTCTTTTAAAAAAGGATGTTCACAAACAATAACAAACACATTTTCAATCCAATGAATGTTTGCAGCACTGTCAGCCGGACAGAAATGACAGTATGTTGACAAAGCCGTGATAAAAACATAACCTGCAGTCCTACCTTAGCGCAAAGAAGTATGAATGGTCTCTGTGTACTCTACAATCTCTGACTGTGGCCCTATGTAAAGGTCGAAAAGAGCTGGCTGTGCTTGGCCATTAAGAAAAATTTCAGTTAATTCAGATTTGTACAAGGAGAGCATAAAAGCATATATTCACAGCATGTATGTCTTGTTATTGCTATAGGTCTATATATCTATGCCACAATGACACAGCAAATACGTACATTCATACAGACATATTCATTTACTCATATAATTTAAATTATATAGCACCACAGGAATATGTTAATATCAAAATCTAATATGAAATTTCCTACACACACCCATGAAGTTCAAGCCCTAAGCAGTTCTGCACACATGTTGATCCAGGAGGTCCAAACACACCCTGCACTTGTTGTCCAACAGTCACTGCTCCAGTGAAACCCTCCATTTAGGACCCTGAAAGATATAACAAGTTCCATAAAGTGATACAAAACTCTTTGTTGTTGTCCTTATCTGCTGAAGGAGCACCTCCTGTCGCTTCACAGCATCTGTAACACAAGAGAGGACTGAGTATCCAGCCAGAAATTTCATGACTGTATTTTTAGAATGATGATCAACAAAACTTTTTCGGGGCTTTTAAAATGATATGACAAATATAAAGTCAGATGCACTTCACCCATTGTTATACTTAAACATAGAACTAAGGCTTGCTCATACAGTGGAACTCCCCTTGTTAGACCTCAAAATATCTGAGAAAAATAGGCCTTAAAAAGGACCCCTGGGTGTCTTAAAAAGGCCGTTGATTGATGATTCACAAAGGTTATTCACAGAAAATATGAAAAAAGCAAGGTCCTAAAAGTGAGTGTGTCTTTAAGTGTGTGTGTCTGTCTGTGCATCACAATTAAGGGCTAAACAAAAACAAACACACACCCAAGAAAAGCAAAATTTGTTTGAAAATTTGATCAAACTCCAAGACAGTGAATCAAACAAGAAATGTCCATCACTGATTCAGACGCAGTTTATATTTGAATGTATGTGTGTGTGTTGCAAACATTACACAAAAGTGGATCATAAATACCAAATTCAGCTATGCTAGTACCGTATCACTGTCACTACCCGTATCCGACTATTTTTGAGATATCCAGATTCGCTCAGGAGTTATCGAGTGATTTGCAACTGTAACTTACAGTTGCAAATCACTCGATAACTCCTGAGCGAATCTGGATACGATTACGTGGAAAACTCTTGAAGGCTTACTTCTCAGTCCAGATCCATCTTCTGCTCTCTGAATTATGGTTACACTCTCTTGGTGGGTTCCTTTCGTGATGTTGTAGCCCGCTTTTTTCCAATCTCCCTGGTGCAAACTCTTTCTTGTGAGTTGAAGTTCGTTCGTTGAAAATCAGTTACTAGTGCTGTCCCTTGATTTACTTCGGAGTGGTCTCCTCTTCGATTTTAAAGGGACATAACTCTCGCATGCTAACCCTTTCTTCGTATCGAAAGTAGCCGGCTCAGTTTGTTTTTGTTTTTGTTTGGTCTTGTGTTTGATGACTTTGCTAGTCCAATATTTTATGTATATATATACTCAACCAAAACTTAAATGTTTTTACTAGCTATTCAATTTTATGAGTTACAGTTCCTTTTAGGTACTGCTCTGTTCATTTTAGCATGTGCATAGATATGCAACGCACACAAGTGTGTGTGTGTGTGTGTGTGTGTGTGTGTGTGTGTGTGTGTGTGTGTGTGTGTGTGTGTGTGTGATGGTATGTGAGTTTACGCAGTATGTGTGTGTATGGGGGATGTGTGTGTGGGGGGGATGTGGGGGTATATATATGTGTGTGTGTGTGACGGTGTGTGTGTGTGTGTGTGTGTGTGTTTCGGTAAGCGAATGTCAGCGGCTTGTGTGTGGGCGTGAGTGCGGCGTGTGCATGTGCGTGCGTGCGTGTGTGTGTGTGTGTGGGTGTGCAGTCTTTTGCTTACGTTTACAATTATTCTCTGTATATGTTCCAAGGCAGGGCGGACTAGGCAAAGAGGAGAGAGGGGGGGGGGGGTTGCCAGTGGTGGTCCAGGGGGATGTTCTCCCGGCTGGCGGGGTCAAGGGGCAGAGCCCCTTGTGGGGGTCAGGGGGCCTGCAAGGACAGGTTGGAAGATGAGGCTAAGCCTAAAACCTTTATCCTGACGTAATAAAGTTAATTATGATCTCTCTCTCTCTCTCTCTCTCTCTCTCTCTCTCTCTCTCTCTCTCTCTCTCTCTCTCTCTCTCTCTCTCTCTCTCTCTCTCTCTCTCTCTCTCTCTCTCTCTCTGTTAAGCATTCGATGTGTACATATTCTATAACCTTTTTTTTAAAATCTCATATTGTGTTTGTGTGTGTGTGTGTGTGTGTGTGTGTGTGAGTGTGTGTGTGTGTGTGTGTGTGTGTGTGTGTGTGAATGTCCGTGTATATGATGTGATTAGAATAGGGGTGCCTCTCTGCATGGATGAAAAAACACTTGTTTGTAATGCTTGTATGCCACAACGCTCTCTCTGTCTCTCTCTGTCTCTCTCTGTCTCTCTCTCTCTCTCTCTCTCTCTCTCTCTCTTTCTCTCTCTCTCTCTCTCAAATTATTTAAAATGAAACAATATTGTACACACAGCAAACTTCAGTCAACTTCAGGTCAAACCAAGAACTTTGCACTTGATCCTACATGAAGAATTATTTTGGCAAACGTTAAATTTAACATAAAAAAGGTATTGTTTCAAAATTTCACTGCAGACCATTTTACTAAGCGTTTCGGGCGGGCGGGAAATAGCTCAGTCGGTAGCGGCGCTGTCTTCAAAACCAGTTGTCGCAATCGGCGTGGGTTCGATCCCCACGTTCGGCGAGGGATTTATTTCCCAGAGTCAACATCGTGCAGACTCTCCTCGGTGGCCGCATGCACACGATAAAGAACCCAAGTTCACAGCGAAAGTGTCAGGGCTCGGAAACATGAATACACGCATGCAGGAAACAAAATGTGTGGGTATCGCCGTATACTGTATGGCAGCTCGCTTTCCCCATGGAGAAAGCAGCCCGAATTTCCATGAGGGCAACCTCACAGGACTATATAAAATCTTATCCTTATCGTATCCTTATCCTTTAACTTTTAAAGCAATTGTTAAATTCTCTTTTGAAAACTTTTTTGTGAGAAGCGTTCCAAGGTAACGTTAATGAAATATTAATTTCACATTTGATGCTAACTGTTTACAAAAAACTAACTATACAGTTTATGTACATCTGACGTTACAAAAGTCCTTTCTCCTAAGTGAATATGTGCGTACCCACGTGTTTGTGTGTGTGCACGTGCGAGCGTGTGTCAGTGTGACTGTGTGTGTGTGTGTGTGTGTGTGTGTGTGTGTGTGTGTGTGTGTGTGTGTGTGTGTGTGGTGTGTGTGTGTGTGAGCACAAAGTATTCCTACGTGTATTTTGCAAATGCACAGTTAACAAGTTTGAAAATATCTCATGTCATCTCCAACAAACGGCTTAATTCACACACACGCACGCACAAAACATAATAAATCTTATATGTACGACTACCTTGTAAAAACACACACAACACGTTTACATGCACAACTGGTGATATCAAACACAATTTTAAAAACAATGTTTTTTAATCAACTTAATTTCAACAACAAAATTGTTATGCTTAGCTGATAAGTTATATTAATAAAACAATAAAAATAAAAACACAAAATGCATGTATACTATTACTACTATACTGTACCGCAGTACTATGTACTGTTGTACTATAGTACAAAGTACCATAGTACAAAGTACCACAGTGTACCATAGTACAAAGTACTTCGTACTATAGTACTACTGTAGTACAGGGTACATTCACAAAAAAGTACCATAGTACAAAGTACTAGGTACTATAGTACTACTGTAGTACAGGGTACATTCAATAAAAAGTACCATAGTACAAAGTACTATGTACTATAGTACTACTGTAGTACATGGTACATTCACTAAAAAGTACCATAGTACAAAGTACAAAGTACTCTACTGTACCACAAAGTACTATAGTACAGGGTACATTTACTACACAGTACTATAGTACAAAGTACCATGTACTATAATATGTACTAGAGTACATGGTACATTTACTATAGTTTACTATAGTACAGGGTACATTTACTATAGTTTACTATAGTATACTATAGTACATCGTGTGGTACTTTTTCAGCTGGGCACTTATACACTTATACATAATTATCCGATTTACTGTTTGACAGACTGCTATATATCGTCTTGTCTTGCTTGACAGATTTTGCTTTGAAGCTTGCGCTCTGACGTCACTTGGCTCAAAGAAGGAACATTTTAACAGATAATAATAATAATAATAATAATGGTGATTTCTATAGCGCTTTCGAACACACAAAGCGCTTTACAAAAGCAATAACAACATCATTACCAGAATGACGCCATTGACGGAATAGAACACAATCATAAACACTTTACAACAAAACCAAAAACAAAACATAAATGTTACAAAAATCCAGAGGCTCTTACAGGAACGAACTCTCAGTATACACAACAATTATAATGCACACACACACACACACACACACACACACACACACACACACACACACACACACACACACACACACACACACCCACACATGCCCACACACACGCACACACACACACACACACATATCAGGATGTCTATGTAGCCAAATCTGTCGCCCCGAACAGTTTTTGTTGACTTCTTACTATGAACAAGTTAACATGTAAGCCAGTATTTTAAAATGTGTAACGCTTGTTTGTTAACACCAGATTAAATCACAGTTAACCCCGCATGTGCTTGCAATACGTCACTGTGGATTTTCGCCATCTTCGTTAACATAAAGCGAAAAACACACAGTAGCATGGCGTCAACTCTCTTTAATCCGCCATGTTTTCTGTCGCTTTTGCTGTCAAAGTTAGAGACCTTATTTCAAAAAGGCGTCCTAAAACGTAGACTGGTGTCTCATTCTTTTTTCCGCTCTGTCTGTCTGGTCAAATTTGGTGTCAAAGTTAGAGCTCTAAAATCTAGAGGCTCCTAAACTCAATAAAATCTGTCTACTGCTGGTCTATGTTGAGAGTCCTGCTATGTTATTTTGGGGAACGTGTGCCTGTAATCATCCCTCCAGCAATAAGCTTGATCTTATGGATTTTCATTGCAAAATGCGCATCACCTTCTATCATGTAAAGCGTGACTGACACGAGTCAACACTAACCAATTTGAATGCTTTGTTCTTTGTAGCGAACTTGGTCCGCGTTTTTTTTATTCCCCAGCAAAGTTAAATCCGCTCGTGTGGAAAGGCATCAGCATGTTTTTACATCGCCGCCCTTCTGTTTGCAGACACGTCAATGTCTGATGCATGAAGACAAAACGTTGTTTTTCGTTTAGGTCGATTTGTACTGACCTCGAGGTTTGAAACATTTGACCACGAGGAACAGCGACGTGTCGCTACGCCTGATGTCTCCATCTTTAATCCGCTCTGTCTGTCTGGTCATATTTGGTGTCAAAGTTAGAGCTCTAAAATCTGAAGGCGCCTATACTTATCAAAATGTGTCTACAGCTGGTCTATGCTAAGTTAAACGCTTTGTTTTTTTAAGGACATGTGCCTTAAATCATCCCTCCAGCTTGATCTTTTGGATTGTCATTGTAGAATACGCAGCACCTTTTGTTATTAAGAGCGTGACTGACACGAGTCAATACTAAAAACATTGAATGCTTCGTTCTTTGTAGGGAACTTGTCGCGCGTTTTCTATCCTCCAGCGAAGTCAAATCCGCTCGTGTGGAAAGTCATCGGCATATTTTACATGGCCCAATGTTTGCCGAAGAGTCAGTGTCTGATGCATGAAGACAAAACGTTGTTTTTCGTTTAGGTCGATTTGTTCTGACCTCGAGGTTTGAAACATTTGACTATGAGGAACATGATGGCAAAATGCGTATCTCCATCGGTCAGCGACGTGTCTTATGCACGAAGACAATAGGATGGCAACTGCGGTCCGCCGGTTTGCCCGTGCTGTTTCTTTTGACCACTGGACAGCACTTTCTGCCACAACAAGCGTGTCTGTTACAAGTCTGTGCTAAGTAGAAACCCATGTCTCGTTGTGTGAGTTTTCACATTTTCAGGCGAAAAGTTCAATCATGCAAACGCTTTACAAGTATTGTGACGCACGAAAACAATAAGCGGATGTATATTCCATGCTACATGTTGGTTTAAACACAATTTTATTCAAAATACATGACATGAAACTATTGACAAAAATGCAGCTAGGACACGAACTCAAGCAAATGCTTATTTGACGTGACCATAATTATGAATACTAAGTTACACAAGTTTTCATGATGGTGAACAACACAATTATTAACCAGAAGAACAAAATATAGAAAGGGGGTATAGGGAACTTTATCAAAACAGAAGAATCTACAGAGAAAAAAAAATATATAAAAAAATAAAATAAAAAATAAAATAAAATAAATAAATAAGATGAGACTAGGAATGAAGCGCGTGGGACGAGAACATCGATGCTGAGACATGCAATAAGTAAGTTCAGATAAGTGTACATTTTCATGGAGAGGGCAGCATAATGCTACATGTTAAGGAGATACTAGTGAATTAAAGTAACTTTCCTGGCTTTCTGTTTATGTGTTGGCATGGGGATTTGCGTTGTATCATACCCAAAGCTGGAGTCTTTGAGCAGACCTTTAGTAAGACGCTTGACAATGTTGACCCATTTGCTAATTGCGCATCCGTTGCTCTCACCAAAAGATGGACTGGCGCACGAAGATGTTAGGATGTGTATGTAGGCTTGTTTATCGGCCCGAACTGTTGTTGTTGACCTCTATTTGTAAACAACATTTACCATGTAAATCAATATTTGAAAATGGAAAATGTTTTGATTCTTCAACACCAAACTAAATCACATGTATCCAAAGCATAAATGACGTCACGGTAGCTTCTCGTCAACTCAACATAAAAGTAGAATAAACACTGTGGCATGATGTCAACAATCTGTGTTTGATATTATTTTGTTTGGACCTAGCTATTGATGTGTACATTGTTGTTAAACAGTTGTTTGTTGTATGTTTATCAGGGTTTGCTAGTGTGTGATAGGGTTTGTGTCCGTCTGTAGATGTTAGTTTCTTTGTTAGTCCTGTGTTGACAACTCTTCGACAAGCGCTTAGAACCCACAGAATACGCGCTATATAAGCTTCATATTGATTGACTGATTGATAATCAGCCATGGCCCATGTCTTCTTTCGAGTTTGCTGTGACCATTTGAGAAACACATTGAAAAAGGCGCCCTAATCTGTAGCCTGATGTCTGTCTTTAATCCGCTCTGTCTGTCTGGTCATATTTGGTGTCAAAGTTGGAGCTCTAAAATCTGAAGGCGCCTGTACTTATCCATATGTGTCTACAGCTGGTCTATGCTAAGTTGAACGCTTTGTTTTTTTAAGGACATGTGCCTTAAATCATCCCTCCAGCTTGATCTTTTGGGTTTTCATTGCAGAATACGCAGCACCTATTGTCATTAAAAGCGTGACTGACACGAGTCAATACTAAACACATTGAATGTTTCGTTCTTTGTAGTGAACTTGTCGCGCGTTTTCTATCCTCTAGCGAAATTAAATCCGCCCCGTGTCATCGGCATATTGTACATGGCCCAATATTTGCAGAAGCGTCAGTGTCTGATGCGCGAAGACAGTTAGATGTTTTTCGTTCAGGTAGATGTTTTCCGACCTCGAGGTATGACAACTATGACCATGTGGGAAATTATTGCAAAATGCGCATCTCCATCGGTCAGCGACGTGTCTACTGCATAAAGACAATCGAATGGCAACGGTTGTCTGCCTGTTTGTCCGTGCTGTTTCTTTTGGCCACTGGCTATGCGTTAGTATGAAAAGTTAATGTTGATACGGACGTAACTTTCTGCCACGAAAAGCGTGTCTGTTGCAAGTTTATACTAAGTAGAGCCCATTTTCTTGTTTGCTAGTCTGCGAGAGGTTTGAATTTTGTAAAATATGCAACCTTTTTGTCACGAACAGGGTGTCTGTGGCAAGTCTATACTAAGTAAAATGCTGTTGACCGGACAGCGTGAGTTTTCAATTTTGCAGACGAGAAGTTTGATCGTGTCAAGCACCTTTGATAATACTGCAAGCGTGTCTGTGGCATGCAGGAAAACAGGATGCCGTGCATGTTTTTTTTCCCTTTAGCTATGCAGAACCTGATGATGTGAAACGTCATTACAAAATGCGCGCCATTGAAGCGCATCTATCATACACGAAGACAATAAGACAATACAAATGTCGTCGGTTGCCGTCGCGCGTTGTTTTTGTTTGTGTTGGTTTTTCTATCCGCTCCCAATGTTTTATGTAACTATTTGGAACCTACCGTAAAGTACCTTGTAAGCGCCCACCCCCCCTGTGCACCAATTCCGACCCAAAGTAGGGGGTGGGCGCTTACTAGGTACTACACCCTATGCACGAGCAGTTTTCAATGAGAAATGTGATATTTGATCACTTCGTAATCATATCTTCTTTCTTTTTATATTTAGTCAAGTTTTGACTAAATATTTTAACATCGAGGGGGAATCGAAACGAGGGTCGTGGTGTATGTGCGTGCGTGTGTGCGTGCGTGCGTGCGTGTGTGTGTGTGTGTGTGTGTGTGTAGAGCGATTCAGACTAAACTACTGGACCGATCTTTATGAAATTTGACATGAGAGTTCCTGGGTATGAAATCCCCGAACGTTTTTTTCATTTGTTTGATAAATGTCTTTGATGACGTCATATCCGGCTTTTCGTGAAAGTTGAGGCGGCACTGTCACGCCCTCATTTTTCAACCAAATTGGTTGAAATTTTGGTCAAGTACTCTTCGACGAAGCCCGGGGTTCGGTATTGCATTTCAGCTTGGTGGCTTAAAAATTAATTAATGACTTTGGTCATTAAAAATCTGAAAATTGTAAAAAAAAATAAAAATTTATAAAACGATCCAAATTTACGTTTATCTTATTCTCCATCATTTGCTGATTCCAAAAACATATAAATATGTTATATTCGGATTAAAAACAAGCTCTGAAAATTAAATATATAAAAATTATTATCAAAATTAAATTGTCCAAATCAATTTAAAAACACTTTCATCTTATTCCTTGTCGGTTCCTGATTCCAAAAACATATAGATATGATATGTTTGGATTAAAAACACGCTCATAAAGTTAAAACAAAGAGAGGTACAGAAAAGCGTCCTATCCTTCTTAGCGCAACTACTACCCCGCTCTTCTTGTCAATTTCACTGCCTTTGCCATGAGCGGTGGACTGACGATGCTACGAGTATACGGTCTTGCTGCGTTGCATTGCGTTCAGTTTCATTCTGTGAGTTCGACAGCTACTTGACTAAATGTTGTATTTTCGCCTTACGCGACTTGTTTCTTGTTCGCATTGTCATCAGAACAGCTTGGGGAGACAAATGTCGTCGCATCCTTTTCTTGTCTGCAGAGGTGCCGCTGTCGGCATCACTGTGTCTCTGTTTCCTTTAAAGAAGGGGTACGTCTTCTGGATATGGGCAGCAGTCTATTTTACTTGGCCAAAGACTGTTTTCGGCAGAAAGAGAGAGACTGAGAGAGAGAGAGAGAGAGAGAGAGAGAGAGAGAGAGAGAGAGAGAGAGAGAGAGAGAGAGAGAGAGAGAGAGAGAGAGAGAGAGAGATAAATCAGAGAGAGAGAGATCAGAGAGAGAGAGAGATCAGAGAGAGAGAGAGATAAATCAGAGAGAGAGATCAGAGAGAGAGAGAGAGAGCTCAGAGAGAGAGCTTCTTATTTTCCTTTCCGGCCTGGTGACGTAACAGGGTATCGCGATTCTCTCGCCATTCTCATATCCTTTTTCTATCTACCCTAAACTCACTTGCTGTTTGCGACACATTTCCATTGGCGTTATTATCCAAATAGTCAAGAGCTGACAGCTTAAATGCAACGGTGTACAATTTGATCCGGGCATCTTGTAATCATTGACTTGCAGGCGTTTGATAGGGTTTGCAAGCAAGGGAAATCATTCTCAAAACTAGCAGATCAAGTGCGGAATTTTTATTTCCCCTGAAATCAATGGTGTAAAGTGGGGGGTGGGCGCTTACAAGGTACTATACCCTATGCACGGTTTTGGACTAAAAGTTGGGGGTGGGCGCTTACTCGATACTGGGCGCTTACAAGGTACTTTACGGTAATTGCAAAATGCGCGTCACCAAAGCTCGTCAAAAGTGCACGGAGATAATATGAATGTCGACAATCGTCGCGTGTTGTTTTGCTTGTCATCTAGCTACTTGCAATGTCATCAGGTGGAACGTCCTTGCAAACTAAAATAAGAGTCACTATAACTTGTCTGATGCACACATGCAAAAGGAGGACCATGCTCGGTGCACTGCCTCATTATTATTATTTTATTTTATTTTTTTAACCTCAAGCTATGTGTCTGATAATTTCAATCTTCGTTACAAAACGCACAATCTCAAATTGCGCGCAAATGAAACAAGTCGCGTAAGGCGAAAATACAATATTTAGTCAAGTAGCTGTCGAACTCACAGAACACGTGGAATTGACAAGAAGAGCGGGGTATTCGTTGCGCTGAGAAGGATAGCACGCTTTTCTGTACCTCTCTTTGTTTTAACTTTCTGAGCGTGTTTTTAATCCAAACATATCATATCTATATGTTTTTGGAATCAGGAACCGACAAGGAATAAGCTGAAAGTGTTTTTAAATTGATTTCGAAAAAAAAAATTGATAATAATTTTTATATATTTAATTTTCAGAGCTTGTTTTTAATCCGAATATAACATATTTATATGTTTTTGGAATCAGCAAATGATGGAGAATAAGATAAACGTAAATTTGGATCGTTTTATAAATTTTTATTTTTTTTTACAATTTTCAGATTTTTAATGACCAAAGTCATTAATTAATTTTTAAGCCACCAAGCTGAAATGCAATACCGAACCCCGGGCTTCGTTGAAGAGTACTTGACCAAAATTTCAACCAATTTGGTTGAAAAATGAGGGCGTGACAGTGCCGCCTCAACTTTCACGAAAAGCCGGATATGACGTCATCAAAGACATTTATCCAAAAAATGAAAAAAACGTTCGGGGATTTCATACCCAGGAACTCTCATGTCAAATTTCATAAAGATCGGTCCAGTAGTTTAGTCTGAATCGCTCTACACACACACACACACACACACACACGCACGCACACACATACGCACATACACCACGACCCTCGTTTCGATTCCCCCTCGATGTTAAAATATTTAGTCAAAACTTGACTAAATATAAAAACAAACTAAAAATCGACATCGTCCGTTGCGCGTGTTGTTTTTTCAGTCCGCTAGCTACGTGAAACGCGGTCATATAAAACATGTTACAATGCGCATTTGTTAACCCGTGATTTGTAAAAATATATATAAAACATTTTACAAATCACGGGGCGCGCACCTTGATTTGTAAAATGTTTTACAAATCACGTAAATGCGCCCGATATTTTCTTGTTATCTCCGAAGTCAAGGGATCTTGAAGATTTGTTTTTTCTCCATTACTTTATTGTCGTATCGCTGGGAAAATCGGGTCACTTCCTCTCAGTGGAAAGCTAGCAGCAACAGAGTCGAGCTACCCCAAAGTCAAGGGATCTATTAGATTTTTTTGTCATTACTTTATTGTCCCATCGTTGGGAAATTCGGGTCGCTTCCTCCCAGCGGAAGCTAGCAGCAACAGAGTCGCGCTACCCCAAAGTCAAGGGATCTATTCGATTTTTTTATTTTTTTCTCATGACTTAATTGTCCCTTCGCTTGGAAATTCGGGTTGCTTCCTCCCAGCGGAAGCTAGCAGCAACAGAGTCGCGCTACCCCAAAGTCAAGGGATCTATTCGATGGTTTTTTTTTTCTCATGACTTAATTGTCCCTTCGCTTGGAAATTCGGGTTGCTTCCTCCCAGCGGAAGCTAGCAGCAACAGAGTCGAGCTACCCCATTGTCAAGGAATCTATTAGATTTTGTTTCCCATTACTTTATTGTCCCATCGCTCGGAAATTCGGGTCGCTTCCTCTCAGTGGAAAGCTAGCAGCAACATAGTCACGCTACCTCAAAGTCAAGTGATTTATTATATATTTTCTCATTTTTGTTCATGACTTTATTGTCCCATAGCTGGCAAATTCGGGTTTGTTTTCTTAAATTGTTATGCTAAAAATCGTAATACATGTATTTTATTTTTCGGGCCCAAACCACCCCCCCCCCCCCACACACACACACACACACAACCCAGCTCTAAACAACAAATATTAATAATAATAAAAGGCATGTATTACTTTGTGGAATGCAATATTTTTACATTTGTACATTTGTACAAATCGCGGGTTTATGTTCGACGTAATTGGTAAAATGTTTTTTTTACAAATCACGGGTTAACAGCATCTCACAAAACCCTTTCTATGGTGATTGAACGAAGACAATATCGATGTCGTCCATCGTTGCGTGTTGTTCTCTGTATTTCATGCCCGCTAGATGTGTGGAACCTGGTCATGTGAAACTTCATGGCAAAATGCCCATCAGCAATGGCGTGCCTGCGGTGCACGATTCTTGACGATTACAATACGATCTTTACACACCGTTCTGTCGCTACGCCCGAGTTGCTTTTTCTGACCTCTAGTCATGTGAAATTTGAAGTGGACAATCATTCCTAAATCCACATCATCCCGCTGTCACATATGTCCCACTGACTCGGTTGAACAATAGAGAGACCCCGAAGATACGAAACACGCTGCTTTTTCACCACAGGATTTAATCATAACAGTTAGAGACCGATCTCCAGAATGTCCCCATGTCAAAACATTGGCACGTTATCTAGAAAATACGGGACGTTTGTGTTAAAATTGTAGCTTACAGTCGTGAAAAGGTATTTTTTGCTTGGGCGAGAAACTAGACAGCTGCAAAGAGTTAAATGGTGTACTCCATTAGAACGGCATACCACGGATTTACTTTCAAATAAATGATCCTCTTCTCATTGGTCACTGATCGACTTCACGGGCCGCTTTTCTCAACATGGCCAGCTTCCAAGGTGAAAAATGACAAAAAAACGTTTTCAAATCTTTCTGCCATAGCATTTCAGAAACACTGCTGATCTTTCCCATTTTTGGCTCATATATTCTTCAAGTGTGTCTGAGCGCTCAGACATAATTCAGTTAAATGTAATAGAAAGTTTTGATATATAAAAAAATATAAAAAATTAAATATAAAAAAAACCATGACGAACATGTATGATAATCATTACACAAATAACTCTTCATGCAAGACAGATACAGACATGAAATTTTACACACTTATCACAAATTGAGCACTAAACAGTGTGCTATTTTCACAAGAGTGTATTTTGGAGATTGTTATTTTTTTTGTTATCCTCAAATTATGACTTTGATGTGACTCTCATAATGATGTTTAAATTTGCTCTAATGTTCCAATAAAATAGCAAAATGTGCCTTTGTTATCAATTATGCAGCACACAAAATTTTATTTGATTTCATCAAATAGTTTTTTAGATGTGTGGAAAATAGTGACGGTATATGTGTAAAATGCGTTTTCGAGAAAAACGAGTTTGAAGTTTAAGATAACTTTAATATGACTGTTGTGCACGAGTCAGATGAGAATGCCTAATTTATTTTTTTTCAATGAAAATACGTCTTTCTACCGAGTTCGGCTGTCAAATCAAGCTTGTAGATTCGGTTTCGCTGAGCACAGTGGTCTTTGAATGAATCGTCTGCTACATTCCAAACCGAAGAAATGTACTTTCAAAGTTTTTGAATATTTAATGAGCTGCCACAAGGGATTTTTTGACACCGCCCTGATGCACATTTAATTAAAATTAAAATATTTAGGTTATCTTTGGCCCAAAAACTATCGCATAGTGTGATCCTTGAGTGGTTTAGGTACTTAACACCGCAAGAAACAATTAGTATCTCTTTAAAGGCCAAGAAATGACCAACTCAGCTTGCCTGTAAATATGTCACGTGCGAGTACTTTGCGCCGTAAATAAAACTGCATTGTTACAATTCTACAAACAGCCATGTTGAAATCGCAAGGAGTGGCAAAACATGACCGCGCCGCATGACAGCAAGCGCTTGTCAAATGTTTCATTTATCAATGACGACATTACGTTTGTAAATTATGTTCCTTATTAACAATCGATCGAGTCGCTTGATCCCAGTGGAAAGCTAGCAGCAACAGAGTCGCACTACCCCAAAGTCAAGGGATCTATTAGATTTTGTGTTCATTACTTTATTGTCCCATCGCTGGGAAATTCGAGTCGCTTGATCCCAGTGGAAAGCTAACAGCAACAAGTCGCGCTACCCCAAAGTCAAGGGATGTATTAGAATTTTTTTTTTCATGACTTAATTGTATTTTCGCTGGGAAATTCGGGTCGCTTCCTTCAAATGGAAAGCTGGCAGCAACATAGTCGCGCTACCCTATAGTCAAGGGATCTATTAGAATGTTCCCCCAAATACCAAACACTTAAGGAAATATGTTAATAAAGTAAATAATCAGCAACATTCAAACCACTTTTGGGGGAAAGAAATCAACAAAAAGAAAGTTATCTTAATTTTTTTAAATCTCAAATATGTTCGGAATTACAACACATGTTCCCTAAATCCGAACAAAGAGGTACAAAATCCAAACAGCAAAAACCAATGTTACTTTGACTGACAGACATCGCAAAAGTACTCTCTTTGGCTTTCTGTTATCCCAGCACAATCCACATGTACCCACTCTGAGCACATCAAACACTGGATCATGTCCTCACAGGTGTATTCTCGGCACACACAAAAACAGAACCAGCTAGCTTCCTGTTGATGACTGACATTTCTAGCCCTCTTGTTTTTAGCTTTCTGTTACGTTTCTCTCTGTTCTCTGTGTTTGACTTTGGTTTGTTTGTTTTCTTTGTTGGTTTTTGTTTTGCATGCGACACTTCAAGTTTACGTGTGTAGGGACTTGACGTGATAATTTCAGCTTCTAAATAGTTGGGTATTTGAACCATAGTAATTGAAATCTACCTAACTGTTTTAGAACCACATGGTGCTCAGGCAAGATTAAGACGAATATTTTCAAACAGACATATTTGGCTAGCAGATAGATCACACTGTTCATTTCAACCATAACTTTTCACTAAAAGCAACTCAAATTCATACTATGTTTAGTCTTTTGTAGGTCGAAAATAGCTTTGAGAGTCATACAATCCTAAAACCAATCGCCGTTTTCTTGTGCAGCCTTTCGCCGCCATTATTTTTCGTACAGAATAATGATAGACGATACTCTATCACCTCGTGCAGTCAAATTTGAACAGTCACCTCTTGTTTTCGAGAAATCAGCTGTTCGGTATTAGTCACCTGTTCGGCATTTGGGGACTTTCCCCTATTACTTTGTGGAATGCGATATTTTTACATTGTTGCGTGTTGTTGCGTGTTGTTCTTCTCTTTATTTCCTGCCCGCTAGATGTGTAAAACCTGGTCATGTGCAACTTCATGGCACAATGCCCATCAGCCTGTGGTGCACGATTCTTGACAAATACAATACGATCTTTACACACCGTTCTGTCGCTACGCCCGAGTTGCTTTTTCTGACCTCCAGTCATATGAAATGTGACCCTGTGGACAATCATTCCTAAATCCACATCACCCCGCTGTCACATATGTAACACTGAGTCGGCTGCACAATAGAGAGGGCCCGAAGATACCAAACACGCTGCTTTTTCACCACAAGATTTAATCAAAACAGTTAGAGACCGTTTTCGAGAATTTTCCCATGTCAAAACATTGGCGCGTTATCTGGAAAATACGGGACGTTTGTGTTGAAATTGTAGCTTATAGTCGTGAAAAGGTATTTTTTGCTTGGGCGAGAAACTAGACAGCTGCAAAGAGTTAAATGGTGTACTCCATTAGAACGGCATACCCCGAATCCAATGCGCCACCGCTTTGCGTAATCGATGATTTCCAACTGTGTTGAGATCATGACGTTTGACATGACTGTGTATTTTCTGTCACTTCGCGGGATGTTAGCACTGAGCTGTTTGAAACTCAGCAGGTGTCAACCCTAAGCCGATCTAAGATATCAACCGTCTGGAGAATTTTTACCGCTTGATCAAATGAAAAGCAGGTGCCTTGAATTTTGTAACAAAAGGTTGAAAGTAATTCAAATCCTTCCTGATAAGCCAGAAACGGGATCAACCGAATTAATTAAGTTTTAACGGTCACTGCAAATACAGGAACGATTTAAGGATTAGACAAGTCTTGGTTGGCAGGCAGGAGTTAATCGAGGCCAATCGGATTATATGCAGCTGGTAGTAATTCATTGTGCCACTTGCCTCTCGTGCGAGGCTTGCTTACAGAGATAACCACCTCATCTGGTGGATCAGCAGATAGAATACCTGCAATGACACATCAAAAATGCAGGAATCTTTGAATGAACTCTGACTCGACAGTTTATCTCTCCATCGTCAGGAATGATTGGCTAGGTACTGCTTTGCCCCTTCCAATTTCGCCCTCTGTTTATTTCTAACCGATAAACATTGTCATATCGCCCCTGCACGCAGCGGATAATCATATCGCCGCCGTTTAACAATTTTTGTTTGTTTGTTTGCTTAACGCCCAGCCGACCACGAAGGGCCATATCAGGGCGGTGCTGCTTTGACATATAACGTGCGCCACACACAAGACAGAAGTCGCAGCACAGGCTTCATATCTCACCCAGTCACATTATTCTGACACCGGACCAACCAGTCCTAGCACTAACCCCATAATGCCAGACGCCAGGCGGAGCAGCCACTAGATTGCCAATTTTAAAGTCTAAGGTATGATCCGGCCGGGGTTCGAACCCACGACCTCCCGATCACGGGGCGGACGCCTTACCACTAGGCCAACCGTGCCGGTCGTATATCAATTGAGAGAGAGAGAGGGAAGGCGAAGGCGAAGGCGAATTTTTATTGCATCAAACACAATGTGTATGTACAAGGGGGAGAAATAGTTAGCATGTGAACAAAGTGGACTTGACCGTCCGGAAGCAAGGCAACTTAAAATCAACACCTAGCACAAGAAGTAAAAACAGAGAAGAAAAAAAAATACAGTAAGATGAAGACAAGGATTTTGGGTTGTACGATCATACCGGTCTATTTCACAATTGGTTTTCTCTTTGTCTAAACGCGTGGAACACATAATTTGACAATGCAATCAGTCGTAATTTGTTGTCAGTCTGTAAAATACACAACGATGAGTTGGAGAACTGGTCAAGGTCAAAACAAGCACCAATGTACTTTTGACGGATTGCATTGTAAGCTGGGCATTTAAACAGGAAGTGGTTTTCATTTTCTTCAGTTGATTTACAAAATGCACAATTTCTGGATTCAGCGCACTCGGGATTATAGCGCAGTTTATTTACCTTCAATGGTGTAATGCCCAGTCTGAACTTTGTGTACATTTTGCGTATGTACTGGTTTTCAATGACACCCAGATACTTTTCTTTTTCAAGTTCTCCTTTAAACATCCTGTATACATCAAATCTCACACTTGTATCAAGTTTACAGTGCCAGTTTTGCTCAAAGCAGTCTTGCAGACGTTGCTGTAATGTTCTAATAAACGCACATTCCCTACCTACAGACCCGTTCAACCACACATCTCCAAATCCATTCATGCAAAGGAGGCATTTAACTTGTGAGACCCAATTCTGTTTTCCCCTTTCAACTGCGTTTTTTAACATGATGTATGACATCTTTGCATATCTCGAATCCGGCATACAGTTAAGTCTCAACCAGTACTTTACGCTTCGGATATTTGCTAGGATTGACAAAGTGCATCTTCCAAGTTCCCCATACACCATCTGGTTTGGACTGTTTGACGAGATCCCGAGTAATCTTTTACAGGCATACATGTGAACCTTTTCAATCTGTGAACAGTCAAAACATCCCCATAGTTCTGAGCCATAGAGCAAGATGGGAGCAATTTGCGCATCAAATAATTTGAAAAATATGTCCATGTCGTGGCATCCTATATTCCATAAGACTTTAAAAATCTCAATGACACCTTGTTTGGCTCTGGTGATTGCGTCATTGAAAGAGAGATTCAAACGGGCTTGGGTTGTGAATGTCAGACCGAGATACTTGTAAGAGCTAGCACTTGATACTTGCGCGTTTCCGTAGAACCATTTCTCACTTTTGGCTAAATGGCCACCGTTTCGAAAAACAACGACATTGGTTTTATTCATGTTTAGCCTTAACCCAAGACGCTTTGAAACGTTATGTAAGATGTTCAGTTGGTTTTGCAAACCCACTATGGACGATGATAGCAGTGCAATGTCGTCAGCGAACATCAAAAGAAACAGTTCGATCTCGCCGGGAAGCATTTGAATTCCGTGTCTGCCCTTACATATTATTTCCGAGGCAAGTTCGTTTATAAGAAACGAAAAAAGCGTTGGGCTCGCTAGACAGCCCTGCTTCAGGCCTTGTAGGCATTCAAAATAATCAGTATTGCCAGAGTTACATCGGACGCAAGAGAGAACAGATGAGTACATTGACCTAAGCATGTTAAACATTCTTCCTTTTACACCAATCTTTAATAAAACATTCCACAAAACATCCCTTTTAACGGTGTCAAACGCCTTTTGAAAGTCCACAAAAGCAACATATAACTTCTTTTTTAGTTGAAGCTGCTTGGTAACTGCTGCATAAAGAGTGAACATGTGGTCAATTGTGGAGTAATTTTTTCTAAAACCCGCCTGTGACTCAGAGAGAATGTTGTTTTCCTCAGCCCACGCTGTCAAACGGGCATTCATAATACTGGTATACAACTTGCTCACACAACTTAACAAAGAGACGCCTCTATAATTGTCAGGGTTCTCATCATCACCTTTCTTAAATATTGGTTGAATGATAGCCTTTGCCCAATCTGAAGGGTAGTCACCAGTCCTAAAAAGGTCGTTAAACAACGTCAAAAGATAGGGGACGATTGTGTTACCTGTGGTTTTTAAGAGATCATTTAAAACGCCATCTGGTCCCGCTGCTTTCCCTTTTTTTAAGCCACTTAAAGCAGTCCTCACTTCTTCTTCGGTAATATCACTGTTGAGAATGTCGCAGTCAAGTTCGTTTTCTTCTTCAGTGTCAGTATGGTCATGTTCTTGAACATGCCTTCTATCATCATCCTCGTTAAGTACTTTCTTAAAATGATCATACCATGCCTGATTGTCAATAGTTCCTGCGGGTTTACGTTTCCTCCTGAATTTCTTTATCTCCTTCCAAAATGCATGGGAGTCAGAAATATTCAACAGCAGGCTATTCACTCTATTTTGTTTATGACTGTCTTTTTTCTGTTTGAGCACTTTGGAGTATGACTTTCTCTCCGTTAGGTATAACATCTTTAACCTGTCTTTCTCTTGTCCTGTCTTTTCCTTTTTGTACATCCGAAATGCCTTGCGTGTTTGTCTTTTTAATTTTCGGCATTCCGAATCGAACCACTTGTTGTTTTCGGAGATTAAAGGTGAGTCATTTTTAAACACCCTTTCCATTGGTTTAGCAGCGTCTTTCAAAGCACACGTAAACAACTCCACTGACCCCTCTGCGTCCTCTTTGATCATAGCTGTAGCAGCGGCCAGTTTGTTTACAAAGCTTTCAGACTGGATCAAAGTTTTGACCTCTTGCTCTTTTTCTCTGTCCCATATGAGTCTTTTTGTAGGTGGCTGTGTTGCTTCACTGATGGGAGGACGGGCATGGGCACAATCGACGCTAAACGTAAACCAGAGGGGCATATGCGATGACTCAACTCTCTCATCTACGGCTAGACGTTTAGAACGTGACGATAATTCATCAGAGACAACAAAGTAATCAATGACGCTATTTCCATGTACAGAAACATATGTAAAGTGTTCTGATAAATCAGGAGTGCAGTTACCGTTTAAAATATGCATACTAAAAGATGTACAAAGGGAAAGTAGCTCCCAACCAAATTGGTTAGCCACCTTGTCCTCTGATGACCTGGTGCAAACGTAGGGATCACATCGCTTATCGGCGCTATCCATTTCATCGACAGGGCACACGTTAGATTGATACTGGCCTGTTCTTGCGTTTAAGTCTCCACAAAGAATGACCTGCAAATCTCCATGTTTTTCAAACATGTCAAGGAGACAACACTCTAACTCATCGATATGGCATTTAGTCTGTTTCGTGTTATAATATGGCGACGTGGTTGGAGGGACATAGGCTGCCATGAAAATAATGTCTCCCTCTGTATTAAGCAATGTTTTGGAAAGTTTTAAGCATAAGATATGATCATATTCAGTCTCAACATGATAGACTAACTTACTTATATCTTTCTTTACGAGAACAACGACGCCCCCTGACCTCCTACCATGACTCGTTAGCTTCCTAGCCGATTTCTGGAAGATTTGAAAATCACTAAAGTGCCGTGATAGGTCGAATGCTTTATCCAAAAATGTCTCTACAAGACAGACAATATCGAACTTCAGGATATAGCCCAGAAAATCAGGATCAGGTAGCTTAGAAGCCAAGCCATCGACGTTCCAAGTGAGAAATTCTAACGTGCCCTTACCACCTTCTACTGCCGATGTGACGTGCCCGTGCCGTCAGTCACTGATTTTACTGCCACCAAGCATCGTGTCGATACGTCCTTGGCGTTGGCCTGTGGCGCCATGGCCTGCCCCCCGGGCAGTGCCAGCGGTGGAACCCGTCTGAAGCCTGCTGCGTGTCTTCACGCCCGGGTGATCGGCTGTGGCCGTGTACCCAGCACCGCCGGGTTGACTGCTTGCTCCGCCGTCCAGCTGAGCCCTCCGTCCGCCGCCCCGACCCCCACCGCACCCGCTACTGTCGTCACTGGAGATGTCGGTGGTCGGTGAGCCTCTACCCCGCCCCCTGCCCGCGTATATCGGGGTCTGTCGGTTGACCCTGTTGTCTACGCCTCGCTGGGGGGAGGTAAGGGCGTCTACGCTGGATGTGGTGATGGGGGCAGCAGGGGACTGGGGCGGCCGACAGGGCAGCGATGGGAAGTCATGGGACGAGGTGGTAGCCTCCGTGTTTGGACTGCTGTCTCTGGCTTGTCGTTCCTGCTGCTCACCTCGGTGCTCCCTGGGTCTCTTGTGCAGCCTCGTTCCCCTGTAGTAGGCCGTGAAGCCCTGGTCTCGGAGCTCCTTGAGCGTGGTTCGCTGTCTCGGTGTCAGATCGTCGTTCATGGAGACGTCAGCTGACCTCAGGCTCTGTCTAGTGCTGCGGTTGGCGATCAGTGCACGCTTGTCGTTAGCGTTGTGCAGCTTCACCAGGATAGGGCGAGAGCGCTGTTCGCTATGCTGTCCGAGGCGGTAAGCTCGGTCAAGGTCGTCTAGCTGCCACTCCTTGCCCGTGTCATCGTGTAGGTTAATGGTGTATAGCACTGCTCTGGCACAATCCTGTCCTGTTTCACCAGACGTCTCAGTGACACCGTAAAAAATAACATGGTTACGCCTAGAATGGATACGTTGTTTCTCTATTTCTTCGTCAAGTTGATACATCTTGTTTTCCAGTGCAGCAGTGCGTTTTTTCATATCATCCATGGCTTGTTCACCCTCTTTCAGTTTCTGTGATATGTTATTTAATTGGCATGACATCCGATCTACCTTTGCACTGAAGGAATCAATTTTGTTGCCCAGATTCATTTCCAGTCTATTTTCCAGCCCGTTGATAAGCTCCTCCATTTCTGGCAGTGGCCCTGGGTTGAGTTCGATGTCGCCGCACAACATTAGAAACATGGCAGTCGAAATGTTTACATACCGTGAGTGACACGCATTGCCAGCTTGTCTAGCAGACGGGTGTTTCCACTGTAGCATGTCCATCGCAGAATACCTGTCACTTGTTAACACCGCGCCGATGGAAGAAAAACTGTCACAAAACAAGCTCTGACTGACGCACCCTCCAGCGTAGAAGTGGACAGTGGTCGTGATAGAGTCCGAGTGTTTGAAACACAGCACAGTGCACTGAGCGATGGTCAAAAACACGAGAATACAGAACGTGGTCAGCACGAGCCTGTATGATAAGTCCGTGTAGTAGTCCCACTTGCAAAATGGAGAATATTTTCCCTGTTTTCGACGACGAACTTTTTTCATCAATAGTTTAGTCAATGTTGGTTAAAATTGTCCAATTTTTGCACGGTGCAATGCAGGACACGTAGGCATCTTGTATTGCAAAAATTGCAGCAATTAGTGGTTTAGAAATAGTTAAACAAGCTCATTTCACCGGACGATCAAGAAGCACGTCTTACCAGAAATCTGAAAACAGCTCACCCCCGAGAGAGAGAGAGAGAGAGAGAGAGAGAGAGAGAGAGAGAGAGAGAGAGAGAGAGAGAGAGAGAGAGAGAGAGAGAGAGAGAGAGAGAGAGAGAGAGAGAGAGAGAGAGAGAGAGAGAGCCGGCAGGGGTTCGAACCCACGACCTCCCGATCACGGATAAGCCACACATTGTTTATAAAATACCAGTAGGGCAACCGTGCCGGTCGTATATCAATTGAGAGAGAGAGATAGAGTGAGAGTGAGAGAGAGAGAGAGAGAAAGAGAGAGAGAGAGAGAGAGAGAGAGAGAGATACTGAATACTTAGAATTTTCTTGACATAGTATACGTCCCAGGGGCGCAGCAGTTAAGCCCGAGGGAGGGGGGTACAACCTGGGGCCCAGGGGGTGGTAGACCCCGGGTGGAATACAGGGGTAACGCCCCGGTTGGGGGGTCTGGGGGGCGAAGCTGTAGAATAGGAGTGGCAGTTAAAATTGTAAAACAAATATACTGATTAAACATTTAACTCTTCCCCCGGCTTTACAGACAGAAACAACAACAACATTCACAGACAGAAAATGTTTTTGTGTGTGTTTTTTTACAGCCGAGGGGAAGGTCCGGAACCCCTGTAACCCCCCCCCCCCCCCCCCCTAACCCACCCCTAATCCGCCCCTGTGTCTTCTACCGAGTCAAAATCGACAATGGAGAGGATCAGCACGAACTAAGAACAACACTCACAGCAAAACCGTACTTGGGGCTAATTCGAGAGGGTGGGAATAGGGAGGGGGCGATTCCGGACTTGATATGCGCTGTTGCCCCAGAGGCGCACCATTCTGTAGTTCATTGCTGGTCACTTTCAAACACATTTTTTTTAATTATAATCAGCCATCCGTGAAATTGGGCTCAAGGTATCCGAAACTGCAGAAAGGATTTTGATTCCTTTCAGTCGCGGTGACAAAGAACGTCAGGCTGGAGAATTGATTTGTAATTCAAATGTACAACCGCATGATCGTGGTTTCAGGGCTTGTCCCCATTAAACCATCGCAGAATCAGAGCAGACTCAACATTTAATGTCCAGTTTGGGGGGCCCGGTAGCTCAGTTGGTAGAGCACTGGACTTGTGAGCGTAAGGTCTCAGGTACGAATTCGGGCCGGGACGGACACGGTTCAACTTCAATCAATCAATCAATATGAGGCTTATATCGCGCGTATTCCGTGGGTACAGTTCTAAGCGCAGGGATTTTAATTTTTTAATTTTTTTTAATGCAATTTATATCGCGCACATATTCAAGGCGCAGGGATTTATTTATGCCGTGTGAGATGGAATTTTTTTTACACAATACATCACGCATTCACATCGGCCAGCAGATCGCAGCCATTTCGGCGCATATCCTACTTTTCACGGCCTATTATTCCAAGTCACACGGGTATTTTGGTGGACATTTTTATCTATGCCTATACAATTTAGCCAGGAAAGACCCTTTTGTCAATCGTGGGATCTTTAACGTGCACACCCCAATGTAGTGTACACGAAGGGACCTCGGTTTTTCGTCTCATCCGAAAGACAAGCACTTGAACCCACCACCTAGGTTAGGAAAGGGGGGAGAAAATTGCTAACGCCCTGACCCAGGGTCGAACTCGCAACCTCTCGCTTCCGAGCGCAAGTGCGTTACCACTCGGCCACCTTATAGTCCACTTTATGTGGACCCATGCAGAGACGGAAGCAATGTCCCACCCCCGTGTCACCACAATGGCACGTAAAAGACCTTGGTCATTCTGTCGTAAGTGCAGGTGGCTGAATACACCTAAACACGCAGACACCTGGGTAGCGCGACTCGGTTCTTGCTAGCTTTCCACTGGGAGGAAGCGACCCGAATTTCCCAGAAATGGGACAATAAAATATGGAAACGAATAAATAAAAAAGTTACTGATAGTGGAGAATACCAAAATTAATAACGATCGAACGGAGTGTTCTTGTTCGATGTATTTCGCATCGAGCTTGCACAACTGTCAGAAAAAAAATGCAATCATTAGGTATTGGGCGGGGATATAGCTCAGTTGGTAGCGCGCTGGATTTGTATTCAGTTGGCCGCTGTCAGCGTGAGTTCGATCCCAGGTTCGGCGGAAATTTATTTCACAGAGTCAACTTTGTGTGCAGACTCTCTTCGGTGTCCGAACCTCCCCCCGAGTACACTACAGTGGGTGTGCACGTTAAAGATCCCACGATTGACAACAGGGTCTTTCCTGGCAAAATTGCTTAGGCACAGTTAATAATTGTCTACCTATACCCGTGTGACTTGGAATAATAGGCCGTGAAAGGTAAATATGCGCCGAAATGGCTGCAATCTACTGGCCGTATAAAATTTCATCTCACACGGCATCACTGCAGAGCGCCTAGAACTGTACCCACGGAATATGCGCGATATAAGACTCATTGATTGATTGATATTAAAAGGTATTGGCTGATTGGAAAAGTGTTCAAATCATCAAAATAAAAATAATTCTGAGCAACTCCGTCAGATTAAACGGTCACTGCATATAAAATGAACAGTTTACGGATTAAGCCAACAACAGTCCTGGTGAGAAAACCCAAAGGCAGCACGCAGAGATGTTAATCGAGACCAAACGGATTATTTCAAAGTAGCGTATGTGTTACAGATTACGGGAACCCGCCGTGAGATAACGAGTTGTGTACCGTTTTTTTTAAGAGAAGCTAAGCAGCCCGATTCTAGTTAAATGATTATGTCTTAGATCTTTCACAGCATCTCTACCTGAATGAGATTCAAAGTGTGGATTATCGTTTCAGAAACGAGGAATTATAAGCTTACTGGGTAAACTGCAATATCTGGAGCTCTATCTGTTAATTCCGGCGATCACGGCGCGAACGTGTAAGAAGTGATC
>NC_090247.1:16234710-16237210 GCF_037325665.1 Littorina saxatilis | reverse complement strand
CTCTCCCTCTCTGTCTCTCTGTCTCTCTGTCTCTCTGTCTCTCTGTCTTTCTGTCTCTCTCTCTCCCTCTCTCTCTCTTTCTCTCTCTTTCTCTCTCTCTCTCTTTTCTCTCTCTCTCTCTCTCTCTCTTTCTCTCTCTGATCATCTGTGTATTATGACGTCATGACGTCACACCAAAATCCAACCGGGACTAGGTGCGGCAGTTCCGCTAAAGATGCCAAGTGCCGTCAGAGATGTTCACACTGTCATAAAAGCGATGGTGCCAGCTCAAGAATCTGCCATTGACTGTTCACACGTTTCTGTGAAGCGTTTGAGACAACAGTGGCCGTTAGATTACAAGTGGGAGTAATGCTGGTTGGGTATTTCACGTGTTTTGGTGAAGTGCATAACGACAATCGTTAACGGTCCGTTAGCTTATAAGTGATAGTAGTGCTGGTGTTAGAGTGTGTGTTCTTTTCTGAAGACAGCTTGAACGCTCTTCAAGGATGGTTTTAATTGAATTTCGCTTCAGATTTTGGAGTATACCAGTGGTCCGTTATGCTTCGGTATTTGGGGTGTGTGAGTCTTTTTATCCTCTGTCTCCTTGTCAGAAAAAAAGAATCGGCATAATTATCCGGACACATCATTATGACACAGTGCATTTCCTTAAGTTACTCCTGGAAGCACCTGGGAGTTACAAGTGCGTCATTGCTGACGTCATAACGACCTAAGGGACTGGACCTCAGGTCTGGCTTGGTCAACGCCATGCAATACGGAACTGCTTGACTTAAGCTCTTCAAGACTGTCTAAGAGTCCTATAATTATTGAGTTGTTTATAACTCCTTGAATGGCGTTAGCTCGGTCCTGAATTTGTCAGCAAAACAGTACTTACACTTCTTTTCGAAATGCGTTGAGGCACATAGGCCGTTATAGATTAGAGCTATTACGTAGAGGTTACATGCCGAGTCTCAGTGATTATTAAAAATAATGGTCGAAGTTAGCGGATCATGAAAAATGCGAGCTTCAGCGAGCTTTTTCATGACCGCGAACTGAGACCATTATTTTTAATAATCACTGAGACGAGGTGTGTAACCTCTTTATTCCCCCTTTCTTCAGTTATTCAAAGAAAACAGGAGTTTTTGTGCGAAAGTTTGATCGAATCCGAATCACTCAACCAGTCAACCTGCGCAGGCGATCGATTAATGCGCGGTTGTATAGTTCCGTGCAAATCATTCCATTCTGTTAACACTTCTTGTCAGTTTCCCTGTTTTAGACTAAAATCAAGTACACAGATAAGCTGTTATTCTGCTGTGGCGGTAAAGGCAGATATTGTGTGTTCTGTTTATGTTTTAGTATCGCTAAAGATAATGTTCTTTCGTCAAATGGGACTAGCAGACGAACTTTTGCACCCGTGTTCCAACGTTAATTACTGTATGAAGTTCAGTTTTCTGGGGAAAATAGTGTATGAAACCGCTTTATGTTGTTTAAATTGATGAGATGTGTGCATTTGGTTGCGTGTGATCTGTTTATAAAATGAAATATTGTTGAAAACTGACCGTCGGATTGCAGTCAGTGTTGTCGAAGAAACTGCGTTAAAAGAAGGGGAACTACTCTTGTCGGCTAGAGTATGAGTTACTTGCCTTGGGAATTTGCTTGTGATGAACGGTTTGTGCACGTCAGATCTAGATTCAGAAAACAACCGAACTCATGGATTTTATATGGAGATTCATGTGTTCAGGCCTGTAGTTGTTAATTTAAATGCGGTATGTTTGTATTGTTTGCTCCAGAAATGTATACTTCGTACATTAGAGCGTTTGGAAATTTTCAGTCGCAAAAGTAGTACCGAAACAGAACAGCTTCTCAACCCATTGCACTATCGAGGATTCAGGCTGTTGCTGGCTCGTTATTTGTTTGGTTGCTGGGTCATTATCGAAAAATAACTAGCTCTACAAGTTTACAGAGGTAAAGAAGCAGAGGGGGGAATAAATTCTTATCATTGATTTTTTTTCAATAACATATTCTGTAGAAAACATACTTTGCCAAACACAAATCTCTCTTTCTCTTTCTCTTTCTTTCTTTCTCTCTGTAACTGTCTCTCTGTGTTTCTATATCTCTCTCTCTATGTCTCTATCTCTGTCTGTCTATCTGTCTGTCTGTCTGTCTGTCTGTCTGTCTGTCTGTCTGTCTGTCTGTCTTTACGTCTCTCTCGCTCTCTCTCGCTCTCTCTCTCTCTGTCTCTGTCTGTCTCTTTCTGTCTTGCTGTCTCTCTGTGTCTCTCTGTCTCTGCCTCTGTCTGTCTCTGTCTGTCTCTCTCTGTCGCTGGCTCTCCCTCTCTATCTCTCTGTCTCTCTGTCTCTGTCTCTCTCACTTTGTCTCTTTCTCTCTGTCTCTCTCCCTCTGTCTCTCTCGCTGTATCTCTCTCTCTCTCTCTGTCTCTCTCTCTGTCTCTCTCTCTCTATCTCTCTCTCTTTCTGTCTCTCTGTCTCTCTGTCTTTCTGCCTCTCTGTCTCTCTGTCTCTCT
>NC_090247.1:16214777-16234510 GCF_037325665.1 Littorina saxatilis | reverse complement strand
CCAATGCTGGTGTGTCGAAGAAGATAGCCACAGCGGGCTTGTTCGAATCAAAGTATCATACCATAATTATCTTCAGCGTATTACCAATACATGTCCCAATCAAGACCAGTTGGTCTAAGAGGACGTTAAACCCTAATAGTCAGGCAGCATGCAACCTGACCCTGGAGCATATGCAAAGTAAATTAATATTTGTGTTCTCAGCCTCCTAACCTAAACTGCGAGCAACAACATGTGTACAGAGGATGCTTCATTTTCCTCATTTAGCTGGCACAAATACTTACCTCTCACTACAAGTAGTATAAATGACAATCGGTATGTGTTTTCAGCACCTCTTTACCAAAACTGCTAAAAACAATGTTCACTGAAGACACACATACACGGCTAGTTAGGAACAACTTACATCGCATTAGCACCCACCGTCGATCTTCGACCTTCATACAAGCCAAACATCAGACAACGTTAGCACAAGACGTAAAACCATGTTAACATTTGTACTACGGACAAAGAGAAAGGGATTTAGACTTCAAAAAAATATTGTCCAAGAAGTTCTGAGCCAGTGTTCTCTAGTTCTTCCTGAACATTTCAGTCACAACATTTTCTAAGAATGTGCTTGTAGGGTTTGGTTAATTTGAATGGTACTTGAGCTCTTTGGGTATTTTTACATCAACAAACTCCTCAGTTTTGTCAGCTTTTTTTGTAAAGGTCAAGTAATCAACATTTCAACAAATCGCAGGCAAAAACGAGAAAGGGAAGTCTTGATTGACATAGACAAAGACACAGACAAAGAACACGTTTGTTTGTTTGTTTTTGTAAATTTATAATCTCAAGTAAAATCTATTTCTCTGTGTTTTTATTGACCAACCATATCACAGGGGCTCTATGGAGTTTCTTGTAAATCAGAACATGGAAACAGGCATCAGCAAAAATGGATTTTCAGTCGATACACGTAAGGATTAGTAACAGAAAAAAATATCAGCAAAAAATTAGATCAAAACCAACGATGTGTGCAATGTTGAACCCAACTGGGGTTTTTTTTTCAAATTCTTAATGCATTGATTTCTTTTAATCTGCACTCTAAATCTTTTTGGAGTTGACATTCATTCAAATAAAGAGGAATTATTCTCTCGAAGGGGTCCAAGGACCATATGGCTTCGTGTCTCCAAACACCCCTGACAGTCAAATCCAGCTCCTGGCCTTCACGTGGCGGGCCCTGTCTTCGACTAACAGGAGACGGGATGCAGGCGGGTCCCTGGCGCCTTAAAACCAGCTGCTTCGGGCAGATGGGGCTCGTCAACCTTGGATGGTCGCTCATCTAGGAGAAGGACAACTCCGATTTCAAAACCCGCACTGCCTTTTGTGCGCCTTGAGAAAGGCAAAGGCTACGAGAAGGAAAACTTCGACAACAAACCCGGATAGAGTGGACTCGACAGCCCAGCAAGGCAGCTACTCTTGAGGAGGAGGCAACCCTGAGTAAGAACCTCAACCACCGAAGACGGAAGACAGCAGCCAACTTGGCGTTTGGAGAAAATCGGCTGTCTACGCTTCCACGATAATAACATCGAACGCAGAAGAAGAAGAATTCTCTCGAAAAGACCTTTTCGGTATATGTTATGCTTTGCACGTCGAGAGAACTTCGAACCTCAGCTTTTGCAGTTCGCGCGAGATAGCTGTGCCATATGCTCTGCTATGCTTTGAAGGTTGAAAGAGCTTAGAATCCCGATATGATCTGTTCTCTGATTGGTCTCCCACATAGTCTCCCTTTGTTCCCAAGACGTATAATTATTGGTCAGCAACCGTGACGAGCTTCGACCACAGATCAAACGAAAGCCGGTCTCCTCTTTTGACCTGTAGCACTGGCCACTGCTTGACAACGCTGGTCGCTCTGGTCAAGTGTCCTCGGGCAACCCTGTCGCCGCAGCTTCTTGACCACACAGTAACACGTGTCGTTTGAAAGGTCGACATTTTCGGGGGTTACGAAGGGAGATGGTTAACCTGTGCTGTGTATGTGCTTTTCAGAGTATCGCACCTTGCTTATTCACAATGGAGGCGCAACATGTGAAAGAGAGGGAGAGACAGACACCGAGACAAACAGACACTGAGACAGACACCGAGACAAACAGACACCGAGACAAACAGACACCAAGACAAACAGACACACACACACGACACACACACACACACACACACACACACACACACACACACACACACACACACACAGACACACCGTGGGCACACACACACACACACACACACACATTGGTAAATTCACGCAGACTGTCGTCAGTTCAGAGATGTGTATGACACATCATTCTATGGTCAGTTGAATTCCCCAACCACAACGAGAACGGCGTACAGACTGAGAGAAAAACGAATTACATCGTTCAACATAGGTGTTATGCAGATCACATCTTTGGGATGATGCAGAATCGAGTTCAGTAACTTAGATCAGCACTGAACAAGCCGCAAGCAAAATCAGGTGCAAAAGTCAGGTGCGCAGTTTACTCTCATATCAGTTTTGTCGCTGGCGGTTCGTCTTTGATGTTGTGATTTACCGTGCCATACACATTAGGGGGGGGGGGGGGGTAAACGCGAGACTCCTTCTTATCATGTGAAGCACCACTCGAAGATCATCTGCTGTCCAGTTCAAGTGTTCTTGACCAAAGGTTCGGAGCGCCCTTTGTTTTATTGTCTCGCTACCGCTCCGCCGCTCCAACAAGCATGGAGAGTAGTGGCAGAAAAAAAACAGTGGGAGCAAGTTGATGCGAGCTATACTATGAGCCGGGTCTGCACTCGACATTTCAGCGAACAACTCTGTCCCTCTTTGTCTGTGTGTGTGTGTGTGTGTGTCTCTCTCTCTCTCTCTCTCTCTCTCTCTCTCTCTCTCTCTCTCTCTCTCTCTCTCTCTCTATCTCTCTCTCTCTATCTCTCTCTCTCTCTCTCTATCTATCTCCCTCTCCTTCTCCCCCCCTCTCTCTCTCTCTTCCTATATCTCTCTCTTTCTCTCTATGTCTCTCTCTCTGCGTGTATATATATGTGTGTGTGTGTGTTCTGATAATGTATGGTTGTATATCTGTATATCACATGTCGATTAAAAAATGATCTTATTCTTATATTACTATTATTGCGTGTGTCTGCGTTTCATCATAAAAAGTTTGTTCCTATGTATTCCCATTTCGATTATAACCATTTTGCTTAGATCAGGACTAGCTGTAAGAAAGGTCCTACGGACCTAATGCTATCTTTCCTGTAATAAAGTTCAATGTTTCAATGTTTCAATGTTTCAATGCTCTCGCTCTCTTCCTCCCCCCTCTCTTTCTCTCTCTCTCTCTCTCTCTCTCTCTCTCTCTCTCTCTCTCTCTCTCTCTCTCTCTCTATGTCTCTCTCTCTCTCACTCTCTCTCTCTCGCTATGTCTCTCCGTGTCTCTCTCTCTCTGTGTCTCTCTCTCACTCTCTCTCTCTCTATGTCTCTCACCCTCACTCTCTCTCTCTATGTTTCTCTCTCTCACTCTCTCTCTGTCTCTCTCACAGTCTCTCTCTCTCTCTGTCTCTCTCTCAATGTCTCTCTCTCTCACCTCAAGACTCTCTCTCTCTCTCACTCTCTCTCTCTCTCTCTCACTCTCTCTCTCTCTCTCACTCTCTCTCTCTCACTCTCTCTCTCTCTCAATGTCTCTCTCTCACCTCAAGACTCTCTCTCTCTCACTCTCTCTCTCTCTCACTCTCGGATACATCAAAGCACGCACACACCAGTGTGTGTTTGTTTGTGTTTGTATGTGTGTGTGTGTGTGTGTGTGTGTGTGTGTGTGTGTGTGTGTGTGTGTGTGTGTGTGTGTGTGCGTGCGCGCGCGCGCGGATGTGTGTGTGTGTACCGTCTAAAAACAAACTTACAAAAAGCGTCACTTTGCAAAAGTACCCTTTTATGACTCAAGGCCAAAAAAAACCCACCAGTTAACACATAAAGTTTCGAAAAGCATTACTGAACCGAAATCAAAGCAAGTATCGAAAACACGTGTAAACCTCAGGCATATGACTCGAGGATTTCAAACAGCAAACTGATCTGCACACTTCAACTTCAACGTCAAGACCAACATCTATTCCGAAAAGCGTGTAAAACCTCGGGCCTACAACATAAACGTTTTAGTCACTAACCACTCACCTGTCGGGTTAAGATAACTTTCTTGTCAACCTCAGACTTTAGAGAGAAAAAGAAACAACCCACTTTAACTCAACGTCAACTGGGTTTTTTTTTTTTTAGATACATAAAAAATGAAAGTTTGGGCCTTCAACGTCAACGTTGTAGTCTCTAAACACACACACACACCATATAAGGTTAAATGAGTTTTCCCTTCCACTTGGCTAAAAGTCGGTATTACATGTTTCACTGTCAAAACGGATTCTCTGAACTGGAAAAGACTCGCCAAGCATGTGGCTCTATCCTGCGGAGAAAGCTTTGTTCATTTTTGGTCAACTTGTGGGAATATTTCTAACCTCAAGCAAATCTAAATTTGGTCGTGTGGAAAATCACTGCAAAGTTGTCATCGCCCCACTGTGACGCGTGTCGGGAGTCGCCGACTCCCTCTGGGTTAATTAGGTCAGACGCTGCGGTGACGCAGCAGGTTTTAATGGATTGGTTAAAGACCATGACTTAATTAAAACTGCCGTGGCGCGGCACGCGAATTTTTCCATTGCTGGTCAATTCTTTTTGCTAAGTATTTTGTTAACAAATTTTTCACAGTATGTCTTCTCCGATTTAATCGTAATTGGCATGTTTAAAATCCGGATTTATTTTGTAACTGTCTGTAATGTTGGAGTTATATCTTCAAACGAGCGCACGCGATTTTTTCCTTGCTGGTAAATTCTTTTTGCAAAGTATTTTGTGCTTCTGCGATTTGATCGTGATGGACCTGTTTCAAATCTGGATTTATTTTGTAACTGTCTGTATGTTGGATCTATGTCTTTCGACGAGAATATTTGTGTGGATATTTCACACATTTACAGCATACACACTGTATTCTGTTTACGCACTGGTCTTAATGAGGGGTAAACAACGGTAGTCTCTCAACAGTGAAGAGACATCCAATAAACATACCTAAACTAAACCCTTAGTGTTTGATTGTGAAAGGAGCCTCGATACTTGAAGAAGAAAAAACAACACACAAACCCAGACAGATAAAGACAGACAAACAGACAGACACAGACGCCCACACAGACGCACTTAAAGATACACAGACACACACACACACACACACTCACACACACACACACACACCGACACACTAACACATTTACACACTAACACACTCACTGATACACGCGCGCGCGCACACATGTACACACGAAGGCATGCACACTTATACATAATTATCCGATTTACTGTTTGACAGACTGCTATATATCGTCTTGTCTTGCTTGACAGATTTTGCTTTGAAGCTTGCGCTCTGACGTTTGTTTGTTTGTTTGCTTTAACGCCCAGCCGACCACGAAGGGCCATATCAGGGCGGTGCTGCTTTGACATATAACGTGCGCCACACACAAGACAGAAATCGCAGCACAGGCTTCATGTCTCACCCAGTCACATTATTCTGACACCGGACCAACCAGTCCTAGCACTAACCCCATAATGCCAGACGCCAGGCGGAGCAGCCACTAGATTGCCAATTTTAAAGTCTTAGGTATGACCCGGCCGGGGTTCGAACCCACGACCTCCCGATCACGGGGCGGACGCCTTACCACTAGGCCAACCGTGCCGGTCCCGCTCTGACGTCACTTGGCTCAAAGAAGGAACATTCTATGTTCAATCGATACATATCAGGATGTCTATGTAGCCAAATCTGTCGCCCCGAACAGTTTTTGTTGACTTCTTACTATGAACAAGTTAACATGTAAGCCAGTATTTTAAAATGTGTAACGCTTGTTTGTTAACACCAGATTAAATCACAGTTAACCCCGCATGTGCTTGCAATACGTCACTGTGGATTTTCGCCATCTTCGTTAACATAAAGCGAAAAACACACAGTAGCATGGCGTCAACTCTCTTTAATCCGCCATGTTTTCTGTCGCTTTTGCTGTCAAAGTTAGAGACCTTATTTCAAAAAGGCGTCCTAAAACGTAGACTGGTGTCTCATTCTTTTTTCCGCTCTGTCTGTCTGGTCAAATTTGGTGTCAAAGTTAGAGCTCTAAAATCTAGAGGCTCCTAAACTCAATAAAATCTGTCTACTGCTGGTCTATGTTGAGAGTCCTGCTATGTTATTTTGGGGAACGTGTGCCTGTAATCATCCCTCCAGCAATAAGCTTGATCTTATGGATTTTCATTGCAAAATGCGCATCACCTTCTATCATGTAAAGCGTGACTGACACGAGTCAACACTAACCAATTTGAATGCTTTGTTCTTTGTAGCGAACTTGGTCCGCGTTTTTTTTATTCCCCAGCAAAGTTAAATCCGCTCGTGTGGAAAGGCATCAGCATGTTTTTACATCGCCGCCCTTCTGTTTGCAGACACGTCAATGTCTGATGCATGAAGACAAAACGTTGTTTTTCGTTTAGGTCGATTTGTACTGACCTCGAGGTTTGAAACATTTGACCACGAGGAACAGCGACGTGTCGCTACGCCTGATGTCTCCATCTTTAATCCGCTCTGTCTGTCTGGTCATATTTGGTGTCAAAGTTGGAGCTCTAAAATCTGAAGGCGCCTGTACTTATCCATATGTGTCTACAGCTGGTCTATGCTAAGTTGAACGCTTTGTTTTTTTAAGGACATGTGCCTTAAATCATCCCTCCAGCTTGATCTTTTGGGTTTTCATTGCAGAATACGCAGCACCTATTGTCATTAAAAGCGTGACTGACACGAGTCAATACTAAACACATTGAATGTTTCGTTCTTTGTAGTGAACTTGTCGCGCGTTTTCTATCCTCTAGCGAAATTAAATCCGCCCCGTGTCATCGGCATATTGTACATGGCCCAATATTTGCAGAAGCGTCAGTGTCTGATGCGCGAAGACAGTTAGATGTTTTTCGTTCAGGTAGATGTTTTCCGACCTCGAGGTATGACAACTATGACCATGTGGGAAATTATTGCAAAATGCGCATCTCCATCGGTCAGCGACGTGTCTACTGCATAAAGACAATCGAATGGCAACGGTTGTCTGCCTGTTTGTCCGTGCTGTTTCTTTTGGCCACTGGCTATGCGTTAGTATGAAAAGTTAATGTTGACACGGACGTAACTTTCTGCCACGAAAAGCGTGTCTGTTGCAAGTTTATACTAAGTAGAGCCCATTTTCTTGTTTGCTAGTCTGCGAGAGGTTTGAATTTTGTAAAATATGCAACCTTTTTGTCACGAACAGGGTGTCTGTGGCAAGTCTATACTAAGTAAAATGCTGTTGACCGGACAGCGTGAGTTTTCAATTTTGCAGACGAGAAGTTTGATCGTGTCAAGCACCTTTGATAATACTGCAAGCGTGTCTGTGGCATGCAGGAAAACAGGATGCCGTGCATGTTTTTTTCCCTTTAGCTATGCAGAACCTGATGATGTGAAACGTCATTACAAAATGCGCGCCATTGAAGCGCATCTATCATACACGAAGACAATAAGACAATACAAATGTCGTCGGTTGCCGTCGCGCGTTGTTTTTGTTTGTGTTGGTTTTTCTATCCGCTCCCAATGTTTTATGTAACTATTTGGAACCTAATTGCAAAATGCGCGTCACCAAAGCTCGTCAAAAGTGCACGGAGATAATATGAATGTCGACAATCGTCGCGTGTTGTTTTGCTTGTCATCTAGCTACTTGCAATGTCATTAGGTGGAACGTCCTTGCAAACTAAAATAAGAGTCACTATAACTTGTCTGATGCACACATGCAAAAGGAGGACCATGCTCGGTGCACTGCCTCATTATTATTATTTTATTTTATTTTTTTAACCTCAAGCTATGTGTCTGATAATTTCAATCTTCGTTACAAAACGCACAATCTCAAATTGCGCGCAAATGAAAAAAACAAACAAAAAATCGACATCGTCCGTTGCGCGTGTTGTTTTTTCAGTCCGCTAGCTACGTGAAACGCGGTCATATGAAACATGTTAAAACGCGCATTTGTTAACCCGTGATTTGTAAAAATATAAAACATTTTACAATCACGGGGCGCGCACCTTGATTTGTAAAATGTTTTACAAATCACGTAAATGCGCCCGATATTTTCTTGTTATCTCCGAAGTCAAGGGATCTTGAAGATTTGTTTTTTCTCCATTACTTTATTGTCCCATCGTTGGGAAGTTCGGGTCGCTTCCTCCCAGTGGAAGCTAGCAGCAACAAAGTCGCGCTACCCCAAAGTCAAGGGATATATTCGATTTTTTTCTTTTTTTCTCATGACTTAATTGTCCCTTCGCTGGGAAATTCGGGTTGCTTCCTCCCAGCGGAAGCTAGCAGCAACAGAGTCGAGCTACCCCATAGTCAAGGAATCTATTATATTTTGTTTCCCATTACTTTATTGTCCCATCGCTGGGAAATTCGGGTCGCTTCCTCTCAGTGGAAAGCTAGCAGCAACATAGTCGCGCTACCCCAAAGTCAAGTGATTTATTAGATATTTTCTCATTTTTGTTCATGACTTTATTGTCCCATAGCTGGCAAATTCGGGTTTGTTTTCTTAAATTGTTATGCTAAAAATCGTAATACATGTATTTTATTTTTCGGGCCCAAACCACCCCCCCCCCCCCCACACACACACACACACAACCCAGCAAATATTAATAATAATAAAAGGCATGTATTACTTTGTGGAATGCAATATTTTTACATTTGTACATTTGTACAAATCGCGGGTTTATGTTCGACGTAATTGGTAAAATGTTTTTTTTACAAATCACGGGTTAACAGCATCTCACAAAACCCTTTCTATGGTGATTGAACGAAGACAATATCGATGTCGTCCATCGTTGCGTGTTGTTCTCTGTATTTCATGCCCGCTAGATGTGTGGAACCTGGTCATGTGAAACTTCATGGCAAAATGCCCATCAGCAATGCGTGCCTGCGGTGCACGATTCTTGACGAATACAATACGATCTTTACACACCGTTCTGTCGCTACGCCCGAGTTGCTTTTTCTGACCTCTAGTCATGTGAAATTTGAAGTGGACAATCATTCCTAAATCCACATCATCCCGCTGTCACATATGTCCCACTGACTCGGTTGAACAATAGAGAGACCCCGAAGATACGAAACACGCTGCTTTTTCACCACAGGATTTAATCATAACAGTTAGAGACCGATCTCCAGAATGTCCCCATGTCAAAACATTGGCACGTTATCTGGAAAATACGGGACGTTTGTGTTAAAATTGTAGCTTACAGTCGTGAAAAGGTATTTTTTGCTTGGGCGAGAAACTAGACAGCTGCAAAGAGTTAAATGGTGTACTCCATTAGAACGGCATACCCCGGATTTTCTTTCAAATAAATTATCCTCTTCTCATTGGTCACTGATCTACTTCACGCGCCGCTTTTCTCAACATGGATGCTTCTACTTAGAAACATTGCAATATTTGCACTGTTCCAAACTGTTGCTGTGTAGTGTGAAGCACAATTCTAACCACAAGAAACAATTAGTAGCTCTTCAAAGGTCAAGAAATGACCAACTCAGCTTGCCTGTGGATATGTCACGTGCGAGTACTTTGCGCCGTAAATAAAACTGCATTGTTACAATTCTACAAACAGCCATGTTGAAATCGCAAGGAGTGGCAAAACATGACCGCGCCGCATGACAGCAAGCGCTTGTCAAATGTTTCATTTAAACTGTTTTATTCAACGTTTGTGCATTATTTACAAAAAAACGCATATAGACTAAACAACAACAAGCATAATGCTTATAGTGGTGTTTACAGTTTTCTAGAAAAATACATATAAATGGCGGCTATTGTACAGTTTAAATGAAAAGCAAGCAAACATGAAAAGAAAATTGAATGAAAATTGTACATCAAAACAAAAATCCGTTTAAGAATACATATATAATCTTTATGGTATTAGTGAGTAAGAGATAGAGAGGGAGAGAGGGAGGGAGGGAGGGGGAAAGTGAGAGAGAGGGGGAGAGTGAGAGAGAGAGAGAGAGAGAGAGAGAGAGAGAGAGAGAGAGAGAGAGAGAGAGAGAGAGAGAGAGAGAGAGAGAGAGAGAGAGAGAGAGAGAGAGAGAGAGAGAGAGAGACGAGTAGACGCATCGATTGTGCTTTCACTTTACATGTTTATCTGTTCGAAACGGCCAATAAATTCCTGTACTGTTAAAAATATGTTTTTGTAAATTTTTGTTTGCAAGGAGGGGTTTTCATGAAGTAGAATATCTGTGTGTATGAGGTTGTTGGTTAGTTTGTTGATTGTGTTGTTTCTTGCAGCTAAGTGTAAACGGCATTCTAGTACAAGAAAAATGTTCATTCAAAATGAACAGCGTCGATGCAATGTCCACCAAAGATTTATTTTGGGAAGTGTTAAAGGTTAGGGTCAAAAGTTAATGAATTGCATGTTGTGCTGGATATATCAATTGTTTATTTCAGTCAATGCTTGATTCATAAGTACATTTTTCAGCATGGTGCATCTACAGGAGGGTGCTCCAACAATGATGCATAGTGCCAACATTTAGCGCAAACTTTTCACAACAGTGCATTATTACCACAAAGCGCATACAGCGATTATATAGTAGCAAGTTGCACTAAACATTTGAACAAAATGCATTTTGTTCAAATGTTAACAGCACAGCACCAAGTTTTGCATAAGTGCACAACAGCACTGACCATTTCACAAAAGTGCATAACAGCTGTGACAATTTTACAAAAGTGCATTGACCATTTCAGGCAGATGGCTAACATGCAGATTTCGCTTTTGTCTGTCTTTCTTTGAAAAGTAGGCATGTTCAAGATCGATGAAGTCATGAGCAGTTGGGTTAGATGACAGAAAAGATTCAAAAACGTCAGATTCAGTTAGATGACAGAAAAGATTCAAAAACGTCAGATTCAGTGTTTTGGGCACTGTTGAACAGGAACATTCTCTCCTGTTCAACAAATGTGGGTTCAATTCAAAAGCAACATTGTCACAGATAGGCTAGTGTTACATTTCTGTAAAGTTTCAAAAACATCTTCCATGTTTTGGTTACTGTTGAACAGAGGCATATTTTCCTGTTCAAAAAAGTCTGACACAAATTGTCGTAGTTGTGGGTTAAGGTTCGATCTATACTGTCCTTCAAACGAGTCGTAGAACCGTCATTGTCACAGATAGTGTTACATTTCTGTTTTACATTCAAACGAGTCGTAGAAGTAGTAGTACATTTGCGTTTGGTTGTTTTTATATTTAGTCAAGTTTTGACTAAATATTTTAACATCGAGGGGGAATCGAAACGAGGGTCGTGGTGTATGTGCGTGTGTGTGTGTGTGTGTGTGTGTGTGTGTGTGTGTGTGTGTGTGTGTCTGTCTGTCTGTGTGTGTGTGTGTGTAGAGCGATTCAGACTAAACTACTGGACCGATCTTTATGAAATTTGACATGAGAGTTCCTGGGTATGAAATCCCCGAACTTTTTTTTCATTTTTTCGATAAATGTCTTTGATGACGTCATATCCGGCTTTTCGTGAAAGTTGAGGCGGCACTGTCACGCCCTCATTTTTCAACCAAATTGGTTGAAATTTTGGTCAAGTAATCTTCGACAAAGCCCGGACTTCGGTATTGCATTTCAGCTTGGTGGCTTAAAAATCAATTAATGACTTTGGTCATTAAAAATCTGAAAATTGTAAAAAAAAAAAATGTTTTATAAAACGATCCAAATTTACGTTTATCTTATTCTCCATCATTTGCTGATTCCAAAAACATATAAATATGTTATATTCGGATTAAAAACAAGCTCTGAAAATTAAATATATAAAAATTATTATCAAAATTAAATTATCGAAATCAATTTAAAAACACTTTCATCTTATTTCTTGTCGGTTCCTGATTCCAAAAACATATAGATATGATATGTTTGGATTAAAAACACGCTCAGAAAGTTAAAACAAAGAGAGGTACAGAAACGCGTGCTATCCTTCTTAGCGCAACTACTACCCCGCTCTTCTTGTCAATTTCACTGCCTTTGCCATGAGCGGTGGACTGACGATGCTACGAGTATACGGTCTTGCTGAAAAATGGCATTGCGTTCAGTTTCATTCTGTGAGTTCGACAGCTACTTGACTAAATATTGTATTTTCGCCTTACGCGACTTGTTTCTTTTAGATTCCTGTCACTCATACTAGCAGTATTGATTGAGGTACATAAATCTGTTAATGTACAGGGATGACTTGTTTGTAATGAATCCTTGTTTCCTCCACATTGAGTTTGCATTGCAGTTGGACAGAAATGAACAGGTGTTAATTGATAAACACATTGATAATGGCTTTTGAGAAAATCAATCAATTCTGCAAAGGAATTAACTTGATGACATCAAAACTGCAGTGCCATTTGAAGAATGGTTACCATTTCTGTTTCTTTGATGGGAATCAAACAAATAAAAACATTGACTATCCAAGTTACCATGAATGGCAATAGTTGACTCCTGAAAAGTAGCAAGGATATAATTTGAGACGATAAACGCCTGATGCAATCCCTCCTCAAGGCCCAGTCAACTCAAAACCTTCATCATTCGCAACATCAGTAGGCAACACAGCGGGATTCGTATGTCCAGAAATCATGTCGAAAAAATATTACATTTCAAAAGCATGTCCAACCACAGTTGTTGGCAAGTGTTCGTGTCCGAAGTAGCCTTCAGTGTGTGTATATGTATTCATGTGACAGAGAACGTGACCTCATTGTTCAATCCTCTCTCTCTCTTCTTTCTCATTCGAACGCACACACGCAAGAACGTAGCCTACGCACGCATGCACGCGCACGCACACACACACACACACACACACACACACCCCGCTGACGCACACGGCAAACCACGCACACACACACACTGACTGTCGGCAAGCATCTCTTTTTGTTTTCTTTACCTTTGTTTATTGTGTTTTCGATATTTGTGTTTATTTTTTGCTTGACTTATCTGTTTTATTTTAATGTTTGCTATCCACATCGTGTGATAAATGTTTCTTCTCAGTCTCCGAGTCAGTTTAGTTTCTGCACGCCGCTTTGGTACTCCTTGTTTTTCTAACTGGTGTATTGTGCGCGACTGATTTGCGGATTTATTTTTATTCCTTTCATATGCAGTTGAAGTGTTGTGGGTGTTATTGTCTGTATATGCCATGTTGCGTCTGTGTATGCCTACAAGAATTTTGGGTGTAATGTGCCTGTGGTCTGCTCGCAGTCGAGCACAGAAAACATGGCGGCGCCCTGTGGCAAATTCGTGGAAAGTCTTTCCCGACCGCAGATACCAGCGTCGTCCGCGACGCTGGAAAAAAGTGTGTTGCAGTTTCTGTTCCATCACCACAGTCGCACACGCTGTTTTCTGCAAGGTGTCGCTCAACTAAGTCTTTCTTTAGATCACTAATTTTAAGTCTCATTTTTGTGTGAATTATTTGTGTTTGTCGACTGCCACTGTAGAAGTAAACGGGAATTTGTGTGTCGTCTTTTGTTAAGTAATGTTTAAATTCCCCGAGGGAGTCGGTTAACTGTATTTGTTCTGGTAGTTGGTTCCAGAGTACTGTTGTCGAAGGAAAAAAGGATGTTTTGTACGTTTCTGTTCGATGTGGGGGTATACTTCGTTCTAAGGGGCGGCGTCTGTGGTAGGGGTTGTTGGCTGCTACGAGCGAGGGGTGGGAGTGCTGCTTGTAGGTATGGAGGGGGGGGGGGGGTCTTGTCGTGAATAATTTTATGGAACATGGTTAGTTTATGACGGTTACGCCTTTCAGATAATGATTGTAGTCCAGATTCTCCGTAAAGCTTTAACATTTGTCAAATGTTTCATTTATCAATGACGACATCACGATTGTAAAGTATGTTCCTTGTTAACAATCGATCGAGTCGCTTGATCCCAGTGGAAAGCTAGCAGCAATAGAGTCGCACTACCCCAAAGTCAAGGGATCTATTAGATTTTGTGTTCATTACTTTATTGTCCCATCGCTGGGAAATTCGAGTCGCTTGATCCCAGTGGAAAGCTAGCAGCAACAAGTCGCGCTACCCCAAAGTCAAGGGATCTATTAGATTTATTTTTCATGACTTAATTGTCTTTTCGCTGGGAAATTCGGGTCGCTTCCTCCAAATGGAAAGCTAGCAGCAACATAGTCGCGCTACCCCATAGTCAAGGGATATATTAGAATGTTCCCCCAAATACCAAACACTTAAGGAAATATGTTAATAAAGTTAATAGTCAGCAACATTCTTGCCACTTTTTGTGGAAAGAAATCAACATAAAAGAAAGTTAACTTAATTTCAAAAAATCTCAAATATGTTCGGAATTACAACACCTGTTTCCTAAATCCGAACAAAGAGGTTCAAAATCCAAACAGCAAAAACAATTGTTACTTTGACTAACAAACATCGCAAAAGTACTCGCTTTGGCTTTCTGTTGTCCCAGCGCAATCCACATGTACCCATTCTGAGCACATCAAACACTGGATCATGTCCTCACAGGTGCATTTTCGGCACACACAAAACAGAACCAGTTATAGCTTCCTGTTGATGACTGACATTTCTAGCCCTATGTTTTTAGCTTTCTGTTTCTCTCTGTTCTCTGTGTTTGACTTTGGTTTGCTTGTTTTCTTTGTTGGTTTTTGTTTTGCATGCGACACTTCAAGTTTACGTGTGTAGGGACTTGACGTGATAATTTCAGCTTCTAAATAGTTGGGTATTTGAACCATAGTAATTGCAACCTACCTAACTGTTTTAGAACCACATGGTGCTCAGGCAAGATTAAGACGAATATTTTCAAACAGACCTATTTGGCTAGCAGATAGATCACACTGTTCATTTCAACCATAACTTTTCACTAAAAGCAACTCAAATTCATACATAGTCTTTTGTAGGTCGAAAATAGCTTTGAGAGTCATACAATCCTAAAACCACTCGCCGTTTTCTTGTGCAGCCTTTCGCCGCCATTATTTTTCGTACAGAATAATAATAGACGATACTCTATCACCTCGTGCAGTCAAAATTAATTTGAACAGTCACCTCTTGTTTTCGAGAAATCAGCTGTTCGGTATTAGTCACCTGTTCGGCATTTGGGGACTTTCCCTTATTACTTACTTTGTGGAATGCGATATTTTTACATTGTTGCGTGTTGTTGCGTGTTGTTCTTCTCTTTATTTCCTGGCCGCTAGATGTGTAAAACCTGGTCATGTGCAACTTCATGGCAAAATGCCCATCAGCCTGTGGTGCACGATTCTTGACAAATACAATACGATCTTTACACACCGTTCTGTCGCTACGCCCGAGTTGCTTTTTCTGACCTCCAGTCATATGAAATGTGACCCTGTGGACAATCATTCCTAAATCCACATCATCCCGCTGTCACATATGTCCCACTGACTCGGTAGAGAGACCCCGAAGATACGAAACACGCTGCTTTTTCACCACAGGATTTAATCATAACAGTTAGAGACCGATCTCCAGAATGTCCCCATGTCAAAACATTGGCACGTTATCTGGAAAATACGGGACGTTTGTGTTGAAATTGTAGCTTATAGTCGTGAAAAGGTATTTTTTGCTTGGGCGAGAAACTAGACAGCTGCAAAGAGTTAAATGGTGTACTCCATTAGAACGGCATACCCCGGATTTACTTTCAAATAAATTATCCTCTTCTCATTGGTCACTGATCGACTTCACGCGCCGCTTTTCTCAACATGGATGCTTCTACTTAGAACCATTGCAATATTTGCACTGTTCCAAACTGTTGCTGCGTAGTGTGAAGTACAATTCTGACCACAACAAACCTTTGTAGCCCTCCATAGGTCAAGAACTGACCAACTCAGCTTGCCTCTGGATGTGTGACATGCGAGTACTTTGCGCTGTGAATAATACTGCATTGTTACAATTTTACAAACAGCCATGTTGAAATCGCAAGGAGTGGCAAAACAGCTAGCACTTGTCAAATGTTTCATTTATCAATAACGACATCACGTTTATACATTTTGTTCCGTATTAACAATCGACCCCTCCCCCCCCCCATGTTTTTTGTGTGTTTCTTTTTAATTAATAAATGAAAAAGCTGAGTTATTTGCAGAAAAATAAAGACAAACTCTGCCCTCTTTTCTCCGCCTCTTCCTTTCTGTCTACGTATCTGTGTTTTATCATTCAATATTTTCCTTCACTGTTTCCATACGGACACGCTCACAGATGACCTCCCTTGTTGTTTACACACGCCAAGTGCGACTTGACAATGGTTATCCAACTTTGTCTCAATAAAAACACTCCCCGATACACACTCTCACAGTTGTGTTGAAACCTACCTGACAAGTCAATGCTTGTAAAACAGAATACTTTTTAACATAACAGTTTGTTTGAATGCTTTTCTTGGTTGTGTAATTTCAGTTCGATGTTATATGAAGAACAGAAAATGTTATGTTGTGGTTTTATTTTGTTGGGTTGTACTAAGTTAGGTTTGTGCATTTGTCCCCATTTACAAGAGTTCTTTTGCACAAACTACCTCATCAAAGAACGTGTTTATCAATAAGTTACAGGAAAATGTTCCCCGAAAGACATACAAATTGGCCTTCGAATTTAATATTTGTTTCTTGTGTCAACTTACAGCCAAGCATATTGATGCAAAGCATTGACATATCCGAATCATTATGCGCCACCGCTTTGCGTAATCGATTTCCAACTGTGTTGAGATCATGACGTTTGACGTGACTGTGTATTTTCTGTCACTTCGCGGGATGTTAGCACTAAGCTGTTTGAAACTCAGCAGGTGTCAACCCTAAGCCGATCTAAGATATCAACCGTCTGGAGAATTTTTACCGCTTGATCAAATGAAAAGCAGGTGCCTTGAATTTTGTAACAAAAGGTTGAAAGTAATTCAAATCCTTCCCGATAAGCCAGAAACGGGATCAACCGAATTAATTCAGTTTTAACGGTCACTGCAAATAAAAGAACGATTTAAGGATTAGACAAGTCCTGGTTGGCAGGCAGGAGTTAATCGAGGCCAATCGGATTATATGCAGCTGGTAGTAATTCATTGTGCCACTTGCCTCTCGTGCGAGGCTTGCTTACAGAGATAACCACCTCATCTGGTGGATCAGCAGATAGAATACCTGCAATGACACATCAAAAATGCAGGAATCTTTGAATGAACTCTGACTCGACAGTTTATCTCTCCATCGTCAGGAATTACATTGGCTAGGTACCGCTTTGCCCCTTCCAATTTCGCCCTCTGTTTATTTCTAACCGATAAACATTGTCATATCGCCCCTGCACGCAGCGGATAATCATATCGCCGCCGTATATCAATTTTTGTTTGTTTGTTTGCTTAACGCCCAGCCGACCACGAAGGGCCATATCAGGGCGGTGCTGCTTTGACATATAACGTGCGCCACACACAAGACAGAAGTCGCAGCACAGGCTTCATGTCTCACCCAGTCACATTATTCTGACAGCGGACCAACCAGTCCTAGCACTAACCCCATAATGCCAGACGCCAGGCGGAGCAGCCACTAGATTGCCAATTTTAAAGTCTTAGGTATGACCCGGCCGGGGTTCAAACCCACGACCTCCCGATCACGGGGCGGACGCCTTACCACTAGGCCAACCGTGCCGGTCGTATATCAATTGAGAGAGAGAGAGAGAGAGAGAGAGAGAGAGAGAGAGAGAGAGAGAGAGAGAGAGAGAGAGAGAGAGAGAGAGAGAGAGACCCGGCCGGGGTTCGAACCCACGACCTCCCGATCACGGGGCGGACGCCTTACCACTGGGCCAACCGTGCCGGTTGTATATCAATTGAGAGAGAGAGAGAGAGAGAGAGAGAGAGAGAGAGAGAGAGAGAGAGAGAGAGAGAGAGAGAGAGAGAGAGAGGGGGTACAACCTGGGGCCCAGGGGGTGGTAGACCCCTGGTGGGATACAGGGCTAACGCCCCGGTTGGGGGGTCTGGGGGGCGAAGCTGTAGAATGTTAGCTATTTTATAAACAATGTGTGGCTTATCCTTGATTTTAAACATGATCAACTGGTGTCAGCAGCCACCCATTATTTCTTTTAAAGTTATTATTAAATAATGGCAATTTAATTTATTTTCACAGATATCTGCTCCCGACATCATATAGAGTATGGTTAGAAGGAAGACATGTCGCAAAGGAGTGGCAGTTAAAATTGTAAAACAAAGTATACTGATTAAACATTTAACTCTTCCCCCGGCTTTACAGACAGAAACAACAACAACATTCACAGACAGAAACTTTTGTTTTTTTTGTTTTTTTACAGCCGAGGGGGAGGTCCGGAACCTTTGTAACCCCCCCCCCCCCCCCAACCCACCCCTAATCCGCCCCTGAGTCTTCTTTCGTGTCAAAATCGACAAACAATTGGAGAGAGAGAGGATCAGCACAAACTAAGAACAACACTCACAGCAAACCTGTACTTGGGGCAATAGTGGAGGGGCTAATTCGAGAGGGTGGGAATAGGGAGGGGGCGATTCCGGACTTGATATGCGCTGTTGCCCCAGAGGCGTACCATTCTGTAGTTAATTGCTGGTCACTTTCAAACACATTTTTATTTTATTATAATCAGCCATCCGTGAAATTGGGCTCAAGGTATCCGAAACTGCAGAAAGGATTTGGATTCCTTTCGCGGTGACAAAGAACGTCAGGCTGGAGAATTGATTTGTAATTAAAATGTACAACCGCATGATCGTAGATTCAGGGCTTGTCCCCATTAAACCATCGCAGAATCAGAGCAGACTCAACATTTAATGTCCAGTTTGGGGGGCCCGGTAGCTCAGTTGGTAGAGCACTGGACTTGTGATCGGAAGGTCGCAGGTTCGAATTCGGGCCGGGACGGACACGGGTCAACTTTATGTGCAGAACCGGAGACGGTATCCATCTCCCACCCCCGTGTCACCACAATGGCACGTAAAAGACCTTGGTCATTCTGTCGTAAGTGCAGGTGGCTGAATACACCTAAACACGCAGACACCTGGGTAGCGCGACTCGGTTCTTGCTAGCTTTCCACTGGGAGGAAGCGACCCGAATTTCCCAGAAATGGGACAATAAAGTATGGAAACGAATAAATAAAAAAGTTACTGATAGTGGAGAATACCAAAATTAATAACGATCGAACGGAGTGTTCTTGTTCGATGTTTTCCGCATTGTGTGCTTACACAACTGTCAGAAAAAATATTCAATCATTAGGTATTGGGCGGGGATGTAGCTCAGTTGGTAGCGCGCTGGATTTGTATTCAGTTGGCCGCTGTCAGCGTGAGTTCGATCCCAGGTTCGGCGGAAATTTATTTCACAGAGTCAACTTTGTGTGCAGACTCTCTTCGGTGTCCGAACCTCCCCCCGTGTACACTACATTGGGTGTGCACGTTAAAGATCCCACGATTGACAAAAGGGTCTTTCCTGGCAAAATTGCTTAGGCACAGTTAATAATTGTCTACCTATACCCGTGTGACTTGGAATAATAGGCCGTGAAAGGTAAATATGCGCCGAAATGGCTGCAATCTACTGGCCGTATAAAATTTCATCTCACACGGCATCACTGCAGAGCGCCTAGAACTGTACCCACGGAATATGCGCGATATAAGACTCATTGATTGATTGATATTAAAAGGTATTGGCTGATTGGAAAAGTGTTCAAATCATCCAAATCAAAATAATTCTGAG
>NC_090247.1:16189777-16207277 GCF_037325665.1 Littorina saxatilis | reverse complement strand
TTACGAAGTTGGGGCCGGTAAGACCGGGCCGTTATTTTATATTGTTCGCAACCGAAGTCGTGAAACAAGGGGTTTCAGAACACACGTGAGACCGCGTGCCCTCTTACACGCTCACACACACACGCTCACACACACACACACACACACACACACACACACACACACTCACACACACACGCGCGCACAAACACACACACACACACACACGCATCTACACACACACTGACACACACACACACACACACACACACACACACACACACACACACACACACACACACACACACACACACACACACACACACACACCGCATAGACTAGTACCGTACCTGATATGAAAGACATCTAGAATGGAACTGGTCTTTTGCATCCTACGCGAATCTGTGAGGGATCATACACACACAATGACACACAATGACACACACACACACACACACACACACACACACTAACACACTAACACACACACACACGCACGCACACACACATACACACACACACACACACACACAATCAATCCCGCCTCTCTCTACCTCTCTCTTTCTCTCTCTCTCTCTCTCTCTCTCTCTCTCTCTCTCTCTCTCTCTCTCTCTCTCTCTCTCTCTCTCTCTCTCTCTCTCTCTCTCTCCCGGTGTCATCGGTTTGCAAAACCAGCAAAATGTTTTATTGACCACCTCAAAGAAGCTTGATGTAGTCGTAAATATTGCTAAATCGAACATAGTTGTGTTTAGAAACGGTGGCCATTTGGCATTACGAGAAAAATGGTTCTTTGGTGAAAGTGAAGTAGAAGTTGTAAACATGTATACATATTTAGGAGTCTATTTGTCCACAAGAATTTCTTTTTCCCACACTCTAAACGACCTTGCTGATCGCGCGAGAAAGGGAGTATCAGCTATCCTCAAACTTCTATAGAGTATTGGGGAATATTCTCCTGATACGTTTTTTTAAACTGTTTGACAGTCAAATACAACCGATTTTGACGTATGGTTCGGAGGTCTGGGGACTCTGCTGATCAACAAATTGTTGAAAGAGTACATTTGTTTGCCATTAAAAGGTTTGTCGGTGTCCATTCGAAGTCACCAAGGCAAATAGTTTACGGTAAAACAGGACGTTATCCTCTGTTTGTGGTAACGCACATAAAGTGTATGAAGTTTTGGCTTCGCTTAACTCGGATGGATGGCAACAGGTACCCCAAGAAAGTGTATAATATGTTATTGTCTATTCAAAGTCAAAATTACACGACATAGGCGTGTAAAGTTCCTAATGTTTTGTACAAGTATGGTTTTGATGAAGTGTGGGAAGCACAAGGTGTTGGTGATATTTCCACGTGTGTAAGAGAATTTAAGAGAATTTCGCCAAAGACGTGTCGATTGCTTTAGACATGATTGGCATAGTTCCCTTGAATCACACGTGTTTTATGATGTGCATTCGTTATTTAAGCAGTCCTTGTGTATGAGTAGTTATTTGCATCAGATAAGAAATGTTCATTTGAGGAGAGAATGTTAGCACGTTTCAGATTCAAGTTAATATGTCACCCTTAAATAACCACTATTTACAGTATAAACCCAATGTAAATAACGTAGACAGACTTTGCCCTTTGTGCTTCTTCTTCTTTTCTTCTTTTCGATCGCCGATCACACTTGGAGTCCAGATCTTAAGATATAATTAGTGGTCCTCTGCAGCGCAGCCACTGACCCGTATAGCTTGTTGTGCAGGGACTCCGGCAATGGCCAGATTTCCTCTCTCAGCACCCGGTGGTTCCTGCAGTCTCGTAGGATGTGGGCCGTGTCCTGCTCTGGCCCTTTGTGCTCAGATGATACACTTGAAACGGAAGTTCACTTTTTACTTGTTTGTCCCGCATATAATGAGATCAGAGTTGAAATATCTCTTACCAGTTCGGGGGTTTTAGGGCATATTTTACAGTGCTGTTGGTGCCTACTTGCCGAGTGGCTATCTGGGGTCATATTCTAAATGAAATATAGAAAGTTATAAATCAAATGAAAGGAAAATGAATAAGCTTTTCATATTTGCAAAGAGAAGTGTGTTATCGTTAAAGGTTAAAAAGGTTATGGGGGTGACAACATGATTTTTGTTGAAATTTGTACGCCCATTTTTTTGAAAACGTGACAAACACAAAGAAGACATTTTTTTGTGTTCAGTTTATTTTAGATATGCTGCTAACTAGTCTGTTTTGGCATTCATTTCACATAACATAGCAAATATTTTATTGAGTTTTGCTAATAAACAAAAAAGTTATTGTCACCTGAATACCCCCACCCAAATGTCAAAGTTGGACGTTTTATGACATACGCATGCCTAAGGCCAACACAAAAAATAGTCTGTTTACGGTATCCCGACCGACCCTATTTTTTCGCGCGACCCTAGACTTTTTTGGGGCATTTGGGGAAGAAAAAAAAAGTCTTTGTTTTTTGGCAAAATAACTTAAAATATGTTTTCTTGGGAAAAAAAATCCCGACCTACCGACCCTATTTTTTTTGGCCTATGTTACCTTTAACAGACTATTTATTTGTTTTGCCTAATAATGCATTCCTATAACTAACTTATAACAAAAACCCAGCTTGTTTCTGTCATAAAGTGTGTCTAAAATATGAGTTTATCCACTGTCCGACCCATCCAATGTAAAATAACATTTTTTTCTCGATAATTAGATAATTGATCAGTGGAAAACTACGGGGGGGGGGGGGGGGGGGCATCGTAAGCTTGCTTACGATGGGTAAGGGAGCGAACTGGTAAGAGTTAATAGCCTCAAAGTATTATCGGAATCCATTCATGTTTAGAATGTGCCAATTACTATCCTCTACAAAATAATGCCCAAGTGGTAAGACAATTAGCAACGTATTATTTACAAAGCTCTACGATTTCGCACTGATTCTCTGGAAAATGCACAGTTGCAAGACGTAGGTCCATGATGTTGCTTTTTCTGCTTCTTTTAAACATTGTTCCCTTGTAGTATGTGTCACATTGTTTAAAGATACTTTTGCATGTGAAGATTATGTCACACACCTGCCATATCAGCAATGTGTTTCAATGATGAAATTTAGAACATTAAACAACAATTTGCCTGTACAGAAAGAACGTTACCTTAACATCCCGAGATCAGAAAGAACTTGCACCAAATGTGTATCACAAGACATAGGTGATGAATTCCATTATTTATTTGTCTGTGATTTTTTCAAAGAAGAAAGAGCTGAGTTGTTACCACCTTACTATTGGAAAAAACCTAATGCACTTAAATTTAAAAAGTTGTTTGCTACTAAGAAAAATAAATTGCTAAAGAATATTTTGGACTTTATTAATAGAATTTGTAAAAGCTTTTCATAATTTTTTTATTTTTTTATTTATTTTTTTATTTTTTTTTATTATTTACTATATTAGCATATATTGATTGTATTGATTGTATGTATTGTTAAAAATGCCCCCATGGGTTTTATTATGGACCAATAAAACTTGAACTTGAACTTGAACTTGTCACCAGTCTTGTTATGGGCCGGAGGCCTAACAAATAAAATGTCCGACTTCTCTCTCTCTCTCTCTCTCTCTCTCTCTCTCTCTCTCTCTCTCTCTCTCTCTCTCTCTCTCTCTCTCTCTCTCTCTCTCTCTCTCTCTCTCTCTCTCTCTCTCTCTCTCTCTCTCTCTCTCTCTCTCTCTCTCTCAATGTACACAAACCCTTTTCGGATGAAGGGACTTAAAAAAAATCCCACTATTTAGATGTGTGATGATCTTAGCAATGTCTTGCTTGTTTGATTGATTTTCTTTAAAATGTAATGTATGGATTAGAGCATGATGTTGAGAAAGTGCAAGCTGCACTATACCACTTAATTCACATCAATCAACTCGCAATTTACCTTAATGCAATGCATTTTGTGTACATATGTATAATGTGTTTTCACTTTAGTTATCTGTTAAAATGTAGAATTTTAGTTTTTCTATTTTCTATTTTTTATCTTGTATTTTTATTTCATTTTTGTAGTTAGTCCCTCTTTAGGGCGAGGGCTGGGTGTAAAAAAGCAGACCACTGCTTAATCTACTACCCTCGTTAAATAAAGAATTGTCATTGTCATTGTCATTGTCATTGTCTCTCTCTCTCTCTCTCTCTCTCTCTCTCTCTCTCTCTCTCTCTCTCTCTCTCTCTCTCTCTCTCTCTTGCACGATTCTAAAGTGTCGGGGGCAAAGGTAATCAACGAAGCAAACACCTCCACACCGAAATCAAAAGCACCGACAAAGAATACAGCAAATCAAGAACGATGCGGAAGCCTGTGGCTGCCTCTTCAGTGTCGCAAATTTCCCTACAACGAAGCGCATCACCAGTTTTGGCGTTGCCATCGGCGCTACATTTGTTCCAGTGTCAAAAAAACAGGTGTAACGGCAAAATGCCTCTTGGAATTCCCTGTATGCCGTTTTCTTTGTCCTCTTTTAGTCATGCATCCACTTTCTTTGTCTTGTTCTGTTTCTATTCGTCTCTGTGTCCCTTTGTCTCTGAATCTCATTGTTCGCTATCTCTCTGTCGTCTCACAACGTTCACCAATTGTTGCTCCGGTTCAGATTTAATCGGATTAAGAAAAACACGCTGAAAATAAAAAAGGAAGTTCGGCCAGGCACTGACCACATGCGGGGAACAGTTCACTGTTGCGTATACATTCCCATTGACTAATTTCGTTAACTTTTTTCCGGTCTACTGACTCAAAGTTCCAGTGTTAGAAAAACAGGTGAGCACAGCGGGTGGTGGTCGCTTGAGAGAGATAAGACCTGGTAGGTAACAAAAGAAAACAGCAGGTATAAGACGTCAGCGCTAATGTTTGATCTGACGGACAATAAGCCCCTTAATTTTCGTTCGTTGATCTGTTATCCCCCGACGACGCCCACCTGCTACCCTAACCTCATCTCTTTTGAAATTGCTACCACACTATCAGTGGTCTTCGGTTACGAATTGATAGGAAATTGAATCTGAATTAATCTAGGGGTCCTTAATGTCCTCACAGGAAATTTTCCTTTTAGGGACATGAGTTGATAATACGCTAATTAAAAATAAAAAGGAGGGAAATTGGCTACTGTCCAGAATATAGAATACAGAATACAGAATCTTTAATTGCCCAAGGTTGGGAATTTGTGATGCATTGGGGTTAATCCTCTCTGTGTTTCTGTATCTCTCTCTCTATGTCTATGTCTATGTCTCTGTGTCTGTCTCTGTCTGTCTGTCTGTCTGTCTGTCTGTCTGTCTGTCTGTCTGTCTGTCTGTCTGTCTGTCTGTCTGTCTGTCTCTCTGTCTCTCTCTCTCTCTCTCTCTCTCTCTCTCTCTCTCTCTCTCTCTCTCTCCGAAATGAAAAGACATATTTTCAAGAATACGACAGCAAGATGAATGTAGATCAAAAATAACTTTTATCAACAAAGCAATCACCGCTATCTCGATCAAAAACACCGAAACAGGGGGTGGGGGGAGGGGGGGTGGGGGCACAACGGGTGGTTGTTGCGCGAGAGAGATAAGACCTGATTGGTGACAACAGAAAATCGCTGGTACAAGACATCGGCGTATAGTGTTTGATCATGTATCCTCCTTCGACGCCCGCCTCCCCCACCCCTTCTCTATTGAAATTGCTATCCGTGGTCTATGGTTGTGAATTAAGGAAGTAGACAGGCTACTGTACCAAGCAAAGAATAAAAGTACGGTGAATGCTAATGAGTCGGTTTCTTGTAAAATGCCTTGTAAACATATATGCAAACGTATTGTTATCTGATAAAGAATATGATGAATACACATTGTTACGGTTGTATGTTGATCTTATCTTTGTGTGTTTTCCACCTTTCTATTTTACCCTTCCTATTGTCTGTAGTATTGTGCTCGCGTAGACCAATACTAAAGGCACTTCTTTCCGACTTTTCGGGCTCAGATTTGTAAATGAAAGCCTTGTACATAAATTATAAAACGATCCAAATTTACGTTTATCTTATTCTCCATCATTTGCTGATTCCAAAAACATATAAATATGTTATATTTGGATTAAAAACAAGCTCTGAAAATTAAAAATATAAAAATTATTATCAAAATCAAATTGTCGAAATCAATTTAAAAACACTTTTATCTTATTCCTTGTCGATTCCTGATTCCAAAAACATATAGATATGATATGTTTGGATTAAAAACACGATCAGAAAGTTAAAACGAAGAGAGGTACAGAAAAGCGTGCTATTGCATTGTCCCTTGTATAGAGATATAAGATTATTGTCCATTGATAATTTGACAAATGATTATAAGTATATCGAAATATTATTGAAAGGCATCCCGCAATATTCACGAAATGTCAACCAGACCATATTTATAACTGTACAGGATTATATTAGACAGACGGGCAGGTTCCGTAAATGAGCCTCTATACTTCACTCATTACATTTATTAGACACTGTCATGCGACATGCTGCCTGACAAATTTTTCCCCATAACCTCTCTCATGTTCTTTTGTTGTTTTCCGACTTATCAATTATGTCTCGATTTATGCGCAATGTAGTGACTTTTCCTCTGATCACAATACGCATTAACTTTGTGCGAGTGTCTTATGTGCACTTATTACAATTGAAAAAATCCCCTCAAATATTGGCGCTCCAAGTCTTCTTCTTCTTCTTCTTTAGCTGCCCTTTCCCCACCTCCAGTATCACCAACCCCTTCCCATTTTCTGCTTGTTTGTGTATCTGTTTTGGTGCAGATTATCCCTGCAAGGTATAAGCTAGTTTAAACGTAGGAAGCGAGTGGGGGGTGGAGGTCGGGAAGGAGGGGGTAAGTTACAATAAGAATGTGGGTGTGGCCTGTGGGTGTGAGTGTGTGTGTGTGAAAGAGAAGATGCCAGGTAGCGTGGAGGGAAACGGAATTGGTCAGTGCAGGGATAACCACACACAGCGGCGGCAGCAGCCACAGCACCGAGCAGCAGCGATAATAAACAAATGACGGTAGCCGACCGTGTGGTTCAGCGATGAACGATTATGTGGAACATCATTCAGTAAGGTATCAAACGATTGATGATGCCTGCAAAATTGCCAAACCTGGGTATTTTTGTGCCAAGGTAGATTTGCAAGCAGCATACAGGTCGGTACCAATTCACCCAGACTGCTACAAAGCAGCCGGCCTTGCTTGGACATTTGAGGGCAATGACACGGAAACCATTCTCTTTGATACGCGTTTACCATTTGGATCAAAATGTGGACCAAGCCATTTCAGTCGAATCTCACAGGCCATAACGCGCATGATGAAAAGGAAAGGGTATGAAGGTATCTTGTGTTACATTGACGATTTTTTCTTGGCATTTGAATCATATGATGCTTGCAATGAGGCACTTTTGTGTCTCATACACTTGATTCGTTCCCTGGGTCTAAACGTGAGTTGGAAAAAAGTTATTGGTCCTACACAGCATGTGACTTTTCTTGGGGTTGACATCGATACGGTCGATTGTACACTGTCCCTGAATAAAGAAAAGTTAGACAAACTGCACAACAAATTGCAGCAATTTCAGAAGAGGAAACGGGCTTCCTTGAAACAACTGCAGAGCCTTGCAGGCTCTTTAAATTGGGCAGCACAAGTTATCCGGGGAGGGCGCTTTTTTCTCCGGAGAATCTTGGACACTATGAACCGATTAAATCAGGCAAAGCATAAAGCCATACTTGGAGTCGAATTTCGTCGGGATTTGAAGTGGTGGCTTTCATATATGTACATGTTCAATGGCAGAATTTTTTACAGGGACAGTAGTGATGTACATGTTCATGTGGACGCGTGCCGTACAGCGGCAGGAAGTTTTTGTGAGGGAGATTGGCGATATAGTATTTTTAGTATCGATTGGCCGGCAGTTGCCGATATGCATATAAATTATAAAGAAGTTTGTGCTATTGTGGATGCAGTCCAAACATGGGCGCCCATGTGGGCCAATCGTAAGGTCGTGATGCACACCGACAGCTCAGTTGCTAAAGCAATCATAAATCGAGGTCGTTCAAAGAATGCCTATATAAACCAACTTCTGAGAGCAGTGTGTTGGCAAAGTGTACGTTACAACTTTGAGTTGAGAGCAATTCACATTCCAGGATTACTCAATTCGTTACCAGACACAATTTCCAGGCTACACGAGCCTGGGAAGGTAGCAACTCTCGATTTATTGCTTAGTCGGTGGCATCATGGTCGCACATACTGCATGGCCCGCATGGGGGATCACATGTCTACCAAAACCTCTTTGATGTTGCAGGCGCGGCTCAATTAGACCATGACCTTACGGCCGAAGTGGCGGAATACAGAGCGGCCACTTTTGCTGAGAGTACAAAGCGGACTTATCGCTCACATAGAGTGTCTTATTACAATTTCTGTCGGCAAATGTGCATTCCACCCGTGCCAGCAACGGAAGAGACCCTTGCGAAATACGCAGCTTATCTTGCGAGACGCCTTAAAGCAAATTCGGTGAAACAATACCTGAACATCATTAGGATCATGCATCTGGAAGCTGGGTTAGAAAACCCAGCCAAAGACAGTTTCCATCTCAAGACAACCTTGCGCGGTATTGATAGGATAAAAGGAACAACTGTTGCCAGGAAAACACCAGTGACTCCAGAACTGTTGATGAAAATCCGCAACAAAGTGAACTTTGGGAAAAGGGACGACTGTGTTTTCTGGGCTGCGTGTGTTGTCATGTTTTTCGGGCTTTTTAGGAAGTCCAATCTATTTCATATCGATAAACGTTTTTCAAGGACAGCCTTTGTCATCAACGGGGATAGGTCGATGACAATTAAAGTGTGTTGGTCAAAGACTATTCAATTTCAAGAGCGGGAATTTGAGGTGATGTTGCCAACTATACACCCCCACCCCCTTTGTCCGGTGAAAGCCATGTGTCTGGCATTCCACCAAACAACACCAGCCCCAGCTCATTCCCCGGCGTTCCCCATCAGTGGAGAATGTTTTGATAAGCGATTGAAATCAGCAGTCGCCGGGGAAGAGGGGAATTTCTCCAGTCACTCCTTTCGCAGGGGAGGTGCAACATGGGCTTTGTCACGGGGTGTGCCGGGGGAGGTGATAAAAATGATGGGAGACTGGAAAAGTTCAGCTTACCTCGCCTATGTTGACCAATTACCAAAGCCTATTGTAGATTATTATAGAGTGCAGTGCTTAGCAACACTACCTTGAGAGGAGAGAGAGAGAGAGAGAGAGAGAGAGAGAGAGAGAGACTGAGAGAGAGAGAGAGAGAGAGAGAGAGAGAGAGAGAGAGAGAGAGAGAGAGAGAGAGAGAGAGAATGAAGGCTTGCAGTCATCCTAGGTTTTGGGAGGTTTGGGAGGAGAGGAGTATAATCGACTTCATATCATATATCGGTATTTGTTATTCTGTTTAAGTATGAGTTTTTTATTGTTGAATTGTTAGTGGAATAAATACTCCTTGTCTGATGACGCCCAAAACCAAATATGTAACAGGTTTTTGCGACCGTGTGATTGGTGGGTGTGGGTGCGTGTGTGTGTGTGTGTGTGTGTAAATGTGTGTGTGAATGTGTAGGTGTGTGTGTAGGTGTGAATGAAATTGTGTGTGCGTGAGATAGTAGCTGGATTAGCGTTTAAGTGCAGATTATCCCTGCAAGGTATAAGCTAGTTTAAACGTAGGAAGCGAGTGGGGGGTGGAGGTCGGGAAGGAGGGGGTAAGTTACAATAAGAATGTGGGTGTGGCCTGTGGGTGTGAGTGTGTGTGTGTGAAAGAGAAGATGCCAGGTAGCGTGGAGGGAAACGGAATTGGTCAGTGCAGGGATAACCACACACAGCGGCGGCAGCAGCCACAGCACCGAGCAGCAGCGATAATAAACAAACCCACCCCCATCCCCCTTTTTCTCCGCCGTGTTAATTTTCCCCCAAGTGGTTACTATTCATGTGTATTAAATTCCGTACATGCCTTTTGTTTTTAATGTACTTGCCCTGTGGTTTCTTTTCATTTCGTTTTTATTTGTGCGTTCTTTGTTATCACATGATCATTGGACTCTATGATATAATGGTTGAAGTGTTTTCTTCCTTTTACGATCAATCATGATCGTTGGCTGCGCTGGCTTTGAGAATGTGGTCCGAAGGACCCTCTAATTGCTTTGTATACACAAGGAGTTGTATGTTAGAATTGTAATGTCGCCGTGGTTTTTTTTTTTAATCTTGTTAATTTGTTTGTTTTGAATGCTGATGTGATTGAAGCGGGAGGAGAGGAGTATAATCGACTTCATATCATATATCGGTATTTGTTATTCTGTTTAAGTATGAGTTTTTTATTGTTGAATTGTTAGTGGAATAAATACTCCTTGTCTGATGACGCCCAAAACCAAATATGTAACAGGTTTTTGCGACCGTGTGATTGGTGGGTGTGGGTGCGTGTGTGTGTGTGTGTGTGTGTAAATGTGTGTGTGAATGTGTAGGTGTGTGTGTAGGTGTGAATGAAATTGTGTGTGCGTGAGATAGTAGCTGGATTAGCGTTTAATCTTTTGTTTTGTTTTTCGTTTCCTGAAATGAGCTAATGTACTTATTCTGCCATCATGCTAACCTTTGTTTTGTAATTACTATGATTGCTTAAAATAAGCATTATATGCTTGAGTATGTAATCATCCATGCATTGTTCTTGTCATGATTAAAATTGAATAAAGTTTTGTTCAGTAAACCAGAAAAGCGTGCTATCCTTCTCAGCGCGAGAGAGAGAGAGAGAGAGAGAGAGAGAGAGAGAGAGAGAGAGAGAGAGACGTATTAGCATTCCCTCGGCCTCCAGTCATCACACATGTGAAGGGGCGGGGCCAAATCTCTCCATCTATAAGCAGTAACCAATCATACCGCACTGTTCGCGGGCTACACACCTCCACAAGCCGACCCGGAGGCGCGTCACTGAGCCAATGAGCGGGCTGTAACCCCGTACTTTGCGTATCAGTGCGTGTCAATCGGGACGCAGCAAGTTTAAGAACAGCGCACCAGCCCGGTGTTACTCAGAATACGGCAATCCTCTGTTCGAACAAGTTCGTGTCCTCTGCATTTGAACTCAGTGAACTTGTGGGAATTCCGTTGGACATACTATTTTACCAGCAGCTCAGTTTCTTTGCTACGTTGGACTTGGATTGTGGTGCATTTCCGTCGACAGTAGCCATTGTTTGACATCGTGCGATCGAAGCGTTGAATCATCTCTGCAGTGTTCTACACGATCTACTCGACTTTGCAATGTGAGTACTCTTGTTCATGACTGTATTTTTGTGTGAAATGATGATAACATGTTCTTCTTCTTCTTCTTCTTTTTCTTTTTGTTCTTTTTCTTCTTTTTGTTCTTTTTGTTCTTTTTGTTTTTGTTCTTCTTTTTCTTTTTCTTCTTTTTCTTCTTTTTGTTCTTTTTCTTCTTTTTCTTTTCGTTCTTTTTGTTCTTTTTCTTCTTCTTCTTTTTCTTTTCGTTCTTTTTCTTCTTTTTGTTCTTTTTGTTCTTTTTCTTCTTTTTCTTCTTTTTCTTCTTTTCCGTGTGTGTGTGTGTGTTCACAACTGAACGTATAGTAGGTATAACATTGATTTTTTTTTTATCTGCACTCTAAAACAATCTTTTTGAAGCTGACATTCATTCAAATAAAGAGGAATTATGGGCACTGTGTATTTTTTTCAATTTTTAAAAAGAGAGGTAGTGCACCACGAAAACAGTGTTCGGTCAAAACAGGGGACACGCCTTTTTCTAGAAAAAAAACACCGTACACTTCGTGACAGAAAGTTGTAGATAAAGTTTCACACAATGATTCGTGATCAGGAAAACTGTTTAGTGCACCAAATATCCTTCAATGAGTCTAGTTATCTCGATTTATTATGTTGAACATAGCTGGGAGTCGTTGAAACAGACTATAGTTTTTGAAATAGACCTTAGTGTATTTTTAAGTTGATGAACAGTTCTGTATGATGCTAAATATGACTTTCCGGATTTAACGTATGAAAGAACCCATTGTTATTCAGCGAATTAAGACATTTTCCCAATTACAGTGGATTTGTGCTTTGTAAAATCATTTGATGAACATTGTTGTAAACACAAATTCGTACATCTTTCGACGTTATGGTTTTACGAAAGCATTTGATCAAAAAATAGTTAGTGACTGAGAGCGCTAAAAATAGCTCCGAAGTAGCGAGGTTGGTGTGTTTCATCTGCATTTTTGAGTCTTTTGCACACTCTGGTGCCAATGTAAGTGATCAGGACGGTAAGAGTAACGAACGAACCACCAAGAAATCGTATCTTCAGCAGGGTGCACTCTATTTTTCAAGTCTTGATGATCCTGAATATATTTTGCACAAAACATAATCAACTTGAAAAGGGTACGAATTCTTTAAAATTGCGGTGCACCTCGGGGTCGATGTCTGCTCTTTAATCGTAGGTCAGTTTTTAACACCAAAAACAACGCAAAAGACACGTTTGAACTGCCTAACTGCACAAGGTGAAAGCGTGTTATTTTGTCTCCCCGTTTTGGGGACTTCCGATTTTCCGCGAGGGTTACCTTCTCTTAGCTTGGTTATGTCTACGTATAGCTTAGGTTTTCGTATCATATGTAAGAGTGCAATGTGAGTGTGTGTGTGTGTGTGTGTGTGTGTGTGTGTGTGTGTGTGTGTGTGCAAGATGGCACGCGGACTTATAACATATATATATAAGAGTGGGTGGCCGAGTGGTAACGCACTTGCGCTCGGAAGCGAGAGGTTGCGTGTTCGACCCTGGGTCAGGCCGCAATTTTCTCCCCCCTTTCCTAACCTAGGTGGTGGGTTCAAGTGCTAGTCTTTCGGATGAGACGAAAAACCGAGGTCCCTTCGTGTACACTACATTGGGGTGTGCACGTTAAAGATCCCACGATTGACAAAAGGGTCTTTCCTGGCAAAATTGTATAGGCATAGATAAAAATGTCCACCAAATACCCGTTTGACTTGGAATAAAGGCCGTGAAAGGTGAATGCTCGCCTAATAGGCTACTGAGCTTTACTGGCCGATGTGAATGCGTTATATATTGTGTGTAAAAAATGTCTGTTTGTCTGTCTGTCTGTCTGTAAAAAATTCCATTTCAAACGGCAGAAATTAATATGTAAGCGCCTAGGGCTATATCTAGATTAGGCGCATAAAAATGATCACAATAATAATAATAATAATAAGAGTGCAATATGAGTTTGTGTTTGTGTTCACTACTTAACGTATAGCCTAGGTTCTCGTATCATAATTACACGCATGTGTGTTTGTGCCAAGGCCCCTCATCTTTCAATTGGTTGTTTGTTGCGCTTGCTTTTTGAATATTCCACAAAATAGATGGGATAATACATAGTAGTAATTCCTACGTTTATTTGTTTGCTTGTGTGTACGCTGTTGTATGTTTGTGTGTACATTGTTTTATGTCCGTTAGTTTGCAAGTTGACGTAGCTCGCTAAATGTATGAATATGTTAACACATTTCTATTTCCCCTAACTAATTTCGGTATTGTCATTCTTGTTTTCAGATGGGACGAAGAATTGATACTCGTACCAGACGAGCATTGTAAGTAAACATATTATCTTTCTACCTGTACTTGTTGTTGTTAATGTTATGTTATCCAACTGCCATATTGCAACAGTGTATGCGTTCGTGAATCCCATTTATTAATTTAAACGGTCGTTGTTTGTGGTTTCATTTGTAGCAGTAGGTGCGTACACATTCTTAACGTGGGTGAATGTGGCTGTCGGGGTTTTGGTAAGCATTGTAGCAGAGCGTATGCTGACATATAATGGTGTTAGACCAAGGAAAAACATATTATGCATTTTAGATGTTGCAGGCACGATGAACCTACGTTTCAAGTGCCAGAAGATTGGTTTCAAATAACTCAAACTTACTCTAAATTGCACATATCGTATGCATTTAAAATGCTTACTTCCCTTTCTTAAATTGATGAACCCATTTTGGACCAAAGTGTTTACAACATAAAATCTCTTGCAAATGTTCTTAACGTATCTTCTATCTGTTTTTCAGCATCGAAGCCCTGCGGCAACACAGAAGATACCGGATGCTTCAGGACAGAGTCAGCAGGCTGGTGGAGGCAGGCAGCATAGAGGAGCATCTCAACGACCTACTGAAGCCATCGACGCGTCGGAGAGACCGGCTCTTCCAGGTGAACGGCAGACGAGTCCCCTACAGCCTGACTCTGGCATACCACCTGGCGCAGCTCTTCCCCGACACCCAGGCCGAGGTCTACGTGAGGAACGAGAGCGGAGGGGATCCGGTTCTGGTGCAGCGTGCCTGGGTGGAGGCCCTGAACGAGCCTGTGCCTTCTTCCCCTGGCGAGGCTGACCATGTTATGGAAATGATCACCGCTCAGCCTGCCTACACCTGGCTTCGTCACCAAGCTCAGGGTGCTGCTCTGCAAGGTCAACTTCCAGGTTTCACGCAGCAGGGTCAGGACTTCTCTGTACAAGGACAGGACAGTGTGCAGGCGCATCATCAGCTTGTCAACGCACAGGATGATCTTATCTCAACCCCTGCAGCTGGGCTTTTTTCACCCGCTTGGGAAAGTCAGGAGCCGTCTTCCTCTGCTTCTGACATCATGGAAGTCGTCAGCAACAACCAGCATGACGTCAGCAACACGAGTCTCAGCGACGACAGCGGCGACAGTGACATCACTACCCCCGTCAGCAGTCGTGAAGATGGTTTGGGAGGCTTGAGGAAAAGAAAGAGAGGTCCAGTGGTGTCGAGGGACAATTCTCAAGAAAGCAAAGCTAAGAGGAAGCTCAGCTTTTAAAGATTTCCCATACGATTTCAAACTGTTGCTGCACTCTTACGTTTCCCTTAGTGCGACCTAGCTTTTGAACTATAAAAGCTCAGTTTTGAACTCTATGACTATGATCCTGCATTATGTCGAAGTAGTTGGATCACTTATCTTTTGCCACTCTGTTTCGGCAGGAGCTCAGATTTTGATCTCTCTCACATTTTGGTGAGTCTAAACATTTCACTATATGCACTCCGATAAAACTCTTCCTCAGTTCCTGTGATTCAGCATTTTGAAGACGTTCGTTTCACTCAGCTCAGCTTTTGAACATTTTCACCGTCGAAGCTGGTTTTCGACTATTTGACTATGACTGCAGTTAATGCTGACTACCTTCGCTAACCAATTTGCAACATGTGTACCATTCGCCGTCCAGGTCTTTCATTGTGATTATCTTTGTGCAGAATGTAGTTCGTCTCACTTCTTTGAACTTGGCGCTTTTGAACTCTTGCTCAGTGATTTCGCATTTACTGAATGAGTGCATTTCACTCTTTGAAGCTTTTCTCTCAGTGTTTGCTAAGTGTGCGTATCCATGTGTCTTTCTGACAGTCTGACTGGTCAGGTGTCGTAGATTGTACTGTGATAATGTATGATCTGTCTTTCTTACAACCAAAGTATTAGAAGGTAAAGTTTATGGTGGGCACTAACGCCGTGTTGCCGAAGTTACAATTATGCCAAAATAATGATGTGCCGGATGATATAATTAACTTTACTACTGTTGACTGCCAATACTCGGTGCGCGATTTTTGTCGGTTCACTTGAAACAAAAAGTTAAAATCTTACCCAAAAAACAACTAATTCGTCTAAAATGTGGCTTGCACACACAAAACACACGTACACATTCAGACACACACAGAGGAAAAAAACGGAAACAAATATTACACTATGAGTCTTTCACCCTGTATATAAATGCGTTATCGATAAGTGATATTTCCGTGCTGTGAACGATGGCAATGATGTGCTGTCAAGAAGTGATTTATAAACTGTTATTGTAAATATGACGCTCTAAAAACTAGTATGACGTCTCTGTATTATTAATATGTGGTAACCGCCAATGGTCATTATCAAAGTCCGCTGAATGCCTAAAATTCTCTTTTTTTCTGTCGTTTCTGACGTGAGAATTGTGTTGTCTGCTCAAGAAAGGCTCCGTTTACGCTCTGCTTTGCGAAGGGGAGCAATCGAGTTGTTGTTCCTCAAATCTGTATTGCCTTTGTCTCTCCCTTGACAAAAGGGGGTAACTGGATAGGTGTTCCCTGAATGTGTTTGCTTATCTCCCTTTGCTGCTGTACTTTTCTCTCGTTCTCTCTCTCTCCCTCTCTCTCTCTCTCTTCCTCTCTCTCTCCCTCTCTCTCTCTCTCTTTAGCTCTCTCTTTAGCTCTCTCTTCCTCCTACTCTCTCTCTCTCTCCCGCGCTCTCTCTCTCTCTCTCTCTCTCTCCCGCGCTCTCTCTCTCGCTCTCTCTCTCTCTCTCTCTCTCTCGCTCTCTCTCTCTCTCTCTCTCTCTCTCTCTCTCTCTCTCTCTCTCTCTCTCTCTCTCTCTCTCTCTCTCTCTCTCTCTCTCTCTCTCTCTCTCTTGCATTGTACAGAACAAAGCACTGTCTTGAGGTGTTCTAGGGTGACACAACATTGTATTGCTAGATCCAGCCAAATTATAAATATTACGTTGTATTACAAGTGGTGCGCTTACAATGTCATGTTCTGAACCAAAAACCAAGGACTGCGATTTCGTATTTACTTGATGCTAGCGTGTAGGATGTCATTGGTTTGTTTTTTTTGTGTGTCCCTGCCTGCTATTATTAAGAGTGAATTTTACTTTGCACTCAATGAGATTATCATCCCTGATAGCGCTCTAATGTGAAAGCAGCTGTATGTACTCTTGTAATATAAGACTTTACGAGCAAGCAATCTCAACCTGACTGAAAGAAAATGTGATATATTCATTGAACACTTTTGGCGGATTCGTATTATTGTTGTGTTATTGCACAGTATTGCCTCTAGTCACGATGGATTGTCAATGAATTTGTATAATACAATGAAATATATCAACATAATCTTGAGTTCATGTGTGAGTGTGTGTGTCTCACTATGTTTGTCTCTGTCTCTATCTCTCTATCTAGCGTGTGTGTGTGTGTGTGTGTGTGTGTGTGTGTGTGTGCCATGAAAAACAAAAAGTTAAACATTGCACAGCCATTTTTGAAAGAAACAGCTTCTTAAGGTGGCGGCAGTTCTACCTAAAAAATGACCAAACATCGGGTTTTTTTTCCTAATTAAATCATGTTGGGGTGTTTAGAGCGACAAATAACCACATTTGCACCTGCAGCAAATTGTTTTTGCCTAAACACAAACGTTTTTCGAGATATTAAGCTTCAATGAAGGAGTATCAGTGCGCAAAATCTCCCATTTGCGGTGAATAAACACGAAAACACGACATCGCTATCAACCCCTTTTGCCTGTGAAATAATTATTGCTCCCTCGACATTTTCAGTGGTTTTATAATAATATCTTCTGAACTATTCAAGATAGACTTTTAGTTTACATCATTGGCAGGATACGGAACCTCCCCCAAAGACTGTAATGTTGACTAAATTTAGTGTTGGGCAAGTTTAAGTGTAACATATATATTTTTTTTTTTTACCGAAATGGGCATGTACATAACATGAGGATAATTTCACTGACAGCTTGCATAATTTGGTTCAGAATCCTAACAAATATCCTAATATATAAAAC
>NC_090247.1:16178709-16187077 GCF_037325665.1 Littorina saxatilis | reverse complement strand
AGGGAGAGACAGGGAGAGAGAAAGAGAGAGAGAGAGAGAGAGAGAGAGAGAGAGAGAGAGAGAGAGAGAGAGAGAGAGAGAGAGAGAGAGAGAAAAATGGCAAGGAATGAAATGTCAATTGAAAACATATCTGCACACTGACTGTATGTTTGGTAAGTGGTAAGTTTGTTTGTTTAAATGACACAAACAACAAGAACATACAGGAAGTTATGTACAGATTAATCGTTACAAATGAGTGAAAGGAATGTACTCATCTTTAATATTACACCACTTTTCTGGTCATTGAAATATAATTTTCAATAAAGTTAAGATGGAAACAATAAATCTCATTGATTGTACAATTTAACAGAGACTTTCAAGAAAAGAGATTTCCATGAAAATAAGTCAAAGTAACAACAGTGCAAAGTAAATCAAAAGTTAACTCTGGCATAAGGGCATCGCAGTAAGACCTCTTGTTACACGACACTTGAGATTGCCACAAGTTCTCAAATGTCGTATAGTTGTGTTCTTTTATTCTACGTCGCCCGTCTTCGCAGCAACAGAAAACAACTCGTCAAATTGAGTTCGAGGATTTATTTAGCATTCCATACGTACATACAACTGCACATCGTAGCAGAACTCAAATAGAAGCTTTTTAACATTCAAATCGCGCTGGCATATATAGTAAATACTCAATCTCGAGAATATTCCAGACCGAACATGATACAACTACATTATATACGAACCGCCCATGGACTAGAATAGTGACGTACATCAAAGGTGCCGACGCACTTAATCCGAACGAACGCCACGAACTCACACTAAAAACAGCGTGGTAAACAACTTGTTTTGACAGGACTAGAAAGTTCACCTGCATTCTCGTCCAAGCATAAATATTGTGTTTACAAAATATAATATCGGTACTTTCCCACAAAGTACAAATAAGTCAACTACATGCAACACACAAAACTGAACCAGAGCTCAGCAACGGTAGCGTTTCCTAACACCTCTACTGTGCAATGGCCTTCTTTACGACATCTGCTTGTCGGCTGTTTTTTTTACACATACACCTTACTGTCAACATTGAATCAAATGCAAATGCAATTTTTTTTGAAAATTAAACAAAATATAAATCGTTCTTTACAACTCAAAATGTTAAACATATTTGTGTCCGACGTTCTAAATCAAAACATCCCACTTATTACAGAAACAAAAACAAGGACATAGGTTGTTATTTACAAATCGGAATTGTAAAATCAACTGATGTCAATCGAAATCGACACGAAAAAGCACGCTTCTTACACACATACGAACGTATAACTTGTTTGTCTTGACCAAGACTGTAGCGCTCACTTCTTTCTCCACCCCTTTAACATTCAAAAACATTGGCCGTCTGCCATTGCTCATTGGACTAAAGGTGCTCACATCATAAAGTAACCCGATCATCAGTTGTATTTCTCAATGTCTGAAATGATTGATAAACACAGAGTGAGTGGGAGCCACTCAACAACTTTGTCTTTGCAATAAATACACAGATAAACATCCGGCATTTAAACTAGGAAACATTGGCCATTGATTGCTTATTAGACCAAAGGGATTCACATCATAAAACAACCTGTCTAAAGTAAAAGCAATGACATGACTGATTAACTCTGTTTATTACCAATTCAGTGCCCCATATAGCTTTTTAACCAATCAGGACGGATTCTAGATGACCCTCTGAATGTTATAACGTTCAGGCAGGGACCCTTTTTACATTTAGTCAAGTTTTGACTAAATGTTTTAACATAGAGGGGGAATCGAGACGAGGGTCGTGGTGTATGTGTGTGTGTGTGTGAATAGAATAGAATAGAATAGAATAATGTTTATTGTCATGAACCAGTAAAGTTATTGACACAACAAACAACAAATAATAATAATGCATTATACAATGCTAAAACAATCCGTAACAAATTTGCCAAGACGAACTTGAACTTCGTCTTCTAAAAATAAGTTACTTGGATTTTTGTTAGCATATTTCATATTGATATGTGAAGCATCTTCTTTAAATTCATCCCTTAATTTAACATATTTATTGCATTTATCTAGAAAATGTATTTCATCTTCTATGACATTGCATTCAATACAAAGACGATTTTCTTTAGGGATATTCTGATGTCTTCCACTTTCAATTTTTAGACAATGTGTGCTAGTCCTTAATCTGCTTAACATCTTTCTGTGTTTATTATTCTTAATTTGTATTAAGTATGACTGCATTTCGTAAGATTTACTGATCATAGAATAAAACTTAAGTCTGGAATATGTATCTGATTTTTCTTTTGTCCAGTATCTTATATATTCCTCTTGTTGTTTTTTGTCAATGGCAAACTTTAATTTGTGTACATTTAATGTAGATTGGTTATGCCAAACGTGACTAAAACCTAAGTTACAAAGAGATTGTCTAACAAATTGTAGCCATGGCGTTTCTGTCGGATGGAGCAACATTGAGTCATATAATTGATGTATATACGAATCTTGTTTGGAGTCTAGAATATGCGCCCAGAATGCTATTGTTTGTGATAACATTTTTAATCCTAAAGGGAACCTTCCTAATTCCCCCAGTACAGGTATCCACATAGCTTTTCTATGAACTCCAAGAAGGAATCGACAAAATTTGATATGAACAAATTCATGAGGAGTTTTGCTAGATAAACATGATCCAAAGAAATGATTAGTATTTGTTTGTTTTATTTTATTATTAAACGTAAACGGATACCAGATTTCAGCGCCATATGTTAATATCGGATTTACAAGTGAATCAAATAAATGTATCATTGTGTCTATTTGCACGTTTTGTGTGTGTGTGTGTGTGTGTGTGTGTGTGTGTGTGTGTGTGTGTGTGTGTGTGTGTGTGTGTGTGTGTGTGTGTGCGTGCGTGTAGAGCGATTCAGACCAAACTACTGGACTGATATTTATGAAATGTTACATGAGAGTACCTGGGAATGATATCCCCGAACCTTTTTAATCTTTTTTTCGATAAATACCTTTGATGACGTCATATCTGGCTTTTTGTAAAAGTTGAGGCGGCACTGTCACACCCTCATTTTCCAATCAAATTGATTGAATTTTGGCCAAGCAATCTTCGACAAAGGCCGGACTTCGGTATTGCATTTCAGCTTGGTGGCTTAAAAATTAATTAATGACTTTGGTCATTAAAAATCTGAAAATTGTAAAAAAAAAAAGTTTTTTATAAAACGATACAAATTTACGTTTATCTTATTCTTCATTATTTTCTGATTCTAAAACATATAAATATGTTATATTTGGATTAAAAACAAGCTCTGAAAATTAAAAATATAAAAATTATTATCAAAATTAAATTGTCGAAATCAATTTAAAAACACTTTCATCTTATTCCTTGTTGGTTCCTGATTCCAAAAACATATAGATATGATATGTTTGGATTAAAAACACGCTCAGAAAGTTAAAACGAAGAGTGGTACAGAAAAGCGTGCTATCCTTCTCAGCGCAACTACTACCACGCTCTTCTTCTCAATTTCACTGCCTTTGTCATGAGCGGTGCATGTGGACTGACGATGCTACGAGTATACGGTCTTGCTGAAAATTTGCATTGCCTTCAGTTTCATTCTGTGAGTTCGACAGCTTGACTAAATGTTGTGTTTTCGCCTCACACGACTTGTTTTATCTTCATTTCTTTCTTTCTTCTTTCTTCTCTCTTCTTTCTTCTTTCTTTCCTTCTGTTTTTCTTTCTTTCTTTCTTTCTTTCTTTCGTTCTTTTTTCTTTTTTTCTTTTTTTATTTCCTTTTTTTTCTTTTGTTTTTTCTTTCTTTCTGTCATGTTTTCTTTCATTCTCTCTCTTTCTTTCTTTCTTTCTTTCTTTCTTTCTTTCTTTCTTTCTTTCTTTCTTTCTTTCTTTCTTTCTTCTTTTATTCTTATTTCATTCTTCTTAAACAATTTGGCATGTAGATAGATTTGACCATGTAGATTCTAAAAAGCTGAACATGTTAATCTCAGTAGTAAATGTTCACCCGTGACGAAGGGTGTTAGCTATATATCTCGTAGCTCCTTATGGTGTTTTCTGTGACGAATGTACTCTTCGCCAAACGCTGTCGCATTTTTCAGGAGTATGACTCGAATGTATAACTCGGCAGTGTTGCTGTCATTAAAAGAGCTGTTTCGTTCTGCTTAAAACTGGGCTCGTTTGTTTTAAAGAATAGCTAGGTATAAAGTCACAGGTTCAAAAACACACCTGCCCTCAACAAAAGCGTTATTGGGTGGGGTGTGTCTAAAACACGCGGGGACAAGCGGGGACAGTTAAACAGCACGTGGGGAAACTTAAACAGCACGCGGGGACACGCGGGGACGGTGAACTAGCACGCGGGGACATTATTTAATAACATTCTGACTATCCTTTATTTATTCAAAACACTAAAACACGCGGGGACAGTTTAACTGCACGCGGGGACACGCGGGGACGGTGAAATAGCACGCGGGGACGTTATCTTATAACATTCTGACTTTAAAAAAAAAAATTTAAAAAAAGTAAAATAAGATTTAAAAAAATTAAAAAATAAAAATTAAAAAATAAATAAAGGATAGTCAGAATGTTATTATATAACGTCCCCGCGTGCTAGTTCACCGTCCCCGCGTGTCCCCGCGTGCTGTTTAACTGTCCCCCCGTGTCTCCGCGTGTTTTTAGACACACAGTGCAAGGTGAACACGGCGTGTCTTTCGAGTTGTGGCTCAACGTGGAGGTTTTCGAGTACCTGCGTGACGACCCCTGTCTACCTGTCGACACCAAGGCCTCCGGTATGGGCGAGCTGCTCAACAGTGGCCGTCACCAACTCCCTTGCAGACCAAACCATATGGCAGTCGACAGGAGTTGGAGAAGACAACATTTATCACCAGTGCTGGACTGATCGTGTAACCTCTGCGAACGCCAAGAAGAAGAAGAACAGAGCGTCCAAAGCAAGGTACAAAGAAAGATAGAAAAAAAAACCAAAGAAACGAACACACACACGCAAACGAATGTACATGCGCGCACACGCACACACACACACACACACACACACACACACACACACACACGCACACGCACACGCACACAAACACACACACACACACTAACACACACACGCACGCATGTACAAATACACAAACACGCACAGGCGCGCGCGCGTACGCATCCACACACGTACGCACTCGCGCGCACACACACACACACACACACACACACACACACACACACAAACACGCAAGCACCCACACACACACACACACTACATCCACACGCACGCACACACCCCCACCCACACCCCTCACCCATACACACACACACTAAAAACACCAACATTATAACAAGACATAACTGCAACGTACTTGAACACGACATCATTGGCAAATCAGAAAGTTTACTAGTTACTAGTCACGTACTGTGACCATATCGTCTATTAAAGTAGAGGGACAAAGAATTGAGATAACAAACTATAAATAAAAGGAGATTAGACAGATATTTCCATTAACGACGCCGTTTTGCCTTTTTTTTCAAGAGAAACAAAAAGAAAGTTGCTTGTTTAATTAAATGCTTGTTATTCTCTCTCGTGCAAGGGGATTGGTTAATCCTAACTCCTAAAGAGCGCTATTGTCTCTTTGTTATTTAGATATTGTTGGACGGGCGCAGTGGCTTAGTGGATAAGACATCGACCTTCTTATCGGAAGGTCGTGAGTTCAAATCCCGGCCGCGGCCGCCTGGTGGGTTAAGGGTGGATATTTTTCCGATTTCCCAGGTTAACTAAGGTGCAGACCTGCTAGTGACTTAACCTGCTAGTGTATACACCCAAGCACAAGACCAAGTGTGCATGGAAAAAGATCAAGTAATCCATGTCAGAGTTCGGTGGGTTATAGAAACACGAAAATACCCAGCATGCTTCCCCCGAAAGCGGCGTATGGCTGCCTAAATGGTGGGGTAATAACGGTTCGTAAAAGCCGTTGGAGTTTTAGCCCATTAACAAAACAAACAGATTTTGTTGGATTTCTATCACGACCGTGTTGTCTTTTCTTGTGCAGGGTGGACCGAGCGCTGGGCGTGGCCAGTGTCCGAGTGCAGAAGGTCATCTCTTTTGCCTGGGACTCGGACTTCACGTGCACCACGAAGCAGTACAAGTCCAGCCTGGCTGCCCAGATCCGCGCCACCTACGGCAAACCCATTGTCGTACACTGCTCCTTTCACTCCCCTGCCAACTGGTCCATTGTCGTCAAAGGCTACAATCTAGACCAACCCATGTCGTATGAGGTGATCTCTTGGTTTAATTGTCCAGTCTGTATGGAAAGTAGCAGACGATTACAGCCTAAAAAAATCAGTGCTGGTGGTACCCATGATAAAGCACATGTTGTGCGTTCTGGTCCCCGCTCTTTTAGGAAATGGAACAAGGGATTAGAGGTTAGAGGAACTAACAAGCTAAAGTCAATACACAGTCATGTACTCACCAGAAAAAATGTAGTGGAGGAGTGGAAGGGGTAGTAGATACACGAAGCCCAAGTCCAAGCGTCTTGTTTCAACTTTTTATTCAAGAAAACAATGCAAGGAAACGTAGAGGCCGAAGGCGAAACCCGTAGACAGCAAAGCAAGTGTAGTGTCGTGTTCAGCTGCTAGGAGCGAATGCATCCTTATGCGACGAAAATACAGTTTAACGACCTCTCTGCTTAGAGCAATTTGGGTCAAAGATATCAGAGCCGAAGCTCTACGATGTGTGCCTGGGTGAAGATGAGCAACAACAAAAAACAAAAAACAAAAAAAAAACTTTTACTTTCCGTAATGGAAATGCTGGAAGAACAGGATTTAGAATCAATTCCTTGCAGGAGATACACGATTGTAGAGATTTATTCTTTCATTCCGAGGCAGAAATGCTTTTGTATTCAAGAAACGTGGAACGTTGCTATTCCGGAAGGGAATTGATTTGATTTGTTGGTACTTTAGAATAAAATTGTGAAAAGTGGCATCCGACTGATCATGGCAAAGGAGTGAGTGTCAGACCAAGGAGGGTCGTGGTGGAGCATCCTTATGCCGGGGTCCGGCTTATACTTATAGCCCCGGCGCGGACTGCACAGAAAGCACCGTCCGCCGAGAATAAAAATCGCCTGAATACGGCCAGAAACACGGAATCTGTGTTTCTTACACTTGCTTTACCCTACGTTATTTAAACAAATACATAACCAATCATAACAAACAATACATCAAATTAAAGCTACGACCTTTAGCTTTCCATTGCAATAGATCACATTTCGTAAAAACTTATATTTATTTAGTAGGATGCAAAAACAATGGTCCTAGTGAAGGCACTGAACCAACTTCAGTGCGGAAAATTACAAAACTCTCTAAACTGGAATAATGGACAAACTCATAAATCATACAGATAAAAAGAAGAACCCTAGACAAACATCATGATATGCGTTACTTGGGGAAAAATTATACATTGACTTGGTACGAAGCGGTAAAGTCCGAAAGTAAATGGAATCGGCTAAATTCCTGCGCGAGTACCTGTCTGCATAAATTAGCAATCTTTGCAGAGGAACCAAGCATCACTCATTACAACCAAATCCTTATAAACAAACTAAAATCATATGCAACATAGGTACGGGATATGTAATAGTGATGCAAAAATGACAAAACAATGATTGAAAAGACAAAGATGAGTTTGTGAGAATCAATTTCTCTCGACGATACATGAAAACCGGTCAAGGTCAGAGTGACGCTTTGGTCAGTTCGAAGCATTATCGTAAATAACACAATAATATGCAGCCATCCAGCCTAATCAGTGACTTCTATGCAAACCTAAATATAATTAGGACCGTATCAAAGATAAAGGGGACTTTGAAAGATAGAAGTTAGGTAGATATATAAAGAAAGGTATTTTATTAGAATTTGCGACATCAAACTGTTTTCTGGTGAGTGCATTTTTTTCTTCTTTTTTTTTTCTTTAAAATTGTTTCATTCAGGTAATGTTACATTTTGTCATGTAATGCATAGCAGTCACATAATAATAGAGTGGATATGACGGATAAAAACATATTCAATACAATATACAAGCAATGAGTACATTTTTTTTTTAATCTTTTTAGTTCCTCACACCTGCAGTCCTTAATTCCAATTCTGTTTGTTTGTTTGTTTGTTTGTTTGCTTAACGTCCAGCCGACCACGAAGGGCCATATCAGGGCGGAGCTGCTTTGACATATAACGTGCGCCACACACAAGACAGAAGTCGCAGCTCAGGCTTCATGTCTCACCCAGTCACATTATTCTGACACCGGACCAACCAGTCCTAGCATGAACTAACCCCATAATGCCAGACGCCAGGCGGAGCAGCCACTAGAGTGCCAATTTTAAAGTCTT
>NC_090247.1:16096209-16176209 GCF_037325665.1 Littorina saxatilis | reverse complement strand
AAAATGAGGGTGTGACACTGCTGCCTCAACTGCCACAAAAAGCTGGATACGACGTGATCAAAAAGAAGAGCAACAAGTGGCGTAAGGCGAAATTACTACATTTAGTCAAGCTGTGGAACTCACAGAATGAAACTGAACGTAGTCCGCCGCTTGTGCAAAAGGCAGTGAAAGTGACGAGCCTGTTTGCCGCGGTAGCAGTTGCGCTGTGCTTCGTAGCAAGCTTTACTGTACCTCAGAACACGATGAAGAATAAAATAAAAGTAATTTTGGATCGTTTTATAAAAAAGGAAATTTAATTACAATTTTCAGAATTTTAATGACCAAAGTCATTAATTAATTTGTAAGCCTTCATGCTGAAAAGCAATACCGAAGTCCGGCCGTCTTCGAAGATTGCTTGGCCAAAATTTCAATCAATTTGATTGAAAATTGAAGGTGTGACAGTGCCGCCTCAACTTTTACAAAAAGTCGGATATGACGTCATAAAATACATTTATCAAAAAAAATGAAAAACAATTTCTGGGGATATCATACCCAGGAACTCTCATGTAAAATGTCATAAAGGTCAGTCCAGTATTTTACTCTGAATCGCTCTACACACGCACAGACACACAGACACACAGACACACAGACACACACACACACACACACACACACACACACACACACACACACACACACACACACACACACACACACACATACACACATACACCACGACCCTCTTCTCGATTCCCCCTCTATGTTAAAACATTTAGTTAAAACTTGAATAAATGTAAAAAGATGAGTGACGTTTATATTTGGTGATTCTTTTTTGTTTTAGCAGAAATGTATAAATAAAATGTATGAAATATGTAAATATACATTAATTAACAACCATTTTAAATTCAGTCAAGTTACATAAACTTGATAATGTACGTCACTAATAATATATAATTGCTACAGTAAAACAGTGACAATACACCTGCTGCTAAAGGAAAATCATAATGACACTACTGTTACTGTTCGACACTAATAATACTTTCTTCCTACTGAACGACACTCATAATTATAATACTACTAGTGTACGACACTAATCATACACCACTGTTTTTGTGCGACACGAGACGAATAATACACTAAGATCCTACACGACACGAATAACACACCACTGCTACTTTGCGACACGAATAATACACTAAGATCCTAAACGACACGAATAACACACCACTGCTGCTGTGCGACACGAATAATACACTAAGATCCTAAACGACACGAATAACACACCACTGCTACTTTGCGACACGAATAATACACTAAGATCATAAACGACACGAATAACACACCACTGCTGCTGTGCGACACGAATAATACACTAAGATCATAAACGACACGAATAACACACCACTGCTATTGTGGGAGACGAATAACACGTTTTTCCTACTGAACGACACAAATTATACGCCACTGTTTTAGTGCGACACGAAAAGTACACTAATATCCTGCACGACACGAATAACACACCACTGTTTTAGTGCGACACGAAAAGTACACTAAGATCCTGCATGACACGAATCATTCACCACTGCCACTGTGCGACACGATTACTACACTAAGATCCTAAACGACATGAATAACACACCACTGCTACTGTGCGACACGGATAATACACTGAGGTACTAAACGACACGAATAACGCACCACTGCTACTGTGCGACACGGATAATACACTAAGATCCGAAACAACACAAATAACACACCACCGCTATTGTGCGACACGAATATTACACTAAGATCCTAAACGACACGAATAACACACCACTGCTGCTGTGCGACACGAATAATACACTAAGATTCTAAACGACACGAATAACACACCACTGTTGCTGAGCAACACGAATAATACACTAAGATTCTAAACAACACAAATAACACACCACTGCTATTGTGGGAGACGAATAACACTTTATTCCTACTGAACAACACAAATTATACGCCACTGTTTTTTTGCGACACGAAAAGTACACTAATATCCTGCACGACACGAATAAAACACCACTGTTTTAGTGCGACACGAAAAGTACACTAAGATCCTGCACGGCACGAATCATACACCACTGCTCCAGTGCGAAACGAATACTACACTAAGATCCTACACGCCACGAATAACACACCACTGCTATTGTGCGACATGAATACAACACTAAGATCCTACACGACACGAATAACACACCACTGCTACTGTGCGACACGATTACTACACTAAGATCCTAAACGACACGAATAACACACCACTGCTACTGTGCGACACGGATAATAAACTGAGGTCCTAAACGACACGAATAACAAACCCCTGCTACTGTGCGACACAGATAATACACTAAGATCATAAACGACACGAATAACACACCACTGCTACTGTGCGACACGGATAATACACTAAGATCCTAAGCGACACGAATAACACACCACTGCTACTGTGCGACACGGATAATACACTAAGATCATAAATGACACGAATAACACACCACTGCTACTGTGTGACACGATTACTACACTAAGATCATAAACGACACGAATAACACATCATTGCTACTGTGCGACACGTATAATACACTAAGATCCTAAACAACACGAATAACACACCCCTGCGGGTGTGCGACACTCATTAAATATCACTACGACTGTGCGACACCGATTATACATCATTACAACTGTGCGACACTCATTATACATCACTACAACTGTGCGACACTAATTATACATTACTACGGTTGTGCGACACACATTATACATCACTACGACTGTGTGACACGCATTATACATCACTACGACTGTGCGACACTCATTATACATCACTACGACTGTGTGACACACATTATACATCACTACGACTGTGTGACACACATTATACATTACTACGACTGTGTGACACTCATTATACATCACTACGACTGTGCGACACTCATTATACATCACTACGACTGTGCGACACTCAGTATACATCACTACGACTGTGTGACACACATTATACATCACTACAACTGTGTGACACACATTATGCATCACTACGACTGTGCAACACTCATTATACATCACTACGACTTTGTGACACTCATTATACATTACTACGACTGTGTGGCACTCATTATACATCACTACGACTGTGCGACACTCATTATACATCACTACGACTGTGCGACACTCATTATACATCACTACGACTGTGCGACACTCATTATACATCACTACGACTGTGCGACACTCATTATACATCACTACGACTGTGCGACACTCATTATACATCACTACGACTGTGTGACACTCATTATACATCACTACGACTGTGTGACACTCTTTATACATCACTACGACTTTGCGACACTCATTATACATCACTACGACTGTGCGACATTCATTATACATTACTATGACTGTGCGACACTCATTATACATCACTACGACTGTGCAAACAGTCATTATACATCACTACGACTGTTCGACACTCATTATACTTTACTACGACTGTGTGACACACATTATACATCACTACGACTGTGTGACACACATTATACATCACTACGACTGTGTGACACATATTATACACCATTACGACTGTGCGACACTCATTATACATTACTACGACTGTGTGACACACATTATACATCACTACGACTGTGCGACACTCATTATACATCACTACGACTGTTCGACACTCATTATACATCACTACGACTGTGCGACACTCATTAAACATTACTACGACTGTGTGACACACATTATACATCACTTCGACTGTGCGACACTCATTACTACGACTGTGCGAGACTCATTGTACACCACTACGACTGTGCGACACACATTATACATCACTACGACTGTGCGACACTCATTATACATCACTATGACTGTGTGACACTCATTATACATCAGTACGACTGTGCGACACTCATTATACATCACTACGACTGTGCGACACACATTATACATCACTACGACTGTGTGACACTCTTTATACATCACTACGACTGTGTGACACACATTATACATCACTACGACTGTGCGACACTCATCATACACCACTACGACTGTGCGACACACATTATACATCACTACGACTGTGTGACACTCATTATACATCACTACGACTGTGTGACACACATTATACATCATTACGACTGTGCGACACTTATAATACATCACTACGACTGTGCGACACTCATTATACATCACTGCGACTGTGCGACACACATTATAAATCACTACGACTGTGTGACTCTCATTATACATTACTACGACGGTGTGACACTCTTTATACATCACTACGACTGTGCGACACTCATTACTACGACTGTGTGACACTCATTATACATCACTACGACTGTGCGACACACATTATACATCACTACAACTGTGCGACACACACACACACAATACGCCCCTGCTAGACCAACCAGTGTTTGTAGAGGTTACATGCCGAGTCTCAGTGATTATCAAAAATAATGGTCGAAGTTAGCGGATCATGAAAAATGCGAGCTTGTATTGTTTGCTCCAGAGATGTATACTTCGTACATTAGAGCGTTCGGAACTTTTCAGTCGCAAAAAGTAGTACCGAAACAGAACAACCTCTCAACCCATTGCACTATCGAGGATTCAGGCTGTTGCTGGGTCGTTATTTGTTTGGTTGCTGGGTCATTATCGAAAAATAACTACCCCTACAAGTTTACAGGGGTAAAGAAGCAGAGGGGGGAATAATGTTTAATAATGCACGACACGAATAATACACCAATGCTACTGTACAACACGAATAATACACCAATGCTACAGTACGACACGAATAATACATCAATGCTACATTACGACATTTAATTCACCGATGCTAAGTAGGCACTCATAATACAACAATGTCGGTGTATGACACTCGTAATACACTTCTGCACAATGTGTTTAACACTAAAGCTATGTTTCAATGCAGGGACACGACGGCGGCAGGGGGGACCGGTAGCTCAGTTGGTAGAGCACTGGACTTGTGATCGGAAGGTCGCAAGTTCGTATTCGGGCCGGGACGGACACGAGTCAACTTTATGTGCAGACCCAGAGACGGAAGCCATGTCCCACCCCCCGTGTCACCACAATGACACGTCATTCTGCCATAAGTGCAGATGGCTGATACCACCTAAACACGCATACACTTGCGAATCTTGTCAAAAGCCGTGAGGGCGTAAAGCTCGAATCATGTAACCCATATCTTGTCCTTAAGAGGCGAAATATTTGGCCTGTAGGACGTAAAGCATTCTCTCTTTCCTTTTTACGGCGGCAGGAGGTGGCGGCAGGAGGTGGCAGGAGGTGGTGGCAGGAGGTGGTGGCAGGAGGTGGCAGGAGGTGGTGGCAGGAGGTGGTGGCAGGAGGTGGCAGGAGGTGGCAGGAGGTGGTGGCAGGAGGTGGCAGGAGGTGGCAGGAGGTGGTGGCAGGAGGTGGCAGGAGGTGGCAGGAGGTGGTGGCAGGAGGTGGCAGGAGGTGGCAGGAGGTGGTGGCAGGAGGTGGCAGGAGGTGGTGGCAGGAGGTGGCGGCAGGAGGTGGTGGCAGGAGGTGGCAGGAGGTGGTGGCAGGAGGTGGCAGGAGGTGGCGGCAGGAGGTGGCAGGAGGTGGTGGCAGGAGGTGGCAGGAGGTGGCAGGAGGTGGCAGGAGGTGGCGGCAGGAGGTGGTGGCAGGAGGTGGTGGCAGGAGGTGGCAGGAGGTGGCGGCAGGAGGTGGTGGCAGGAGGTGGTGGCAGGAGGTGGCAGGAGGTGGCGGCAGGAGGTGGTGGCAGGAGGTGGCAGGAGGTGGTGGCAGGAGGTGGTGGCAGGAGGTGGTGGCAGGAGGTGGTGGCAGGAGGTGGCAGGAGGTGGCAGGAGGTGGTGGCAGGAGGTGGCAGGAGGTGGCGGCAAGAGGTGGCAGGAGGTGGTGGCAGGAGGTGGCAGGAGGTGGCGGCAAGAGGTGGCAGGAGGCGGCAGGAGGTGGTGGCAGGAGGTGGCAGGAGGTGGTGGCAGGAGGTGGTGGCAGGAGGTGGCAGGAGGTGGCAGGAGGTGGCGGCAGGAGGTGGTGGCAGGAGGTGGCAGGAGGTGGCGGCAGGAGGTGGTGGCAGGAGGTGGCAGGAGGTGGCGGCAGGAGGTGGTGGCAGGTGGTGGCAGGAGGTGGTGGCAGGAGGTGGCAGGAGGTGGCGGCAGGAGGTGGTGGCAGGTGGTGGCAGGAGGTGGTGGCAGGAGGTGGCAGGAGGTGGTGGCAGGAGGTGGTGGCAGGTGGTGGCAGGAGGTGGCGGCAGGAGGTGGCAGGAGGTGGCAGGAGGTGGCAGGAGGTGGCGGCAGGAGGTGGCAGGAGGTGGCAGGAGGTGGCAGGAGGAGGTGGCAGGAGGTGGCGGCAGGAGGTGGCAGGAGGTGGCAGGAGGTGGCAGGAGGTGGCAGGAGGTGGTGGCAGGAGGTGGCAGGAGGTGGCAGGAGGTGGCAGGAGGTGGCAGGAGGTGGCAGGAGGTGGCAGGTGGTGGCAGGTGGTGGCAGGAGGTGGCAGGAGGTGGCAGGAGGTGGCGGCAGGAGGTGGCAGGAGGTGGCAGGAGGTGGCAGGAGGTGGCAGGAGGTGGTGGCAGGAGGTGGCGGCAGGAGGTGGCAGGAGGTGGCAGGAGGTGGCAGGAGGTGGCGGCAGGAGGTGGTGGCAGGAGGTGGTGGCAGGAGGTGGTGGCAGGAGGTGGTGGCAGGAGGTGGTGGCAGGAGGTGGCGGCAGGAGGTGGCAGGAGGTGGTGGCAGGAGGTGGCAGGAGGTGGTGGCAGGAGGTGGCAGGAGGTGGTGGCAGGAGGTGGCAGGAGGTGGTGGCAGGAGGTGGCAGGAGGTGGTGGCAGGAGGTGGTGGCAGGAGGTGGTGGCAGGAGGTGGCAGGAGGTGGTGGCAGGAGGTGGTGGCAGGTGGTGGCAGGAGGTGGCGGCAGGAGGTGGCAGGAGGTGGCAGGAGGTGGCAGGAGGTGGCAGGAGGTGGTGGCAGGAGGTGGCAGGAGGTGGCAGGAGGTGGTGGCAGGAGGTGGCGGCAGGAGGTGGCAGGAGGTGGCAGGAGGTGGCAGGAGGTGGCAGGAGGTGGCAGGAGGTGGCAGGAGGTGGTGGCAGGAGGTGGTGGCAGGAGGTGGCGGCAGGAGGTGGCAGGAGGTGGCAGGAGGTGGCAGGAGGTGGCGGCAGGAGGTGGTGGCAGGAGGTGGTGGCAGGAGGTGGTGGCAGGAGGTGGTGGCAGGAGGTGGCGGCAGGAGGTGGTGGCAGGAGGTGGCAGGAGGTGGTGGCAGGAGGTGGTGGCAGGAGGTGGTGGCAGGAGGTGGCGGCAGGAGGTAGCAGGAGGTGGTGGCAGGAGGTGGCAGGAGGTGGCGGCAGGAGGTGGCAGGAGGTGGCGGCAGGAGGTGGTGGCAGGAGGTGGCAGGAGGTGGCGGCAGGAGGTGGCAGGAGGTGGCGGCAGGAGGTGGCAGGAGGTGGTGGCAGGAGGTGGCGGCAGGAGGTGGCAGGAGGTGGTGGCAGGAGGTGGCGGCAGGAGGTGACGGCAGGAGGTGGCAGGAGGTGGCAGGAGGTGGTGGCAGGAGGTGGTGGCAGGTGGTGGCAGGAGGTGGCGGCAAGAGGTGGCAGGAGGTGGTGGCAGGAGGTGGCGGCAGGAGGTGGCAGGAGGTGGTGGCAGGAGGTGGCGGCAGGTGGTGGCAGGAGGTGGCGGCAGGAGGTGGCAGGAGGTGGCAGGAGGTGGCAGGAGGTGGTGGCAGGAGGTGGCAGGAGGTGGCAGGATGTGGTGGCAGGAGGTGGTGGCAGGAGGTGGTGGCAGGAGGTGGTGGCAGGAGGTGGCGGCAGGAGGTGGCGGCAGGAGGTGACGGCAGGAGGTGGCAGGAGGTGGTGGCAGGAGGTGGTGGCAGGAGGTGGTGGCAGGAGGTGGTGGCAGGAGGTGGCGGCAGGAGGTGACGGCAGGAGGTGGCAGGAGGTGGTGGCAGGAGGTGGTGGCAGGTGGTGGCAGGAGGTGGCGGCAAGAGGTGGCAGGAGGTGGCAGGAGGTGGTGGCAGGAGGTGGCAGGAGGTGGTGGCAGGAGGTGGCAGGAGGTGGTGGCAGGAGGTGGTGGCAGGTGGTGGCAGGAGGTGGTGGCAGGAGGTGGTGGCAGGAGGTGGCAGGAGGTGGTGGCAGGAGGTGGTGGCAGGAGGTGGCAGGAGGTGGCAGGAGGTGGCAGCAGGAGGTGGCAGGAGGTGGCGGCAGGAGGTGGTGGCAGGAGGTGGCAGGAGGTGGCGGCAGGAGGTGGCGGCAGGAGGTGGCAGGAGGTGGTGGCAGGAGGTGGCGGCAGGAGGTGGCAGGAGGTGGTGGCAGGAGGTGGCGGCAGGAGGTGGCAGGAGGTGGTGGCAGGAGGTGGCGGCAGGAGGTGGCAGGAGGTGGTGGCAGGAGGTGGCGGCAGGAGGTGACAGCAGGAGGTGGCAGGAGGTGGTGGCAGGAGGTGGTGGCAGGTGGTGGCAGGAGGTGGCGGCAAGAGGTGGCAGGAGGTGGCAGGAGGTGGCAGGAGGTGGTGGCAGGAGGTGGCAGGAGGTGGTGGCAGGAGGTGGCGGCAGGAGGTGACGGCAGGAGGTGGCAGGAGGTGGTGGCAGGAGGTGGTGGCAGGAAGTGGCGGCAGGTGGTGGCAGGAGGTGGCGGCAGGAGGTGGCAGGAGGTGGCAGGAGGTGGCAGGAGGTGGTGGCAGGAGGTGGCAGGAGGTGGCAGGAGGTGGTGGCAGGAGGTGGTGGCAGGAGGTGGTGGCAGGAGGTGGTGGCAGGAGGTGGCGGCAGGAGGTGGCGGCAGGAGGTGACGGCAGGAGGTGGCAGGAGGTGGTGGCAGGAGGTGGTGGCAGGAGGTGGTAGCAGGAGGTGGTGGCAGGAGGTGGCGGCAGGAGGTGACGGCAGGAGGTGGCAGGAGGTGGTGGCAGGAGGTGGTGGCAGGTGGTGGCAGGAGGTGGCGGCAAGAGGTGGCAGGAGGTGGCAGGAGGTGGCAGGAGGTGGTGGCAGGAGGTGGCAGGAGGTGGTGGCAGGAGGTGGTGGCAGGTGGTGGCAGGAGGTGGCGGCAGGAGGTGGCAGGAGGTGGCAGGAGGTGGCAGGAGGTGGTGGCAGGAGGTGGCAGGAGGTGGCAGGAGGTGGCAGGAGGTGGTGGCAGGAGGTGGCGGCAGGAGGTGGCAGGAGGTGGCAGGAGGTGGCATGAGGTGGCGGCAGGAGGTGGCAGGAGGTGGGGGCAGGAGGTGGCAGGAGGTGGCAGGAGGTGGCGGCAGGAGGTGGCAGGAGGTGGCGGCAGGAGGTGGCAGCAGCGGCAGCGGCAGAACCGATCACAACAGTAGAAACAACGAACGCATGTTTCTGTATGCGCGACGCGACGGCGGCGTTGCCGCGCGGCGGTTCGGTGGAAATATTTTGATAGCTCACCACTGCTTATGTTCAACACAAAATACTATGGTACTGCGGTGATAGACATTAACGGGAATAGGTTCAAACATAGAGAAAACCGTGTGAACTGCAAAAGGAAACTATCTTGCATTGTTCACGGTTAGCCATATCGCTTTAAGGGATGTTAACTGAACAATAACAATAAGCCTGTGGGTTCATGTTGATATCTACTTCCACGACATGTTTGTTATCATACTGTCAGCATACTAGAAATAACTCATACAGTGCAAACACCTTTAAAAGCACTCACTAAATACACCAAAAACAAATATTCATAACACATGGCTGTATGAGTTTGATTACGTGTTTAAGTGTTTAAGTGTGTGTGTGTGTGTGTGTGTGTGTGTGTGTGTGTGTGTGTGTGTGTGTGTGTGTGTGACGTCTGTGTGTGTGTGTGTGTTTGTGTGTGTGTGTGTGTGTGTGTACGTCTGTGTGTGTGTGTATGTGTGTGTGTGCAAATATGTGTGTGTGTGTGTGTGTGTGTGTGTGTTGGCGTGTAAGCGCGCGTGTGCGTGTGTGTGCGTGTGTGTGTGTGTGTGTGTGTAGGTGTGTGTGTGTGTGTGCGTGTGTGTGTGTGGTGTGTGTGTGTGTGTGTGTGTGTGTGTGTGTGTGTATGTGTGCAATTGATGATCACGGATTGTCAGCAATATCTGTTGGTGACCTGGTCGTCAGCATGACGACGTCAGAAGCCCGCTTCCTGCGGCACACACAGCAGCGGAATCTTTGGATGAGCAGCGCACGGAACTGAGAAGCGAAGAGCAGGTAGTAGACCACGTTGACTGAAGAGTTTAACATTTCCAGCAAATAACTAATTAGGAAGACAAGGTAAATACAAGCTATGTCACATTGCTCAATCATTCGTTCGCTGACCAGGAGTCTCGCCAAAAAACCCAGGGGATAGGCGATGGTGGTGGTGACGCTGAGACAGACGACGGCCAGCAGCAGGCGGTAGAATCTGGACGAGCGAGTTGCACGTGCTGCAGTGTGCAGACAGGCGTCTCTTCTGTGTCTGCACAGCTTGTACACCAGGCTGACGTTGAGACACACCAGCACCACCACGGGGAGAGCAGCGCACACAGTAAACGTTAGCATGGCTGTGACTCTGACGTAATAGCTCCCGACGTGGTGGTATCTGCTGATCAAGTAAGGAAGACCAGCCAGAAAGCACCAGAGCAGCATAAGCAAACAGCCAAGGATTACGCGACGTTTAGACAGTAGAGTTTTCATTTGTGTCGGTTTGTACACCGCGATCCATCGCGTTGTGACCACAGCTAGCGTCACGTGTACTGTGACGAAACGGCTGAACAAGCCGATTCCAAAAAAGAGAATATTCATAATGCGGTATAAGGGTATACAATTATAGACTGCATACTGGACAAGCAGGACTACGTCAGACACAGCCAGCACCTTGATGAAGAAGGTGGTCGGATTGAAGCCTGACTCTGCACTCCACACAAACAAGTTCACTAGGTTTCCACATATACCCACAACCGCCAACATCCAGATGACGTATTTGTTTAAAACATCTGCAGCGATAAACGCAGAAGATATTGTGGCAGAGATCTCTGTGGACACGTCATACGCAGCAGCTGTGGTGGCACTGACGTCCGTAGACACGTCATATGTGTCAGCTGTGGTGGCACTGACGTCAGTAGACACGTCATATGTGTCAGCGGTGGTGACACTGACGTCAGTAGACACGTCATATGTGTCAGCTGTGTTGGCACTGACGTCAGTAGACACGTCATATGTGTCAGCTGTGGTGACACTGACGTCAGTAGACACGTCCATGATGTCAGTGTTCGAGTCCTGATGAGTCGTGTTCAGTGGTGCATTCGCAGAGTCACTGAACTGAGAAAAGAAGAAAAGGTAAACGTAAAACAGTTTAAGTTTTAAGGATGTCATCGTGACGCAGTTGTTGACAATCACCGCACTCTGTTTCCTCCTGTTTGAATCAAGTTAAATCCACAGGTGGAGCGAAGATTCCTTCGTACAGTCCTTGTGTAATCCTTTCTCTTTCCCGTTGTTTTAGTGGGATCCTTTTTCTTTGCCCTTGTTTTAAAGAAATTCTGTTCAAATCTGTATTGCAATCATAAAGAACGGGCCCAGCAGAATATGCGTTGAGAGATCTTAACTCCGATGAACATTCTGTCCACAATGACTGTGATAACGGTTGTCTGCATAGTTCGAGGGAGAGAAGAGGCGGGGGGTGGGGGTGGGGGGGCAGAAATAAAGGTTTCAGTTTTGTCCATGCTCTCAGAGTGTCCAGAGGCTGGAGAAGTTGATATGCGAAGAACCTTTCCATCGGTATCGCCTGTTTGGATGCGGACTGAATTATTTAGATGTGAACGATGTTTGCCCTTTTTGTTGCGTGTTTATAAGAGAGAGAGAGAGAGAGAGAGAGAGAGAGAGAGAGAGAGAGAGAGAGAGAGAGAGAGAGAGAGAGAGAGAGAGAGAGAGAGAGAGAGAGAGAGAGAGAGAGAGAGAGAGAGACAGGGAGAGACAGGAGAGAGAGAGAGAGAGGAGAGAGAGAGAGAGAGAGAGAGAGAGAGAGAGAGAGAGAGAGAGAGAGAGAGAGAGAGAGAGAGAGAGAGAAATGGCAAGGAATGAAATGTCAATTGAAAACACATCTGCACACTGACTGTATGTTTGGTAAGTGGCAAGTTTGTTTGTTTAAATGATGATAAAACACAAACAACAAGAGCATACAGGAAGTTATGTACAGATTAAACGTTACAAATGAGTGAAAGGAATGTACTCATCTTTAATATTACACAACTTTTCTGGTCATTGAAATATAATTTTCAATAAAGTTAAGATGGAAACAAATAATCTCAATGATTGTACATTCAAGTAAAGAGATTTCCATGAAAATAAGTCAAAGTAACAACAGTGCAAAGTAAATCAAAAGTTAACTCTGGCATAAGGGCATGGCAGTAGGACCTCTACTGTGCAATGGCCTTCTTTACTACATCTGCTTGTCAGCTGGTTTTTTTACACATACACTGTCAACATTGAATCAAATGCAAATGCAATTTCTTTTCAAAATTAAACAAAATATAAATCGTTCTTTGCAACTCACAATGTTAAACAGATTTGTGTCCGACGTTTTAAATCAAAACATCCCACTTATTACAGAAACAAAAACAAGGACATTATAAGATGTTTGATGGGTTGTTGACAGACCAGCTTTTTTGTCGTCTGAGGGGGAGCATATCGTCTTTTGTTTCATATTTATTGACCAAGGCCGAAGGCCGCGGTCAATAAATATGAAACAAAAGTCGATATGCCCCCCGAAGACCGACAAAAAAGCTGGTCTGACAACAAACCACCAAACATCGTTTTTGTCATCATTTTGGTAGTGAGAAAATAAGATCACAATCAACACAGGGAGCCATGCTTTGAAACACGGGTTCCGTGCTGATAACCACACGAGTTCCGTGTGGATAACCACTGGCAATCAAAGCTGGCGTGTGAAAGCACCTTTCTGTATTTTTGAGTTCATAAAATGTTGGGACGAATATGTCAGGTTTGAGGATGCACAGTTCTGTTTGTTCATCTCTGTATTCCACTCCCTCGGCTTTCAGTTGTGAGTATTAAGCTTAGTAATCGAATGTGGAAGCTACGTTGCGTCAAAGGTCACAGAAGATTTGCGTCGTGCAGCGAAGGAAAGAATCGCGAACTTGTTTCCGACTCAGTACCTCTTTGTTTTTCATTAAACCTGTCAATCTGCTTGCTCGGCTTTGTGAGATGTTTGCATATCTTGTTGCTAGTTTCTTTGCTTTTATCATTATTTCTTTTTCGTGCTTCGTTTATCGATACAACGTCTTGTGCACGGGTCAAAATGTGTGTCAGGGGTCAATTGGTTTGACTTGAACTTGACGTTCGTGTTTCTCACACAAAGATACACGCACTCCATGACTTTGTAAGAAGACATAACATATCGGTAGGTTTCATTTGTTTGCGATGAATATATTGAAGTAGTTTTGTTTTTTGTTTACTTTTGCCAGTTTGCCAGTTTGTTTTTGGAACTTTGCAAAGCAGGGTCGTGTCGTCTGTTTAGGTCTGGGGAAACGCCAATGAAAAGAGCCGAAGAATCCTCCAGCGTTTCTATTGGGTTTGCTTTTGATTATCCATGTAATAGGGCTTCCTTCAACTATGGTAACAGGGGATTTATTCCCCGGGGAACATGACATTTATTTCCCAGGTGCTTGTGAATGAAAACTCGTGAAAATGATGACAAAGGTTGTTATTTACAAATCGGAATTGTAAAATCAACTGATGTCAATCGAAATCGACACGACAAAGCACGCTTCTTACACACATTCGAACGTATAACTTGTTTGTCTTTCTTGACCAAAACTGTAGCGCTCACTTCTTTCTCGACCCCTTTAACATTCAAAAACATTGGCCGTCTACCATTGCTCATTGGACTAAAGGTGCTCACATCATAAAGTAACCCGATCATCAGTTGTATTTCTCAATGTCTGAAATGATTGATAAACACAGAGTGAGTGGGAGCCACTCAACAACTTTGTCTTTGCAATAAATACACAGATAAACATCCGGCATTTCAACTAGGAAACATTGGCCATTGATTGCTTATTAGACCAAAGGGATTCACATCATAAAACAACCTGTTTAAGCAACTGTACGCGTTTCTTTGTCTAAAGTAAAAGCAATGACATGACTGTTTAACTCTGTTTATTACCAATTCAGTGCCCCATATAGCTTTTTGACCAATCAGGACGGATTCTAGATGACCCTCTAAATGTTATAACGTTCAGGCAGGGACCCTTTTTGTTTATCAAGCTAAAAATTAACAAGACAAAGTAAACAATTAAATCAACAATATTAGCGTGATTTATTCAAAAGAATGACACTTCAAATGCTGTCAGATAATACTCTCTTTATCTAAAAAATACCGAAAAGCGACTTTTGTCGGTAGGTGCTTTACGGAACAGCAAGGCACCGCCCATCATCTGAGTGTGCACAATGCCGACCCGCTCACTTAAAATCTAAATTATCTAAGTTCGGAAAAATCAAGTGAAATTGCGTCACTCGCTTTATGTCAAATGTATCTTTACGTCATTTCCCATCCGTCTGGAGTCGGTTCTAAATCTGTCGCTCTCTGTTCAACAAGAAAAAGCGATTGTGAGATTGTTGTGTGTCAAATGCATTTGACTTGTGAATATTCATCACGTCAGGTGTGTTACTCTGATTGGCTGACCCAGGTCACGATAATTCTTTGACTGACAGGCATAATCAGGTAGGAGCGCTCAAGTTCCCATTGCGGCTGTTCTGTCTAATTCCCGGGGTCGCTTCGAAATTTCTGTTGGTCGAATTACGGTAATAAAACTGTTATTTCTAATATGCTGACTGTTAGCAAATGATAACAAGCATGTCTCACAAACGATATCAGCATTCGCCTAAAAGGCTCATGCTTGATATTTTTTTTCTCGACATATCTGTTATCATTTGCTAACAGTCAGCATATTAGAAATAACTCATAATATCTTCGTCGTCCTGGAATGTTGGTTCTTGGTGATTTTGATGATTTTGTGCTTTAGCATAAGTAAATCATTCTCCATGAGAAAATTGCTCTGAAATACAATGGACAATACATGATTGAACATTCTGTTATATTTCTATTCCTATCAGGTAAAAAATATAAACACTATTTCATAATAACAATAATCATGTTTGGCCTTCTGTTGAGAAGCTGTCTGAAATTAGTGATAGTCTGTCGAGGAATGGTGGGACACACACACACACACACACACACACACACACACTGTCACACACACACACTCACACGCACACTGTCACACACACACACACACACACACACACACACACACACACACACACACAAGCGCGCGCTTGCACACACACACACACACACACACACACACACACACACACACACGCGCACGTGCGCGCGCGCGCATGCACGCAGTGGCGACATGGGCAGTGTTCGTCTGATGGCAGATAACAACCACGTGTTTGGGATTAATTTTTGAAACACATGACTTTTGTGTGCATCTGACTGTCTCTTTGGCGGCTTCCTGGATATAAGGTACATTGGGTCCTACACTGGTGGAATGACATGACGTGGAGAATCGGTTACGTTTTGTGACATGACCGGAATTATCTCGTCACTGTCATCCGAGGTGCCAGCCTTGATCATCTGCGTCATCCCCATAGACCGGTCTCGTGTGACACGCTTCCAGTTTAGCAGCATTCATCTGTGCACAATTTCAGTTCAGATTGTCGGCGGTGTGGTATTGGTAATCGGCGTGTCACTGTGTACTGTGCCGCTCTTGCCTCTAGCGACACAGTGGCAGTTCTACAGCCAGACAGGCATCTGCCGCCCGTCACTAGGACAACATTCTCTTTACGCAATTACTCCTTTGGTGTCATCCTCGTCCTCAACTTTGTCCTGTTCCTGCTGATCTGCGCTGGCCAGGACTTTAGTTCGGTTGGCCTCACGAACACCCAAGGAGCTGGCCATCACACAACGACTATCCTGCGTGGCCCTAACGGACTTCCTCTGGTGTTTCCCCATTGGTCTTATGGGACTGATGGCATCGGGGTACCAATACATCTCGTTTGAGGTCAACGTTCTCGTTTGAGGTCAACGTGGCCATGGCTGTTCTAGTCAGCCTCTCAACTCGGCCATCAACCCTTTCCACTACGCTTTCAACATTATCATGGAGCGTAGACGGCAGCTTCGAGCAGAGGCGCTCATCAAAACGCTCAAGGACATTCTTGGCAAAGAACCAGGAGCGTGAGGTAGTTCTTTGAGTTCTGAACCCGAGTCGTCTGTGAGATCATATTCTGCGGTCGAAGTGACCAAGCCGTTGAAGCGTTGGCTGATTTCTCGCAATTATATTCAGCTATGTGTTGAAACAGAAGATCCATTGATGCGTCAAGCTGTGCATGTAGGCGAATAACGAACATGAAGAGTTCAAGTAAAAGATCATGTCTTCGGTCTTTGATTCTGTCGGCAGCACCAGCATATTTGTTTTCATAAAGGCCTCATGCACGCAAACAATTTGTTCACTTACTGTTGAACACCGTCCCATTACTTGATAGTTCACTCAGAAATATCTATTCTGCTGCCTGCGGTTAAGCTGGTATTGCCGTTTTTTGCAACACCTGTTGTGCATTTTTCAAAATAACTGGGCTACTTTGTCTTAAAATTGGGTATAGCTGCTGCCTCTTTTGGGTACTAAGAAAGGTTGTTTCGGAGACTATAATTGTGACCCTCCACCACGAAATGAGTCGCATGTCACCTCGCGCGGTTCTGCGCTAGGCTTAATATAAGTCCGGGGAGTGTCTGGTAACAGTGTGAGGGTCACCTTAGTCACAGGCTTATAACTCAAACAGTTTTCGCTCTTTTCTAAAACGGTTTTCACCACTGGATAGAGCATAAAAAACTCTTTAGGAAAATGTAAAAATATGAAAATCATGCAAAGGTGACATGCGACTCATTTCGTGGTGGAGGGTCACAATTATGCATTGTTCTGTCAAATGAAACCAAATGTGCCCGGGAGTACCGACTGTGCATTAAACTCCTTAACTAAGCGCCTTTTTCCGATTTGGTTCCTCGTCTAAATGTACTAGTGTCATCTTGACAGAAATGGAATTCAGAAAACGTCATCTTCTGTATCGGTTCGACGTTCGCTCGTTTCTTTGTCTTGAGATGTATTCACATGCTAGTTCAATTGTTTAGTCACACAGTACTTGCTAACTTGATGGGTTGGTCTGTACTCATTCACTGACCTACTTCAATACAGGGCAGATACTCTGAAGATTTTATTCTCACTGGACAAGATTTGTTGAACGGGATCTAGATGTTTATTAGAATTGGAAGAAACAAATGTCAAAGGATCTGAACTTTTCTTTAATTTACAGCGATAGTAAACGTATGTACGCCTAAATAATTCTAAACTCGGAGACCACCACGCAAACTGAGAAAGGAAACACAATTGAATCGGCCCCAAATAGCCAAATAGGTGAAAGGACAGGAACAAGCAAGAAACAACCAACCATTATTCTACTCTCTTTTTGTAGTAACTTAATACTCACTAGCAAGTTAGCTCGAAGACTATCAATGAATCAATGAATCAATCAACCAATGAAACAATCAATCAATCAATCAATCAATCAATTAACACATTTGTTTGTTTGTTTGTTTGTTTGTTTGTTGCCCAGCCGACCACGAAGCGCCATATCAGGGCGGTGCTGCTTTGACATATAACGTGCGCCACACACAAGACAGAAGTCGCAGCACAGGTGTTAACCCGTGATTTGTAAAAATGTCCGCATTCAGAGCTGTTCTGTTTAACGACGCTTGAGCGATTTGGGCATATACAATGCTCTTGCGAATTTTTTAAGTTTAACTTTTTGTCCTCTGAAAATGTTATTTGTCCTCTGCAATGTCATTTCTAAACCTCTGAAAATAGCGGTCCCGATGAGCATTCTCATGCCTGCATAAAGAGAGAACTGAAAAACCTGAACCACAACTAGGGTACCATCCACAAGTTTGCCCAAGACATATAGGAATGGAGGTATTGCGTAGCTGCCCTACATGCCATAAGGCATAACGGCCAGTAAGTATACACATTTGTTATTTTATTTCATCAAATATCTCCAGAAATTAACCATTCAGATGTTTAGTCCAAATGGCTTGTGCAATCGCTGACAAAAGCAGCGCACTGGACCGACGCTCACTGTCACCCAAAGTCAGAAAATCATAATTTACACAGAAGCAGCCACTTTAGATAGGGAGACCCAAGAACAATGACACCCTCAAACCACAGGAGCTTTTATCCAACCACCGGTCGATAATTATTTACTCCTGCATGCTTAGTATTTACTGCTGCATGCTAACCCTTACTACTACTATATGCCTCAAACATGCTATCAACGTCAACATGTGTTCAGCCCATTCCTTCATATTTGGTGCACATTAACATCAGTTTGTGCATGACCAGTCCGCAATCAGAACGTCCGACTTTGTCGTCTGTCATATGAGCGTTGATGCGTTGAGCTGTCGTTGTGCGCCATACATGGCCCAGCTCATCCGGCTTCAGCGTGTTTTTATATCGGAGTGATCCTTCTCCTAGACTGGTGGCTTTACAGGGCTGTCGAGTCCAGTCTACCCGGCTATTTGGCCATAGCTGGCTGGTTTGTTTATCTGAGATGACCTTCCCCAGGGCTAGAACTTAAAATGCGGCTCTTGTTCGCATGATGCTCCCGTCATTGGACACCTGGGGTATTTCTTGAGTGTAACAGTGCCACCTGTTACCCCGCCCCCTCCTGTTGGAAGCACCGCCAGTTGGTCCGCGACTGCTTATTCGTCCTGGCAAGCCTGGCTTATTTCGCAGCTAACCTCCATATCTGAAGGCCATCACACTATCCGCCACCTGTGAACGCGCCTGGTTGGGGGTGGTCGCCCCTACAGGGTCCGACTTTTATATCCCCTTCAAAATATGTTCCCAAATGACCCCCTTGGTTTGGCAGGCACTCTTGCAAGCGTCACGCTAAATTGTCATTGACCAATACTGGAAACCTTGCAGACTGAGCATGCACAGACGGAAGTTAACGTGCATTAACTATGAATTAATTAACTGAATTAATCTCAGCTGAATTAAATAGCTACATTTAATACTGAAATAATTAGCTGATCACATGTGTAAGTTATCAAAGTAGCTCAGTTTAATTCGTACGAACACTATCAGTTGCCCGGATGAGTTCGCTGCAGAGAGGGCATGACGTCACAGGTGCTGCACATGACTCGCAGAGGACACACCGGCATGGAAAGAGTATGGTGTCCGTGGGAGTCCGGTAGCACACTGGGCATGCCTGGGAGGTCTCGGATAAGACCTGAAGCCTTCCTTCTGGAGGGTCCGAGGCGCCTGCTCTTCCCACACTTGCTGTAAAAAGAAAGGAAGAGACCTGAACAAGTCGCGTGAAGCAAAATTATTATATTTAGTCAAACTGTCGAAGGACAAAGAACAAATGTTTATTTTGAATGTTTTATGTATGTTATTATTACGGACACAAACGCTCAGCAATGCAATTTCTCTTTTAGAGATTAATAAAGTTATTGTATTGTATTGTATTGTATTGTATTGTAACTCAAATAATTAAACTGAACGCGCTGCTGCATTTGCCGATTACCCACGACTCGCTGATCGGTTGAAGTGACAAGCCAGTATAGCGCAGTAGCTTCACAGGAAAGCGCCCTCTTCTCTATTCTTTTTAACTTTCTGCTTGAATATTGCTTGAACAACATTTCAATCAATTTGAGTGAAAAAGGACGTTACCAAGGTGCGGCCTAAAGTTTGGCAAAAGCCGGATATGACTTTAAACACACACAAAATATCGAAAAAGGAAGAAAAAAAGTCTGGGGATATCATCTGGCAGAACTTCGATGTAAACTTTCATAAAGACAGATAGACAGACAGAAAGACAGACCGACAGACCGACAGACAGACAGACAGACAGACAGAGAGAGAGAGAGAGAGAGAGAGAGAGAGAGAGAGAGAGAGAGAGAGAGAGAGAGAGAGAGAGAGAGAGGGGAGAGAGATAAATAGAGAGGAAAGAAGAGAGAGAGGTAGAAGATATAGAGATGGAGGTAGAGGGAGAGACTGAGAGCACGGCTGTTTCCCGCAACGGTGGGGATGAACAGTTAGTTTCCAGCCGAGCCGTGTCTATATGCTGCGCTGTGTGCCAGTCTTTACGCGGCTGGAGGCACGCACTGTGAAGAGTCACGCTGCGTTAATGCTACAGGCAATCTCCCGCTGTCTTTGTGAATAAACTGATTGGCTTTGTTTTTCACTTGTGTTGCTCTGTGCGTTTATTAATCAGTACTAAAACATTCATAATCTTAAAGTACACCCTTTGCCCTACACGCTCATATAAAATGTATAAGAATTGACCATGGTTGTGTGCGTAAGCTTGCATTTGAAGGTAAATGTTTGCGACCGTGTTGTGTTGTCTTCGTTTTCTGAAATATCATCAACTTCCATCGTCCGTGGACATCGCATCGCACAAAACACAATTAAAATGTGTACACCCACGCAAAGCATAGCATGTGTAGAACAAGCACAGCCTAATTATTTTCCCAAGAGGTGAAAGGGTGTTGATGGGGAGGTGCGATAAAGGGTCAGCGTGGCGCCGCGCACCTCGGCTAATGTTTATAATCTCGGCAGCTCGCTTGGCAGGGGCCAGAGTTTATCTCTGGAATGTAAATTGTTTTTAAGTAAAAAGCCACGCATCCCGCTAACGATATCACTTCCATCGTGGACGTTGTTCACTGGGCATGTATTCTGAATAAAAGTAAAACCAGAATAATGTGATGTGCTTCATAGTGTTTCTTATTGACTCAAAAGTGACTCGGTGTTTGATTTGACCTCCTCTAAGCCAGCAGTGTTAATCCGATGCCAGTGCCAGTATCTCAGGTGGCACACATGATGTTGATTGCGTATGTTTTATTTATTTTCTCATTCTCTATGTGTCTCATGAAGACTACTATGTGCAGCGTGTAGTGAAATGTTACGCGGTTTAGTGAAGTGAGTACCACCCGTGTAATGGCAAATAAAGCAGACCAAGTGCATACAGAACAGTTACATGAACAGAGACTACATTCTCTTTGTGGAGTGTGTGGCAGAAGATCTATTAAAAGGGATGAAGCCGCATTCTGCCTCAATGAAATGTTGCTATCACACACGTGTTATCAAGCTGGTTCATGGATTGAACATGTTAACATGACTCTAGTTTCACCTGTCCTTCACTCTGTCCTTCACTCTGTCCTTCACTCTGTCCTTCACTCTGTCCTTCACTCTGTCCTGCCCGTGCTTCACAAAAAAGGAAACAAGTGTAAAAGATTAAAGAAAGAACTGAAGCCATCAAGAACTGTTAAATTATATAGAGAGATAACTCAAAACTCAGAACTTTATTACATCAGGATAAAGGTTTTAGGCTTAGCCTAATCTTCCAACCTGTCCTTGAAACATGTACAGAGAGAAGAGACAGAGACAGAGAGAGAGAGAGAGAGAGAGAGAGAGAGAGAGAGAGAGAGAGAGAGAGAGAGAGAGAGAGAGAGAGAGAGAGAGAGAGAGAGAGAGAGAGAGAGAGAGAGAGAGAGAGAGAGAGAGAGAGATAGAGAGAGAGAAAGAGAGATGATAAGTAAGCCAGATGCCGAGATAGATCAGAAGAAAATAGGTCTCATGAGAACCGAACAGTTACCTCTTCTACGGCCTATCTTACTGCGGCGGTGCATCTCCCTGGATTGTCCACCACTTTCGCTGCGTCTCCATGACGATAAGCCGACTGCTGATGCTGATGATGATGATGGTGAGGAGGTGGAGGAGGAGGAGAAGGAGATTTGAGTGGCCGTGCTCGGATGAGTAGAATTGTTTTTTGTAGGTCTGGTCTGAGCGGTCGGGCTAGTAGAGTTTGTTGTCGTAGTTGCAGAAACTACTGGTTGTGATCCAGTTGCAGAAGATACGGTTGTGTGATAACTGGCTTGTGCTGAGTTGCTAGTCCTTTGCGAATCTTGGGCACCTCCATGACTCTAAGTAAGTGTTTATAACAGTGTAAGTTATATTGCATGCAGGCTGCTAAAAAAAGCAAAAAGAAACAGATTTAAGACTACAATCCATCCATTCATCCATACATAACACACACACACACACACACATTCACACACACACATTCACACACACACACACACACACACACACACACACACACACACACACACACACACACACACACACACACAAACACATTCATCACCCAACCTCCACCCTCTTAACACGCCCACTGACACACGCGCGCGCGCTAAGAGCCAAACTGAACCTACCACTATTCCCAGTCGTCTTTGTGTATCTTGAATGAAATTGTCTCCCTTGATAGCTCTTAGATATCTACATCCGGGTTTCCAGCGCACGTGTTCCGTCCATACGTCATCAGTCGTCCACCACCTTCTGAGACCAACACCGCAGTAGAAGCATCTGACGCAGTCGGCATAGCCTGCACATGGACAATATTAAGTTAAAGATGACCATATGCTTGAAGCCGAACAACATGTTGCTGCTTACACATATAATTATGTCATCTGCCAAATTAATCCAAGAAAATGATTAATCTCACGCGTAACCAAAAGCAGTCAAACTGCTGAATTTATGTATGATTATGTCAAAGCGGAGGGATTTCCTTACCTCACGTAAAAAGCTTGGGTAGTGTTCTCCATAATATCTTCCACTGGAAGGAAAGACCGTATGTATCTTCAATGTAAACTTTGCTTTCATGATCCTAAGCAGTTTTGGTGAAAACATACAACACCCTATACATTCATGAAACAAACACAAATTGAACATGTTCAAAAGCAACGTACCAGCATAAAACATGCCAGACAGGATAACTTGGTTCAGATGAGGTGCCTGGCTATTATCCCACTGTATGAACGTCTGACGTCTGCTTGCAACAGTTTGGTAACTCGGATAAAGAGCCCCGCTGAGTTCAAGCCTTGGCCTGCCACTAGTCTCGTCGTTCGCTCTTCGGACAGAAGATCCGATGATGCCGGCTGTAGCACCGTTCGTGTTGTGCTGGCTTTCCAAGGCAGGAATGCTGTTGGCAGGCGAAAGAGGCGTCATGTTCCTTCTGTCGGGTTCTAAGGGTGCTGTTTTGCTTTCGTTTCTGGATTGAGTTTGAATTCCGCCTGTGGTGTCAGTTGCCTGGAAGCCACAATTTCTGTTCTCTCTGTTATCCGACATTAGTGTTGAGATGTTCCTTCTATCTTGTCCCGAAGAAGCTGTTCTGTCGTCATTGGGATCAGATGTAGCTCTCCCTGTGTTGCGCGTTGTCCCGGCAAAGCTTGAGTTTCTGCTAAGTACATCACCAGTGTGATCTTCATGTCCGTATTCAACAGGCACAAAGTGAGCGTCAATGTCAACCGGGATAGGTATGTGTGTGGAGAGAGGTGGCGCCGTGCTTATAGAGATATCATTTTCCTGCAGTACATACGGGCAATTTGGAGAAAGTCGGCGGTGAACATCCATGGGGTTATCCTCCCCTGTCCAACCAGAGTGACGCACGCAACACTTGAAGCAAGTCATCGTGTCACCTTGACCTTGATAGTAAAAGCCGGCATCAGCAAGCTTGACCCGGGACACCGGAAATGAAGATGGCAGTTTGGCGAGGGATGCTAGGCGGTAGCCCAGAGAGGTAAAGTTCATATAAGGGTTTGGAGAAGGGTCTGGCAAAAAGCGAGAACAATTCATTGCTGAACAATTATCAGACGCCATTTTCCTGATTAAAAAATTCCTGACGACAGGCACCTATTCCTTCTATTTGCCCACTCCAGCTCAGTTCTCACTTCCTCCTTTCATACCAGTCTGTGTGGCGAACATTGTGATCTGAAAGACAAATCATCAGCATTATGGAATGTGCTTTAGCATCCAGTGTGTATTCGAATACCACACACACACAACGCACTCAGGAACAACGCATCCCCTCCCCCAACACACACGCACGTGTTTCACACCAGGACCAGACCTAGCATATGAGAGGGAGGGGCATCCAAAATGGGACAGGGGTACAGGGGCTAGTCAGACGGGGGGAGGGGGCTGCCCCCCACCTCCCAGCTACTGTTGAATTTTAGCATTTAAGAGGGGTATTTTGGAGGTTTTCTTGAGAAAAAAAGGTATTTCCGATGTCTCCGGATAAGAACAAAACTCGCATGTAAGAAAGGGGGAAAATCCTCCTCGACTTTCTTATAAGCGGGTTCCACTGTACTTACTTAGTGAAAACAACAAAACAAAATGACACTCTCATTCGTCTTTGACGAACTCGTGTCCGTGTACAATTACGCAGAATGATAAAACATACCACTGCATTTTACTCCCTCTATATACATGAATTCAAATTTCATTTTATATACATAGGGCAATTCTCTCACTTAAATAAATCCCTGCGCCTTGAATATGTGCGCGATATAAATTGCATAAAATAAAAATTAAAAAAATTAAATAAATCCCTGCGCTTCAGTAGAACTGTACCCGCGGAATACGCGCGATATAAGCCTCATATTGATTGAATGATTGAATTCTCTCACTTGACAAAACCTGCATCTGCTTCTATCACAACATGTATTTTGTTTTGTCCGAGGAATGTATTACATGTAGTATCCCAATAAACTTTCTAGTATGATTTGTATATCAGTATGTTACGACATGTGAGGCAGGTGTCACAGACGCCAGAGACCTTATAATTGAGCCAGACAACTACAAAATTACACTTATTTAAATAGAATAAAAAAGCCATGTACAGTTGTAAACTGTCAATCATATGCAGGAACCAACTAGATTTGCACAACCGTCGCGAAGAAAGGAGGGGGAGTGGGTGGGGGACACGTTCTTAACCCTCCCCTCCCCCATCCAGGTGCGTCTATGTTGTGATTTTAATTGTCCTATTGCTTGATCCACTGACCTAGATTTTGGGAAAATCAATATGCAAATGAGATAAAACGCGTTTGTAGACTTACCACGACAATGCCTGTCCCTGGCGTGTTCGGGAAACCCCTTTATTACGTCAGCATCGTCACAAATCCAACATTGTTTGTTTTTTCACAATATGTTTTTTTGTGTTTTTGGGGTCTCAAACATATAGTTAGAATTACAGACTGAATCATTATTTTGATTGATAGATAAATACATTAATTGATTAACAACTGTAAGTAGCTCAACCATTGCCCGGTATGAATGCGTAAAGGGCTACGGTTGACTGATTTTCTGATACTGATATGGCAACTCTCACTACATTTCAGGAAATTACAAATTAATATCATATAAGGAGTTGTTGCATACCTGCTTAAATCATAAACAAACGATTTTCATACAAATATCTGTTGCAGAGCAACTAAATAAAGGAATATTGACTACGTTTTCAAAACGCTACTCGCACGCCTCTTGCCGCTAACATACAGTCTATAAATAATAACACACTTGGTCGATGACTAGATAAGTTGTTCAGACAAAGCAGCCACGTTCGCAAAGAGACGCGTAAAAAGTAGACACACGAAACATACTCCTGGCAATGGAGATGCAAGAAATCATATAACTTACCTTATGTAATCGTTAAATGATTATTTGCAGGGTAACGAGTGTTATGGGAGCGCCTTCACATCCACCGCACCAAAACAACATGGCCTCCGGGCTAAGGGTATTTCCGCATTCTCGATATAGCCTTTAACCGCCTGTCATACTGTAGAGACACACGCGGCCTATCATCGAACAAGTTAGCATCGCTCATCTATTAAAGGCAAACACAGCTTCACGTAAACCATCAGTTTCTGGTCACAGACACTGTCAGGCTTTTACACACAGTACAGACACCCTTTCGTTTAAACACTCACCGCTTGAGAACATCCTAGGTGCCCTCCGTGAAGAGCGAGCATTTTTCAAAGAGTTTATTTTTGCGTGGCCAGCCGGATTGTCTAGTCCAACAATCGGACGCCTCGTTTTGGCGCTAACACTAACCTTTAAAATCTAAAATATAAATTGACAGCTCGTTCCATAAACATTCTTAAATCATAAAAGATTTCTTTTTTAATCAAGATAAGATTAGTACAATTCGAAGACAGCCCGGAAGCAGTTCACGCAAGGTCGTGTTTCCCAAAGCAAACGAATTTTCTGCATAGCGCTTGCTTCTTTGGAGCCAACCGTCGCCGATAAGTTCATGTGACTCGCAGCCGTTTGTTGCGTTTTAGATTCAGAGGTACACAATAGCGTGGTATTACGTGCAGATACAGCCAGTCGCATTGAAATCACAAACGACTAAATTGTGAAAAAAAGGAAAGTGGATCACACCGGTTCACGATGGCTCAGGTTTTTAAATAAACCACAAAATCTGGTGTGTGGTTTACGCGAGCTAAATAGCCATTCAAACGAACTGTTTCATGTAATGCTATAAAATGCTATTGCAAGTGTGTTCCATAAGGTTAAAACTGCTTTTTTGATGAGAAGGTTTAAATCGTTCTGTAAACCATTTAAGACAGACTGGGACTTTAAACACGCTGAAAGTCAGCGCTTTTTGATTTTTCTTTCCACAATTCAAAATGAACGGGATACAAAGAAAAGTCATGAGGTTGAGGCAACTCAATCAGTGAAGGTCGACACAGCGTAGTACAGCACGCAGACTGCAAACGGAGGTGCACGGGAACTCACGAGTAACACTCGAAAATAATATAAGTTTATTTTTTAAATGGTCAAAAAGTGACCACCTTTGCGCTCTAGACAACGGTCCAGTTTGGTTTGGGACCGTTTTGTGCAAGCTGAATTGTTGTCAATCTTGCAAATATGTTCTCTGTCTTCACCCTTCCTTCTTTTATTTTGTAAAGTTTGTTCTTCTTCTTTTCAATGCTTTCATGGGTGGTATATGACAGATACAAAGTTGGCATGAAATATTGTTCCCCCCCCCCTCCCCCCTGTCCAGCTGTTTTGTTTGTTTCTTTGTTTGTTTATCCAGACAATTTCTCCGGAAAAACAATATTTCATGCTAACTTTCTATCACAGGGTTATCCAGTCATTTTCTGTGTACGGGGGAGTAACGAGCCGGGGGAGTAGCGATACGGGGGAGTAACGAGCCGGGGCCGGAAATAACGAGCCGGGGGAGTATCGAGCCGGGGGAGTAGCGATACGGGGGAGTAACGAGCTGAGCAACAACAAATGCAAAAGGATTTGAATCAATTAGATAAACAGATATCCATGCACCCTGAAAATTCAACATTTGTTGTTGAAAAGGAAAAATTAAAAGCAAAGTTGGAAATATATGATATTCAAAAGGCAAAGAGTGCTCAAATTCGATCCCGTGAAAAATATATCGAAGAAGGTGAAAAGAATACAAAATATTTTCTAAATATGGAAAAAGTGAAAGCTAATTTAAAATTTATGGACAGATTAATTGATGAAAATGGCTCTCAGATAACGACGCAAAAAGGTATTTTACAGGAGCAAGTGAGATTTTACAATAACGTGTTTGATAAAAATGGGAATTTTGTTGAGGAGGATGCTGAAAGTAAAGTTCTTAATTTAAATATTCCTCAGTTAAATGACGAACACAAATATGTTTTGGAAACTGATTTTACCGTGTTAGAAATCGGCAGGGCGCTGTATCTATTAAAAAATGGTTCGTCACCAGGTTTAGACGGATTGACTACAAGTTTCATGAAATTTTTTTGGCCTAAAGTAAAAATTATGGTGGTTAATTCCCTTCAAAATGCATTTAGAGTCGGTGAATTGTCAGATACTCAGAAAAGAGCAGTTATCACGTTAATTCATAAGGGTAAAGATTTGCCGAGAGATAGCCTTAAGAATTGGAGACCTATATCTGTAACCAATACAGATTATAAAATGCTGGCAAAATGTTTATCGCAGCGCTTATCTGGTGTTATTTCTGACCTCGTGTCGGAAGATCAGACAGGATTTATTAAGGGAAGAAAGGCAAGTAACTTGATTAGATTAATCGATGATGTCATTAATTACGCAAATGAAAGAAATCAACCCGGTATATTACTTGCCCTTGACTACGCCCGAGCCTACGATTCCATCTCAAAAGACTATGTGGTCTGGTCCTTTAAAAAATTTGGTTTTGGCGAAAAATTTGTGAAATGGATTAAAGTTCTAATGACAAACACCACGAGCTGCATAAATTATATGGGCTGGATTTCGGAAGAAATAAGTGTGAATTCCGGAATCCGTCAGGGATGTCCCCTCTCACCTTTGGCCTTCGTGCTTGCTGTAGAATTATTAGCAATCAAAATCCGAAGTCACCCCAATATTAAAGGATTTGCCTTACCAGATGTAGATTTTGCAGAACAAACATCGCGTATCCTGAAACTGGCTATGTACGCCGATGATATAACTGTTTTACTTCAAGATAAAAACGACATGGAAACGGTTTTGGAAATCATTGATGATTTCTCCAATATATCTCGCTTAAAATTAAATAAAAGTAAAACGGAAGCAATGTGGTTGGGATCGCGTAAAAACTGTCAAGAGAAATATTGCGCTATTAAATGGAATACCCAGGTTAAAATCATGGGAATTATTTTTAAAAATGACATCCCGGCCTCTGAAATTATGGAAAATTGGTCCAAAAGACTTGAAAAAGTTGAACAAATCATTTGCAGATGGTCAAGAAGGAATTTAAGTATAAGCGGCAAATTGTGTATTATTAAGTCCTTCTTAGTTTCACAATTTGTTTACGCTATGCAGGCGCTTCTTGCCCCTGTTAAAGTTCTCGATAAGCTGAATACTATTTTGTTCAGATTTCTCTGGAAAAGGAAGTATTCAAATACAAAAGCCTTTGAAAAAGTTAAACGAAATGTATTGTGTAATGTGGTGGAAGAAGGTGGTATTAACATGATAAACGTCCACGATATGCAGACTTCTTTTTTACTCACATGGGCAGCAAAACTTCAACAACGAAAATATGAACCGTGGACAACGATTCCATTAAGTCTTTATCAGGTATTGGGAAGAAATTTACTTTGTTTTAAAGCCACAACACCACTAAAACTGTTTCAAGGTATTGAATGCATTCGATCAAATTTTTGGAAAGAAGTTCTCTTAAAATGGATCCATAATAAAGCATTGATTTATGAGAGAGAAGATCGCTTTGGTGATCAATGTTTATGGAACAATATAAATGTGATGTATAAAAATAAAAGCTTATATTTTAAAAAATGGATAGAAGCACACTTAGATACGGTGAAAGATATTTGGGATAACGGAGATATGATTCCTTTTAACCAGCTGTGCACAAAGATAGGATACAGTCCCTCTAGATTTTTTGAGTACGGCGCAATGAAGACCGCTGTGCGAGCGCTTGCACTTCGCAAAAACACAGCCAGACCGCGAGCAGGCGAACACAATAATGACCTTGACACGCGGAACCCTGTGATCACTAACCCTTCCGCGAGAAAGTTTCGCATGCTGATAGTCCAGTCTAAAGCGAGCGAGCCTTGCGCTGTTACATTTTGGTTACATAAATATCAGGTTAAACTAGATCACAATTATTGGCTGTTAGCAAGCGAATGTACAAAAGAAGAAAGATTGAGATTGTTACAATGGAAAATTTTACATAATATTTATCCCACGAATATATTATTAAATAAAATGAAAATTAGAGAAACAAAATTATGTACATTTTGTAAACACATTGATTATGTTGAACACTTTTTTTGGCAGTGTGAGAAGTTGACGTGCTTTTGGGAAAATGTTGTCCATTATATTTTTAGAAATACAGGATTAAATGTGCACCTCTCAGAACACGATATCTTGTTTGGTTATCAACCTAATAATATATGCCAAAATAATAAGGTAATTAATCACATTATTTTGATTGCAAAAATGTGTATTAGTAAATATAAGTATGGTGATAGATACGATTTGAATAGTATATTGGAAAATGAAATGTACATTAGAAGATTGTGAGTACTGTATAAGTCGAGACGAGGTGAAGTTTGTTCATGGAACGTTTGATAATTTGAAGAAAAAAAGAGAGAGAAAAAAAAAAAGAAGAAAAAGAAAAAAAAGAAAAAAAAATATATATATATATATACATTATAAATGATACCACCACCATCATTACCCACCCCCACCCCCCGCCTCTCTCTCTCTCTCTCTCTCTCTCTCTCTTTCTTCCTCTCTCTCATTCTCTCTCTCTCTCTCTCTCTCTCTCTCTCTCTCTCTCTCTCTCTCTCTCTCTCTCTCTCTCTCTCTCTCTCTCTCTCTCTCTCTCTCTCTCGTCTGTCTGTTATGTCTTAATGTTGTAACCTATACATACTTGCCATTTATGATACATGTTGAAGGATGAATGATGATACATTGTAGACGGATGCATGTTACTGATTAAAAGCCCCACAATGATGTGCTTGGCAAATACAAAAACAAAAAAAACAAAAAACAAAAAAAAGTAACGAGCTGAGCATCTCGTTACTCCCCCGTATCTCTTCTGCTTAAAATATATACTTTTTTCCCAAAGATGTACTGAACACGAATGTACAGGCAGATCTGACAGTTGTAAGTTCTTTAAACATGCTCTCTCTCTCTTGAAAATTCAATTACGTAATAACTGCATTACTTAAGTGTAATAAAAAGGCACGGGGGAGTAACGAGCCGGGGGAGTAGCGATATGGGGGAGTAACGAGCCGGGGGAGTAGCGATACGGGGGAGTAACGAGCCGGGGGAGTAACGATACGGGGGAGTAACGAGATGCTCCCATTCCATACCATAATATCAGTCATCACCGAATACGCCCTCCACGAGCCAACCATTCAATAACTACCAATCTGTGAACAGCATTTACCAGCAAACTGCAGTGAATGAATAATGTACCTTTACTCTTAGACGATCTGTGTGACCTGGAATAATAGGCCGTGAAAGGTGGATGCAGCGCCTAAAGGCAGTCGATCTACTGGCCGATGTGAATGCGTGATATATTGTGTAAAAAATTCCATCTCACACGGCATTAATAGGTAACATGCGCCTTGAGTCGCCTTGTGTGGTGAGATACGTGCGCGATATAAATCCTCGTAAATAAATAAATAAATAAAATAAATAAAATAAAATCTGTAACATGCATTATTCCCCCCTCTGCTTCTTTACCTCTGTAAACTTGTACGGGTAGTTATTTTTCGATAATGACCCAGCAACCAAACAAATAACGACCCAGCAACAGCCTGAATCCTCGATAGTGCAATGGGTTGAGAGGTTGTTCTGTTTCGGTACTACTTTTTGCGACTGAAAAGTTCTGAACGCTCTAATGTACGAAGTATACATCTCTGGAGCAAACAATACAAACATGCCGCATTTAAATTAACAACTACAGGCCTGAACACATGAATCTCCATATAAAATCCATGAGTTCGGTTGTTTTCTGAATCTAGATCTGCCGTGCTCAAACCGTTCATCACAAGCAATTTCCCAAGGCAAGTAACTCATACTTTGTCTAGCGACAAGAGTAGTTCCCCTTCTTTTCACTCAGTTCCTTCGACAACAGACTGCAATCCGACGGTCAGTTTTCAACAATATTTCATTTAATAAACAGATCACACGCAACCAAATGCACACATCTCATCAATTCAAACAACATAAAGGGGTTTCATACACTATTTTCCCCAGAAAACTGAACTTCATACAGTTTTTAACGTTGGAACACGGGTGCAAAAGTTCGTCTGCTAGTCCCATTTGACGAAAAAACATTATCCTAAGCGATACCAAAACATATACAGAACACACAATATCTGCCTTTGCCGCCACAGCAGAATAACAGCATATCTGTGTACTTGATTGTAGCCCAAAATAGGAAAACTGACAAGAAGTGTTAACAGAATGGAATGATTTGCACGGAACTATACAACCGTGCATTAATCGATCGCCTGCGCAGGTTGACTGGTTGAGAGGATAGGATTCGATCAAACTTTCGCAAAAAAACTCCTCTTTTCTTTGAATAACTGAAGAAAGGAGGAATAAAGAGGTTACACACCTCGTCTCAGTGATTATAAAAAATAATGGTCTCAGTTCGCGGTCATGAAAAAGCTCGCTAAAGCTCGCATTTTTCATGATCCGCTAACTTCGACCATTATTTTTGATAATCACTGAGACTCGGCGTGTAACCTCTACTCATGCGCAAGGTTTGTATTATTGAACGTGTGTGCTACTTCACTTGGAAATGTCCTCCTATTCCTCATTCTGTTTTTTACGTTCATCCGCTGGTAGAAAACGTCAAAGTGCAAATGTAATACCGCACGTCGACAGAAGCAATGGTCACTTGTCAAGTGATAGGCTTGTGGTTGCGACATAACTGGTTCGTTTGAACCAAAATTGGTTTGCTACGTGAGTTATTTGTCTGTTGCCAACATGTTTGTTTGTATTCTGATTTTGGTGATTTTGTTTTTGTTGTTTGCTCGTTATTGATGATGTTGCAGTGGTGGTTTTTTGTTGTATATCCTTGTGTGTGTGTGTGTGTGTGTGTGTGTGTGTGTGTGTGTGTGTGTGTGTGTGTGTTTATGTGTGTTTTATTCGTTATCACCTTTTTTGCGCGATGTTGAGGGAACATTAGTGCTAAAAGAAGTGGATGCATAACCCACTTTGTCTAGATCCGGACTGGAAGTTGGCTAGGGCATCTGTTAATAAAGAGACAATGATCATGTTAAATGATTTCTGTGTGTGTATGTGTGTGGGTGTGTGTTTGGGAGAGAGAGAGAGAGAGAGAGAGAGAGAGAGCGAGAGAGAGAGAGAGAGAGAGAGAGAGAGAGAGAGAGAGAGAGAGAGAGAGAGAGAGCCAGCACACACACACACACACACACACACACACACACACACACACACAACGTGTGCGCACGCACGCACACAAGGGAGGTACACGGAATGTCAAAATACAAGTTTAATTGAAGGTGAATTGATAATAAAAAAAAACCACAACCACATAACCTCAAACTAAACAGCCGATATGTCTTCCTGTGAAACCAAATACTGTTATGGTATGCTATCAGAATGTCGGAATATTTCCCTGAAGTGAGATCAGAAACCAAAAAAGCGCAATTTCTATGCGTTCCAACAAGAAATGAAAAGAAAACAGTGAGGTAACCAAAAAATCGAACGAAGTAACTAAAGAGAAAAGTCTGGCATGAAGGTATAGCAGTAAGAGTTGCACAGTGCCAGCCAGGTTCCATAGGGCAACATCTTTTTGTCGACTGTGTGTTGCACTTAAACCTTATTTAACTAATGCTAATGTTGAATCAGCATAATGTCAAACTAATGAAAAGCATCCCGTTTTTGATGGCCGCAGGAGCGGTCATCTATTGCAATGGGTTCGGAGATCTGACATGTCTCGTTTTGTTACCGTTCTCACGAGATCAGTTACAGTTACAGTTACAGTTTCTCTCTCTCTCTCCCTCTCTCTCTCTCTCTCTCTCTCTCTCTCTCTCTCTCTCTCTCTCTCTCTCTCTCTGTATCAGTGTATGTATGTCTTTGTGTCTCCCCCTGAGTCTCTCCGCTTCTGTCTTTCTATGTCTGTCTCTGTTTATGTGTGTGTGTGTGTGTCTCTCGCTCTCGCTCTCTCTCTCTCTCCCATCCGACTCCTGGCACACAGGTCAAAGCAGAGGTTAACTTGAGTGCACGTGTACCTAGCAGGAGGGGGGTGATTCGGGTCAGAAGTGGGGTAAAGGACTTTGGTCTTCAGTCTTTGGGTTATAGCTTTCAGTGGAGAAGATGCCAACATGAAATTGCACTATGATCTACTATTATTTTATTGATGGCCGCCCTCTTTCTTCAATTAGCTGAGGGCGGTGAACACTTGATTATATTCACAACAGGGACCTATCACTCTTCTTTGCATGTTTTTATGCCTACGGATTTTCAAATACTCTGCAACACATCATATGTAACCCAAATTCAACATGTGCCCGTACAATACCGTTCCGCTTCTTTTATGAAAACATTGCTTCGGCCATGTTGATTTTAATCAACCAATTTTCTTGTGTAGTACTTACATCCTGTGGCCAAGATAAACATTGACTCACTTCTTTCTCGGGAACTGTACAAATTGAGAAATACTGGACGAAGCGGGTTCACATATCATTGAAAACCGGTGAAACAATTGTATATATCTCAATGTCTGAAATAATACAAAGACATAAAGTATGGTGGAGCTACTCTTTCACGTTTTAATTGCACGGATTACAGATATAAGCCTATAACAAGCATTTTAATTTCAGAAACATTGACAATTTCTCACGAGAACAAAGCGGTTCACATAAAAAAACACAATCAGTTCAATAGGCAATGGTACAAGCCTCATTGTCTGAATGAAGTTAAAGCAATGACACGGGAGAATAAATTACACTTTAACTGTTTAAATGCAAGGATTACACAGATAAACACCGTGCTTATGTTTACCAGTAGCACCAGGTACAAGAGATGGCTGCATGACCCACGCACAAAAATATCATAATTATCACCCCATACTTGCCTTAAAGAGGCCAACACATTGCTTGTAGGACAGAAATATTCCTTTTCGTTCGTTCCCACGCAAAAAGCCAGCAAATCCCGCCAAGTGAGAACCTTTTTACTTTGACATTCTCTCAAGAAAAACTCAACAAAAATCAAGCCTGAAAACAATCGCAATCCGGCGTGCCCGAAGGCAAGAAAAATAATCACGGAAAACAAAAACAAAAAAACAAAAAAAACGTAACAACTTAACCAGAATATACGCCGAAGTCAATATTTACAAGTCCAAAAACATCTTACCTTTCTGGTTTTTTGATTCTCAATATTTACAAGAGCAATGAAAAGAATAGTGAGCACCTGTGTACAATATCATCCTCACATAATGTAACAAATATACTGACCACAATCCAGTTTGGCTTTGGGTGACCGATGAACTCCGTTTGAATGCCCGACAGACAATGCGACAATACATGGTTAGAAACTTAGTAGTAGATATTATTATAATGCATCTAGAAATTCACAACAAACCATAAGCTCGTATATATATCATGAAGAAGAACCAGATATATTCTGTGAAGAGATTCTTATCATTATAGTATGGATTGATTTGGGCGAAGTAAACTGATCATGATGAGAGTAAGAGTCATTCTTGAACATGAGTAATAACATATTTTTACTCGATTTGAATACATTGCAGTCGATGTTACACAAGTTCCCACTACGCCATGTGAACCCTGGCGGTTGCCCGGATGGCGTCATGACAAAGCGGACATGACGTCACAGTTCCGGCACAACTCTCGCAGACGACGAGATGTCCGCATGGCATGATGATGGTATCAATGGCCGCCTGGCGACACACTCTGCACTGAAACCTCTGCGTCAGTCGTCTGTTCTCTGCCTGGAGGCGAGCGAGCCGTTCTCGCTCCTCTGCTGTTAACACAACGCGATATTAATCAGAAAACACGCACACAATGCGAATGTATTACAGCTTATAAAAAGGGCAATAACAACAACAACAACAACATTACTGTTATTGATATTACAATCGTTGCACTAATGGTGATGAAGAAGATGATGAGGTTGATGATGATTATGCAGAAGATGAGGAGGAAGAGGATGATATGTGAGTGAGTGTGAGAGAGAGAGAGAGAGAGAGAGAGAGAGAGAGAGAGAGAGAGAGAGAGAGAGAGAGAGAGAGAGAGAGAGAGAGAGAGAGACAGACAGACAGACAGACAGTTACAGAGAGAGAGTTACAGAGAGAGAAACAGAGACAGAGACATACAGACAGGCAAAGGCAGAGGCAAAGAGACTGATATGGTGAAAACCAGAGCAAGATAAAGACACCATATAACCAGATCTTTCTTTCTTTCTTTATTTGGTGTTTAACGTCGTTTTAACCGTTCAAGGTTATATCGCGACGGGGAAAGGGGGGGGGGGGGGGGGGTGGTGGGATAGAGCCACTTGTTAATTGTTTCTTGTTCACAAAAGCACTAATAAAAAAATTCCTCCAGGGGCTTGCAACGTAGTACAATATATGACCTTACTGGGAGAATGCAAGTTTCCAGTACAAAGGACTTAACATTTCTTACATACTGCTTGACTAAAATCTTTACAAACATTGACTATATTCTATACAAGAAACACTTAGCAAGGGTAACAAAAGGAGAATCCGTTAGTCGCCTCTTACGACATGCTGGGGAGCATCGGGTAAATTCTTCCCCCTAACCCGCGGGGGGTTATAACCAGATCGACCGGCTAACATAATTAGAGACACTTTTTTGTATACAAACTTACCACTCGACGCAGCAGCAACGACGTTCGTTCCTCTTCGGTTGCTATGACTCCCTTCACCATCACTCTGGACGCTGCTTCCACCTTCCGACAATGATGCCCCTGATGTCGTCCCAGATGACGACGTTCCTTCACCTCTCCTCTCTCCATTCCCTGATGTTGCGGAGGTTATCGAAGACGGTGTTCGAGAGCCTTGGCTTGCTGGCTCTGCACTTGTCACAGCTGGTTGGCTAACACTAGCTCTTGATTCTCCAGAAGCATCTGATGAAGACGTGGTTGAAGGTTGATGATGGGAAGTTGTAGGTGTTCTGGAGGTATTGGCCGATGCTCTGGGTGCTTGTGATGATGAAGAGGTTGACGTTTGACGAGCCGAAGACGTTGACGTTGTGACTGTTGTTCTGGTCGTAGTAGCTTGACTCTGGTTGCTTGGTGATCGAAACGAAGATGCTGTTGACGTTTGGCGAGTTGTTGATACTGTCGCTGGTGTTCTTGTTGCAGCTGTGTTGCCTGTGTTGCTTGAGGTTATTGACGCTTGAGACGACGAGGAGGCTGACGTTGACCGAACAGAAGCTGTTGCCGATGTTGTTATTGCTGCTGCTGCAGACGATGCTGTACCGGTTGATGATCTCTGGGTGGTGGACGGGGGTCTCTGGCCAGCAGTCTGGACACTATCCCTGCTGTTTGCTGCACCTTGGGAGCCCCCAGAGGTCTGAAGAAATACGCCATGATGATAAATATTGTTTAACGCCCTCACGGTAAAACCATTAGGGGCATGTTCCCGGGTGTGACCCGGCTTTAAATGGTAAAAAAAAGACAGAAACAGTGTTGATTAATCACACCAATATCAAAGATGACGACCAATCGAAGTATCGGAAAACCCGTTTGATGGTCTAACAGCAAAAGCAGCATCCTGTCACGAGACACAGAAAGCAGCAAGGCTGTTGATTGTTGGTATGTGTTCTAGTAGAACGGCATAAATAAATCTCTGCGCCTTGAATATGTGCGCGATATAAATTGCATAAAAATTAAAAATAAAAATAAAAATAAATCCCTGCGCTTAGAACTGTACCCACGGAATACGCGCGATATAAGCCTCATATTGATAGAATTATACTCCATTCCACGTTATAGATAAGGCAGATCTGTGGTGGTGATTACCGAGAAGTTCTACGCGGGTTGTACGCAGACATGGGATTCAGAAAAAGTGAAAAAGAAGGAAAAAGAAGGTGGGGGTCTGGGGGCCGCAGAAGGCCCCCAGTAGGGTCCAGGGGCAACGCCCCTGGTCGGGGTCTGGGGGCGAAGCTGAAGGTTTTTAGTGTTTTAGACACACAAAAATGGCCCTGAAATGCATATTTCAGCTTAATCATAGAGCTTCTATATCAATGGCAATAACAACAATTCAAACAGCAGGGAAACATATGAAAGAAAATTGATTTTTTTTTTACCTCACCTTGAATTAAAGCAGAACTGTTTTCCATGAGTAGAAAATAGTTTGTCAGAGTCCACTGCATAGGCCTACATTTTTACTTGCAAGAAAAAATTAATTCAAGTGAATTTAACCTAACCCCCAACCCCCCCCCCCCCCCCCCCCCCCCCCCTCTCTCTTCCTTCCCATGTTTCTCAAATGAATTTTACGCTAAGACTCAAAATAAGGAGGGGAGGGGGAGGGAGAGAGAGAGAGAGAGAGAGAGAGAGAGAGAGAGAGAGAGAGAGAGAGAGAGAGAGAGAGAGAGAGAGAGAGAGAGAGAGAGAGAGACAGAGAGCGAGACAGAGAGAGAGAGAGAGAGGTGGGGGGCGGGGTGGTGGCGTGTGAAGGTGCGGTTTCAATGTTCTTACTTTGTCGGTGCCAAACGACCCCAGTGACTGATTACCCGACTGGGTTTTCAGGATAGTCAGGTGCTTGTTGCTTTTCAAGTGCCTTTTGAGGGCAGTCTTTCCATTGGAGCCGTAGTTGACAACATCGTTGCACAAAGTGCACTGAGCTTTTTCCGGCAAGTTGATTTTAGCAAAAGCATCGCCAACTTTCACGTCTTGCCTTTCTCGTCTTTCCAGCTCAATGATACAACTTCATCGTGCCAGTCGAATCTACAGAGATTTTTCTTGTACTTCTGCTGGTCAATTTCCCGGGCTAGAACGGTTTCGTCTCGCTTTAGCTTCCTCATCATTTTGGCAGGTGGCTCGAAGCGATATAAAAATGGCGCCGAATCATTCTCATACGGTATGCTTATACTGAATCCCCGATAGCTACGTTGAAACGGTGACTGGTAGGAGACAAAGAGCGCGTTCCCATACGGATCGACCAGCAACAGTCTGACCGTTTTAGGACCCAACCGTTCAAGAATAGTATGGAATGGAGAGTTGCGATCAGCGGACCGGCCGAAAAACTTGGGTCTATACCCACATATACCCCAAAATTTTCTCAACTGATTTGCACGAATCTCAAGAATGATCCCTGGAGCCTGAACATTTACGGAATTCCGTAAATTTACGGAAGAATCCCATGTCCGTGTACGGTGTCTTCAAAAACTCTCTTTTGCGCTACGTTACCTCTATTCCCAGTCGTCTTTGTGTGTCACGGATGAACTGCTCTCCCTTGATGGCTATCAGGTAGCCACATCCGGGCCTCCAGCGCACGTGCTCTGTCCATACGTCATCAGTCGGCACCCAGTGTTTGAGGCCGACACCACAGTAGAAGCATCTGACGCAGTCTGCATAACCTGCACCAGATAAACAAGAACATACAATAAATGACTGCAATTCTAAATGAAATACAAAAAACAACACTTTCAAATCAACTCAAAAGTCTTCTGATTTTTTTGTTTGATTCGAAGAGATTAAAACTTTGTATGAAGAACTGACGTTGTATAAATTTTATAGATATAATAGGTCCTTTTAAAACCATGTGTCAGCTTCAAAGTCGAATAAAGGCTACTCACCAGCGTAAAACATGCCACACAGAATGACGTAGTCAAGGGGTGGGGCCTGAGAGTCATCACACTGGGTGAAGGTCCGTTTTTTATACTGGCCATGTCTTAATACATCGGATAAAATCCCTACCCAAGTGAACAGACATTCAAGCGAAAGTTCTACTTACCAGCATAAAACATGCCACACAGAATGACGTAGTCAAGGGGCGGGGCCTGAGAGTCATTCCACTGGGTGAAGGTCCGCCTCCTGCTGGCCATGTCTTGGTACATGGGGTACACTGCTCCTCCCAGGTCCAACGCTGCCGTGGGAAACAGGCTCCTCCCCTCCGCCCTCTCCCCCTCCCTGCTGCTGTTGTTGGCGTCACTGCTCTCCTGTCTCGTTGACGTGTTGGTGGATACAGGTCTTGTGGGAGGGTCTCTGGTGTTGTCGTTGCTGCTGGTGGCTAGTGTCGCGGAAGAGTTGGAGGAAGTTCTGTTTGCTGCTGGGGAAGCTGTTGTGTTACTGACCTGAGATGAGTTGTTACTGAATTGAGGTGTACTGTTGCTTGTACTGTTCTGCAGAGGTCTGCTGCTGCTCCTATTTTCAGAGCTAGAAGAACTATGTGCAGCCGCTGTTCTTGCAGTGCTTTCTGCAGGCCGCGAGTTCGAGTCAGATTGGGAAATAATAGCTGAGGTTCTGTGACTTGCGTTTGGAGACGCAGCAGAGCCACTTGCTTGCAATGATGATGTTCTTTCGCCTGTCTGAGATGCTGTCTGTGTAGGGGTTGTTTCTGAATCTTCCACGGGAGTGTTCATGCCCGGTGATGCTCTGTTCACCATCGCATGACTGTGAAGAGGTCTGCTTTCGGTGCCCGTTGGAGCTACATCACCGCTTCCTCGAGGACCTACACCACCAGACTGTTCTCCGTCTTTCTCCCTCACGTGCTGGCAACTGGGAGACAACCGTCGGTGAACATCCATTGGATTGTCTTCTCTTGTCCAACCAGAGTGGCGCACGCGACAACTGTAGCAGGTCATCTCGTCACCTTGACCCCGGAAGTAGAATCCCGCGTCTGCTAGTTTGACCCTCGACACCGGAAATAACCCCGACAGCGCGCCGAGCGTTGCCAGCCGGTATCCAAGATGAGCAAGGTCAATGTCTGGGTTAAAGGTCGCGTCCGGTAAAAACCGGGTGACTGGCGCTACGCGAACCTCTGGAGGATTGAATGTCCTTGGAAACATGTCAAGTTGCTTTACACAGTGGTAATGATACTTGTCAGAGCCACCAGAAGATATGAACTTTCTGTCTGTACACAACTGTACATTCAGATGCGCAGAAAGTGTTCTGTTGTTTAATTTTTGAAGCAGATGCCTCTTCCGGAAAAGCGTTTTACCATTAGAGCCAGAGAGGTCGAAACACCGGTCATTCACGATTGTGTTTTCTTGAGTTTCTTCGGTCACAAGCTGAAACTTTGAAAAGGAGCAAGTAGAAACCGTCAGGCCAATGTGTATATCACAAACTGTTCTGTTAAACACTGTGTATATGTGATGGACATATAAGCACCCAATGACTGCAATAACGGTGAAAACGAGTGACTTGATAGTTTCTGAAACTTTGCCACAATGACAAGTTTTGTCAGCTGAATGAAAAAAACACACAAGGTTCACACTGGGAAGAAGGCTTGAAAGAGTTCTGGCGGTAAACGCAGATGACAAATCTTCTGGATTGTCTGATGTGACGTTTATCTTGATAGTTCTATTTACGTCATCCGTGACGTCACTTGATAAAACTGGTCTGTTTCTGTTGCAGCACCCGGAAATCGCAGATGGTTTCGGACATTCATTACTATGCTTGAGAAATGGAAGACTTGTTGCAAGTGATAATTCCGTTAGAACTGCCACATCAGTTAAATGTTTCAGGTTTAACAGAAAGGTCCATTCATAATTGGCGGCACTTGAGTGAGAAACTTGTTCTGCTTGGTGTATGAGAGTGGCACCGAACTCTGTTATATTTGAAAGCCCAGAAGCATTCAGGATTAAATGTACTTTCTTGAAGCTAACCAGGTAACAGTGAGCGGGTCTTGAAGCTATGGATACATTCTTTGAAATAAATGCTGATATTTTCAAAGACACATATCCGATATAAAGATTCGAACAAAGATTGCTTTGATCGTTGCTCCAAAGAAACGGATACAATTTCAAACAGACAGAGCTCACAGAAATGTTCAAACAAGTGTAGCTTCGACGGGTGAATGTGCTGCTCCAAAGAGAAGTAGACGTTTTCAAACAGGCAGTGACGACCGAAACCTGACACAAGATGTAACTTTGATTAAAAAGACACGCAAAAGGAAGGGATGCGCAGATTCTCCGTACTAAGCATTCTTTTCTGTCGTTGTTCTCTCGATGAAAAAGCCTTTGGTCCGTGACAATATCCCAAGCCTTGGTGAAACACGTGCCATTCGAAACAGAGCCTGCACGAGCAAAACGTTTCTCAAATCTGAGCGTTAAGAATTCGGTATGTTCCGCCAGGGTCACAAGGTTGAGTCGTTCTCGGATTGACGACTCGATGGAAAACGCTCGTGCAGCTGTAAAGCTGTATGGAAAGCCGTTTGGCTCATAACCATTACACGCGTAATAAAAAATAAATACACGCGTAATAAATGATTAATACGCGTGTAATAAATGATTAATGCGCGTGTAATAATCATTTTTTACGCGTGTAAGAAATGATTAAATACGCGTGTAATAACTATTTCATGCGCGTGTAAGAAATGATTAAATACGCGTGTAATAAATATTTCATGCACGTGTAAGAAATGATTAAATACACATGCAGGAAATAGTTTATACGCGTGTAAGAAATGATTAAATGCACGTGGAATAAAAATGTCATACACGTGTACGAAATGATTAAATACACGCGTAATAAATATTTCATGCGCGTGTAAGAAATATTTAATACACGCGTAATAAATATTTTATGCGCGTGTAAGAAATAATTAATACACGCGTAATAATCATTTCATGCGCGTGTAAAAAATATTTAATACACGCGTAATAAATATTTCATGCGCGTGTAAGAAATAATTAATACACGCGTAATAATCATTTCTTACACGCGTATGAAATATTTATTACACGTGTATTTAATCATTATGCTATTCCATAGCATAAGAAAAAAGATAAATTACACGCGCATTAATCATATATTACACGCGTATTAATCATTTATTACGCGTGTATTTATTTTTTATTACGCGTGTAATGGTTATGAGCCAAACGGCTTTCCATAAAGCTGGGCAGAGTGCAGCCACGAAGACTCTGGTTCAATACTAGGTTGCGTCCCTCGAGCTTATTCATCGTTAGCTGCAGTACAAGGAACAAGATAAAGCTGACAGACATCCCCATTATTGTGATGATTTGACAAAACCGTGATCTCAGGTGTGAAGCGGTCACAGTTACAGCTGTAAGATGGTTGCTTGGTAATCACACTTGCTACTTACAGTTGCGAAGACAGGAACATTGCTGATCACGCTTGCTAAACGGTGGCTTGACGATCCTTTGAGTAATTTGATCCGAATCACTTGATTTAGTAAGCAAAGGCGCACATCACTTGTGTTTGTTTTGTGTTTCTCAAATATCGCGTGTGTTTCGGCGATGGCGAATTCACAGAACAGTGTTTCGGCGATGGCGAATTCACAGAACAGTGAATCTGCTTGATTTCTTCACTATCTAGCGCTTCGTACTTGAATGCTTTCTCCTGCAAACGTGTGTGAGCTTCTAATCTTGGGTTATGGTCAACGAACCTGAAAAACAAAAATGGGTACACCTGTCAGAATCATTTAAAATGTTATTGTGGATTTACCACGCATTCATACACACGGAGACACACGTGTGTGTTTGTGACTGTGTGTGTGTGTGCCTGTTTGTCTGATTTTCTGTTTATTTCTGGCTGTATGCCGCACGCGCGTGTGTGCGAGTGCATAGCAAGCGTGTATCAATCGAGAAGACACATGCATGACCTCACATTAATATACAAACCTCACATTCATATACAAACCTCACATTCATATACAAACCCTTAGACGCATTTGACTACCTATACTTGAACCGTCCAAACACCCCAACCCGATTTCTGCTGTGTGCTGACAAAACCGAGTAAGTCCACTGACGCTACTTCCGAGAAAAACGACTTTTACTGTTTGATAAAATGTCTCAACAGTGATGATTATCTAGATCAAACAACCGAGATAATAAGATAAATAGCATTAATTTACGTATAAAACCCGATTTTCATAATAATCTGATGGATGGTTTTGGTTTTGTTGGGCATTTTGTGGACTTACTTGGTTTTACCACTTTTCCCCCCAATATCAGATCTAACAAAAAATGCGCAGATCTTGGAAGAAGAAGTGTTGTCAAGAGAAATGACAAAACAGTGAAAATAACACTACGAATTTGCACAAGATGGAAAGAGAGAGAGAGGGGGGAGAGACTAGACAGGGAGTGAGAGAGAGTAAGAGAGAGGAGAGAAAGTAGGGGGGGGGGGAGCGGGATGGAGGGATGGGGGAGAGAGAGAAATAAAGGGAGGGAGGGAGATAGAGAGATGGAAAGAGGGGTGGCGAGAGGGAGAAAGAGAGGGAATGTGAGAGGGAGGGGGGGGGGGAGAGATAGATGGGGAGGAAGAGAGAGATATAGGAATGGACCGAGGGAGAGAGAGGGAGGGGGAGGAGGGATTGAGGGATTGAGTGAGAGAGAAGGGGGAAGGGAGGGAGAGAAAGGAAGGAAAGGAGGGAGGGAGAGGGGAAGGAAGAGAGAGAAAGACAGGGAGGGAGAGACTTAGTGGGCTTGAGGGAGGGAGGAAAGAAGAGGAAGAGGGAGGGAGAGAGGGAGGGAGGGAAAGAAATAGTGGGATGGAGGGAGAGAGAGAGGAGGGAGGGAGTGAGAGAAGGGGAGATAGGGAGGGAGGGAGATAGGGAGGGAGGAAGAAGAGGGGGGGAAGCGTGGGAGAGATGGAGGTTGGGAGAGAGAGATGGAGGTTGGGAGAGAGAGAAGAGAGGGGAGGGAGGGAGGGAGGGAGGGAGAGAGATAGTGGGATGGAGGGAGAGAGAGGAGGGAGGGAGCGAGATATGGGGAGGGAGATAAGGAGGGAGGAAGAGAGTAGGAGGGAGAGAGAGGGGGAGATAGGGAGAGAAAGAGAGTGGGACGGAGGGACAGAGGGGAGGGAGAGAGAGACAAGGAAGGAGGCAGAGAAAAGTCGATTGTTGGCGGTAGGGAGAGAGGGAAGAGAGGGAGGAGGAGAGAGCGAAAGGGAAGGGGGGATAGAGAGAATGATGGAGGGAGGGACATTGAGAGAGGGAGGAAGAGGGAGAGAGATAGCGAGAGAGGCAGGGAGGGATAGAAAGAGAGATGGAGGGAGGAAGGGAGGGAGGGAGGGAGAGAGAATAAGAATAAGAATAAGAATACTTTATTATCTCATAGAGAAATTCAGGCGTGGTACATAACAATAATACAAACAGGACACTGTTTTGACATAAGACATATAGCACTATATGACAGGGCAGGTTATAAACACACCTCCCACATACCTCTCTGGCCATTCCTTGCATTGTGCTTACGCATTGAGTCATGAACACATCCATGTCTCACTTACACATCGCACACATGGACATTCTTATACGCTCAACTTACCCATTCACACATGGACATTCGACTTACACATTCTTATACGCTCCACTTACACATTCACACATGGGAGACAAGGATCGTCAGGAGAATCATACAGAAGAAAAATGTTTGAAATAAAACGTCATAAGGTGACGTCATTATGTCTCGCCTTATCGAATGACGTCATTTGTGTGTTCTAAAATTTAAATGACGTCATTTGTGAGTTCTAAACTTAAAATGACGTCTTTTCTGTATGAGTCCTCTGAAAGAATTTTGAAACTACCATTATAATATACGAAAATTGGGAAACCTTTGGCCTTGGACTTACTTGGTTTTGTCAAAACATTCATGCACACTTAAAAAGTTGTTGTTGGTTGTGGACTTACCTGTTCATATCTGCTTATCTAAGCACTCTAAAAAGTAGAAATTAACACAAAAGATGCGCATTGATTTCTTCTTTTTGATGAACAAAAAAATATCATTTTTGAAAAAAATGGACTTACTCGGTTTTGTCAGCACACGGCAGATTTGTGGTTATGTGCCAGTACCCGAGCACGAAATATGATCGTATTCAGCAGCACGTCGGTACAACGTCTCGTGAATAATGACAAAGTAAAAGTGTCAAATGGGCACAACTGTATCGAATCGTAGTAACATAACACAGGGGAAGGGGTGCAGAGAGAAAGAGCGAGAGAGAGAGGGGTGCGGTGGGGGTGGGGAGGCAACGAAGATAAACCAAAACGAAAGACACAATCCGGACAACAACTTTTAACGTCTGCACATCTCCTACCCATCCCTCTTCTTTGTATTCCTCTTCTTCCCCTCCTTCCTTCCTTTTACTGTCTTTCTTGATAATCAGTAGGCAACGTTTATTACGTTATTAATATATTTGGTTTATTGAGACGAATTGTTCAGCCGTTACCGCCTTACGTTGTACTGTCATGCAGGAACACCACTATAAGCTTCTAGCTTGCTGCTGTTACCTGTGTATGTTGTATGCATGTCATGATTGTAACCTTTGTTAAAGGCACAGTAAGCCTCCCGTAAACCATCACAGAGCTCCCCGAGCATCTACATACAGTACAAGCATACTTCCATTTGAACGCTCACCGAACGGGAACATCCTGGCTGCTTTCTGTCGAGCGTGAGAAATGTTCAAAGAATTTATTTTCGTGGGCTTGTTCCTCTACAATGGCGCCTCGTTTTGGTGCTGGACGGCTGTTATGAATATTCAATACCGGAAATCACGCCCGGACAGTAAGCCTCCCGTAAACCATCACAGATACTGTCAGGCTTTAACACACAGTACAAACACCCTTCCATTTGAACGCTCACCAAACGGGAACATCCTAGGTGCCCTACGTAAAGAGCGAGCAATTTTTAAAGAATTAATTTTGCAGATTGTCTCGAACACTTTTTGGACCCATCCTGAACTCAGGTCAAAAGTGAGTTACTTCCCTTCGGGTCTCATTCTATCGATGTAAACTGGCAATAGCCGTGGATCGATGATTATCAGAATGTTTTTGGACCGTGGTGCGTTTTTGCGCTAGACCTAACTTTTAAAATCTAAATAATAAATTGACAGCTTGTTACACAAACATTCTTACAAAATAATTCTTTTTTCATCAAGACAAGATCAGTACAATTCGAAAGTTTGATAAAAGAAAATCCCGGAAGCAGGGTCACGCAATGGTCGTGGCAGACGACGGTTTATGCATATCGCCGTTCCTCTCAACAGTAAAAAGCCATCGCTAGAGTTCTTGTGAACCACAGCTGTTCGTTTCGTGCATAAAAACGTGCTATTGTAAATAAGCTCACATCGAGTCGCATTCAAATGACTAACTGACGACTACATTGTGAAAAAGGGAAACTGGATCACACGGGTTCACGATGGCTCAGGGGTAAGATAAACCACGCAAAAATAAATTCTTTGAAAATTGTTCGCTCTTTACGGAGGGCACCTGGGATGTTCTCAATCGGTGAGTTTTTAAATGAAAGGGTGTTTGTACTGTGTGTAAAAGCCTGACCGTATCTGTGATGGTTTACGGGAGGCTTACTGTGCCTTTAAAATAAACTTATGTTTAAACCAAAGAGGACTAATATAAAGATAACAGCTCCATTCAGAACAAATGGCAATACTTTAAAAGGCCAATGCATATCCGCATGTACTTCAACAGCACTGAAAGCCGCTTGGAGCACAGGAGCTTGTATCCAATCGCCGGTCGATCATTATTTACAGTCCACTACTACGACATACTAGTAGTATGTCGTAGTCCGATACAAGCTCCTGTGGCTTGGAGCATGCGCTTTGAACACCGCTCAGAAACCACACACACACAGACAGACACACACACACACACACACACACACACACACACACACACAGACACACACACACACACACACACAGACACACACACACACACACACACAGACACACACACACACACAGACAGACACACACACACACACACACAGACACACACAGACACACACACAGAAACTCACACACCATCCACACAGACAGACACACACACACATACACACACAGACACACACACACACACACACACACACACAGACACACACACACACAGACACACACACACTCACATACACACACACGCACACACACACGCACACACACACACACAGACACACACACACACAGACAGACACACACACACGCACACACACACACACACACACACACACACACACACACACACACACTCACACAGACACACACACACACAGACAGACACACACACACACACACACACACACACGCACGCACGCACCCCCCCCCCACCCTACACACACTTACACACACTCACACACACCTCAAAGTCTTGTAATCTATGGATATGGACACTGTATTTCGTAAGCAACGCAAATATATTGAAGCTGTACCCACGTGTTGCACTATACTTCAAACTATGGACACTCCTATTTTCAGATAGCAGTTTGCATAACCAGTGCATAATAATTTAAGAAGGGCAAAGTATATCGCGTGCTAATGAAAGAAATATAAGTAGCTCGTGTTGAATACATATTTCTGATCTGAGCGCTGTTGTTATTCTTTGAACAACACTTCCTCATTAAAATTCGTGTACATCGTACCAGAGATGAATTGGAGAGAAAAATCGTTGAAAATAAGACCCAATTGTATTACCCGCCCCATCCAATCCCAATGATAAAAAATCCATGGCAGACAGCGCTGAATATATGGGACGCAACTGATCCAATCCAAAGCATATGTAACCCACAAGCTTGTAACTGGCTAGCCTCCCCTGCTTCAGCCCTTCCACTGATCTCAAAATAAATATAGATCAGAAGTCCAGCCACCCGTTCAAAGGATGTCGGAGAGAGAGAGAGAGAGAGAGAGAGAGAGAGAGAGAGAGAGAGAGAGAGAGAGAGAGAGAGAGAGAGAGAGAGAGAGAGAGAGAGAGAGAGAGAGAGAGAGAGAGAAGAGAGAGGGGGGGGGGAGAAAAAGAAACCACAATGCTTCTGCCTTACAAAGCAGACCTTACAAATAAAACTTAATAAAAGTGATATAAAAATCAAAACTTGACTAAATGTAAAAAGGGAGTAGTATACAACAAACACATCGATAAATAAATATCACATACCGATTGTACTGATACAACTCCAGAATGCTTGAATAAATCGTCTTTCCTCTGTGAATAATCTTAACACAATGAACAACAACTGAAAATTCTCTGGTACAATTGCGACTAATCCTATTTACGCAATGCGCAATGCGCAAATGCTGCAATATTCGTAGTAAACAACCGCGCCTTGCAAACGCAAATCCGGTACCTAGTACAACGACCTCATCGAATCAATATGGTTCAAGATGCAAACCGTACCGTCTCAGACGTTTTGTGAATTACCGCAGACTCATCAAGGCTTTTAGATGGGATATGAGCTTCCTTCAACGTAGGCACATACCAATATTGAATAATCTGCAGCCTGGCTGTTCCCTGTACAGTGTTTCGAGGTTTGACACAGGTGTAAAAGTCAACTGAACAAAAAACTATACATCCGCACAAAAAGAAACCTGCATAATTATAGATTTTGAGTAGAGTATCCAAAGGTTAGGATACTCTTATGCCAGGCTATGCTTATGCTATGCTCGGCAGATCGGAAGTGGTTTTCATGGTCGTCTAATATCTTTAATTGGTATTTTAGTCATTCCCACATCCCGAATCATTGTCTCTATCTCTCTCTCTCTCTCTCTCTCTCTCTCTCTCTCTCTCTCTCTCTCTCTCTCTCTCTCTCTCTCTCTCTCTCTCTCTCTCTCTCTCTCTCTCTCTCTCTCTCTCTCTCTCTCTCACACACACACACACACACACACACACTCTCTCTCTCTCTCAAGCATACCCTCACAGCGACGTAGAAAAATGAGGTACACAATAATGTAACCACCAATCAGAAGGCCAATTTACAAGAGAGACGCGAGTGTCAAAATAGCATGAAAGACTTTCTACGCAGTCCCTATACGAATGACGTATTTCGGGAGAATCCCGATCAATGCTCCAATAAAACACAACATAGCCTCAATAAAATAAATACATGAACCAGAGGTGTTATGCCCGGCCCTATGCTCCACAGGGCCCGAGCCTACAGGAATAAGTCAAGTAAGTCAAGAGGTGTTACGCCCAATAAAACGCCAAAGTCGGTGGGACCGTAATGCTGCATCGGATTGGTTGATACTCCGGATATTACGTCACCCCTTGGGGGATGTTTTTGAGCGACGTTATACGCGGTGACGCTGTATCCGGTTCATCGGTTATAACGTCACTTTTACGCGCGGGTGATGTTATATCCGGAGTCCAAGAGTTATGTCCCTTTCTAAAGTACTGACTGTTTTAATAAAACTGTGCAGAAATGGAAAGTGCATGCATTAGTGTTGTTTAAAAATTACAACAACATATTGTTGTAAGTTTTAAACTAACTTATTACAATAATCTTTAATTCACTTCCTCATATATAGAATTGTGGGCTATTCTCTTCTTTGCGTATTTCCAAAACCTGGCTATACCATGAATACAAAATTGTATACACAACATTTTCCCCGAAATTCGGCAACAGTATCAACATACAGTATTGTGGGCTGCATGCTGATTCTGAGACAGGTTGCTTGTGTTAGAGTGTCAAGCTCCGTCTGGTTCCATCGACAATCTCAGTCTTTAATTATAGTGTCCGACGTTATTAGCTTTAAGGACACACACACACACACACATGGCTGTCATTTATTCATATTCTGCTAGATCTTGACCTGTCCTTGATGTCCGAAGAAATAACAAGTCGCGTAAGGCGAAAATACAACATTTAGTCGAGTAGCTGTCGAACTCACAGAATGAAACTGAACGCAATGCAATTTTTCAGCAAGACTCGTAGCATCGTCAGTCCACCGCTCATGGCAAAGGCAGTGAAATTGACAAGAAGAGCGGGGTAGTAGTTGCGCTGAGAAGGATAGCACGCTTTTCTGTACCTCTCTTCGTTTTAACTTTCTGAGCGTGTTTTTAATCCAAACATATCATATCTATGTTTTTGGAATCAGGAACCGACAAAGAATAAGATGAAAGTGTTTTTAAATTGATTTCGAAAATTTAATTTTGATAATAATTTTTATATTTTTAATTTTCAGAGCTTGTTTTTAATCCAAATATAACATATTTATATGTTTTTTGAATCAGAAAATGATGGAGAATAAGATGAACGTAAATTTGGATCGTTTTATAATTTTTATTTTTTTATTTTTTACAATTTTCAGATTTTTAATGACCAAGGTCATTAATTAATTTTTAAGCCACCAAGCTGAAATGCAATACCGAAGTCCGGGCTTTGTCGAAGATCATTTGACCAAAATTTCAACCAATTTGGTTGAAAAATGAGAGCGTGACAGTGCCGCCTCAACTTTCACGAAAAACCGGATGACGTCATCAAAGACATTTATCAAAAAAATGAAAAAAAAACGTCTGGGGATATCATACCCAGAAACTCTCATGTCAAATTTCATAAAGATCAGTCCAGTAGTTTAGTCTGAATCGCTCTACTCACACACACACACACACACACACACACACACACACACACACACACACACACACACACACACACACACACACACCGACACCACGACCCTCGTCTCGATTCCCCCCTCTACGTTAAAACATTTAGTCAAAACTTGACTAAATGTAAAAATGACGAGAACTTCATGGGTCCTTATACGTAATTAATGTCTATTTGACTTATATTATTATTATTAACGAAGAAGTTTCTCGTCAACAGCAAAGTGGCTGCCCACCTTTACGCACAATCGTTCTGGTAGTAACAACTTTGGGTTCATAGTTACCCCCCTTCCCCATCGACCGTCTCCACCACATCTTGTGAGCGGGACGTTATACTCGTTAGACTACTTCTGTATTATTATTATCATTATAACGTCACTTGATATAACGTCCATGGCTTTCCAAGTTGAGTCAAAATAGTGCTTTAAGAGTGCAGTATCACTTTTCTCAATTTGTCGGTTCACTGCACTTAATGTTTACCTTTACAATTTAGCCTGAGCGACCTACTCAGCCTGTCGACAACGCCCAATTGAAAGTGACGCTCAGCCTCCTCGTCGAGGGCAGTTGTAGTCTGTATTCTACGGACCCAAAAACAAACAAACGTCGTAGTCTGTTCTCATCCTCTCGACCTTCTCCTACCGTCATTTCAATAATCGATTTATTTTTATATATGCGTGATTGAAGGACAGAAGTAGACAGATCCATTCGCACGCGCTCGCGCAGGAGTAACCATGTATGCTCGATATGAAACTTTTTAAAACAATTTTTTTTAGTTAAAAACAAAGACAGGAACTCACAACACGAATGAAATGGAACATTTTTCTTTTAATTAAAAACCTAGAACACTGAGGAACCTAAGTAAGGAACTCACAAAGCGAAATGAAATGAAACATTTTTCATTACTGACTAAAAACATAGAACAGGAACTCACAAAACGAAATGAAATAAAACATTTTTCTTTTGATTAAAAACCTCGAACAGGAACTCACAAAACGCATGCAGCAAAAATGATTATGCCTTGAACCTAGTTTTCCTTGGGTCTCTAACAACGGGAAAACGGAAAAACTTGAATACCGTTAACACACAAAACTTGTGACACGTGTAGGGTAAATGAACATGCCTTGACAGTCCTTCACCATGCAAACTGCTGCATATGGGGATTGATATGACGTTATAAGCGACATGGATGAGTGACGTTATAACTGGGTGACGTTATATCCGGTGACGTTATATCCGAGGTTAAAATAGTCTTGGAAAGAAGGAATTGAGCCGGGACCGGTGTTTGGGTGACGATATAACGGGGTGACGTTATATCCGGCGACGTTATAAACGAAGTAGACTGTATTTAGTTTTGTTACAAACTCCAACCAATCCGACCCTGCACTTGCTCCCCACAACGTTGAGGCTTTCTCGTGCAGAGCCGACCAAGTTTCCCCCCATGTCGGTCACAGCTGACGCTGGCCAAGGTTGTGCTAATGGGCAGAATATACCTGCGCAGTTTCAGCGGCACAGACGACGCACTGCATATTGTTTATGTCGCGATAAGGATTATGACGAGTACTTGGCCTGTTTTCCTTTCATGCAACGTGTAGCGGGCTGGGCCGATAATGTGCAGTGCGTCGTCGGTCCTGCTGAAGTTACATTATGAGAGCAGAGCCCCTAAGGGGCAGACTATACCTGCGCAGAGTCAGCGGCACAGACGACGCACTGCAGATTATCCCAGTGGCCCATTAGACGATGTTCGGAAATAACTCTGTACGGTTTGAATGTGTTGTGAAAGAGTGAATACCCTTGCTTTTAGTTGAACAAACAATCGTCACGTGTTTCAGACACACGCCTCGCTAGTGATTGGCCCGAGGATCCCACAATCGCAATCGAGGATCGTGTGACTTGTTCAATACTGTTGTGGAAGTGTGTGGGCCAAAAGAATAATTAGCAGATACTATCCCATTCTAAGCGAACAAATATATTGCCACTCACTTGTGAATGCTTGACTGCACCCACGGAATCCCCCCATTTGTTCGTGTACTCTAAGTGTCCAATATGAGGTCGTTCTAAGTGAACCCGAGTTTTGTCATCAGCTGAATGTGTGTTTTAATAGTAGGCTGATTGGTTTGTTGATGGTTGTGTTTAGTTTTCATACTCTTGGCATCGTCTCTGTTAACTGATTTATCATCAATATAGACAAGAATAAGTCTTCTCTACCTGTAATACACAGATAAATAACACGTTCTATCCAATATTAATCAATCATGCGATCAACCAGACAATATGACTTGTATGGTCTTCGTTTTTGACAAACTCTCTCCCTCTCCACCTCCCCCCTCTCTCTCTATTTCCCTCTCTCTCTCCCCCCCCCCCCCTCTCTCTCTCTCTCTGTCTCGCTCTCTCTCACCCCCTCTCTCTCTAGCTCTCTACCTCCCCCTCTTTCTCTCTCTCATTATCTCTCACTCTCTCTCACTCCCTCTATATCACTCTCACTTTCTCTCACACTCTCTCTCTCTCTCTCTCTCTCTCTCTCTCTCTCTCTCTCTCTCTCTCACTCCGTCTCACTCCGTCTCACTCTCTCTCTCTCTCTCTCTCTCTCTCTCTCACTCCGTCTCACTCTGTCTCATTCTTTCTCTCACTCTCTCTCTCACTCTCTCTCTCTCTCTCTCTCTCTCTCTCTCTCTCTCTCTCTCTCACTCTCTCTCACTCTCTCTCTCTCACTCCGTCTCACTCCGTCTCACTCTGTCTCATTCTCTCACTATCTCACTCTCTCACTCTCTACACAGACCCTAGTATATAAGTCTATGTGTGTGCGTACGTGTAACCGCGCCTCACCTCCACTCCCCAACCTTTTTTCCCTTTGAAAAATCTGACTTCACCTAACCAATAACCACAACTTACACTGCAACTCCCCGTGCAAAGAAAAAGGAGCAATACATCAATATATTGATGGGTGAAAGCGTACACACTTTACTCAAGGTGACAACGCAGTACATCTTAGCCTGCAGCATCACTGTGCATAATTTCGTGACCCAAAAATAATAACCATTGAAATCGATCAACGGTGCACATTTCATCACATAATCGCTGAAATGGAACTTCAAAACCGTCGTTGGCATGGAAAAAATCACCATTAATATAAACGGGTCAGAAATCATCGAACAACCGCTGATATCAGGGCCTAGCATTGGAAAAAGTGAGTTCAGCTTACAAAGGCGGGGGTCTGGGGGCCGCAGGAGGCTCCCGCCCAGTAAACATTTTGGGTGCGCCGCGCATGCGCCACGCATGCACCATACACCTGCGCCGTGCATGCGCCTCATGGAACTTTGGTGCATGCGCCTCAGTCAATACTATGATCGTCCACTAGTCGACGCGGCGCATGCGTATATGGTGCGCCTGACCATCGCGTGACCATGCCTGGAGCAGGTGACATGCATGCTAGAAGTCGATGCGGCGCATCCCAAGTAATTCGAAGTAAAACAAAATTCGAGTTATGATGACTATGCATGTACGCAATCTAACTGGACACACTGTTGACTTGAAAGACATATTGTAATATCATACATGGCATCAAGTAATAATCAAAGACACAAATGGAAAACGTGTAATTAACACCGTTACCTACTATACAATTGATAATATATATATACCACTCACTTGCTATTCGCCTAAATGCTTGCGGTGTGCTGTGACACATGTAAGAAACCAAAAGAAACAAGTCGCGTAAGGCGAAAATACAATATTTAGTCAAGTAGCTGCCATTTTTCAGCAAGACCGTATACTCGTAGCATCGTCAGTCCACCGCTCATGGCAAAGGCAGTGAAATTGACAAGAAGAGCGGGGTAGTAGTTGCGCTAAGAAGGATAGCACGCTTTTCTGTACCTCTCTTTGTTTTAACTTTCTGAGCGTGTTTTTAATCCAAACATATCATATCTATATGTTTTTGGAATCAGGAACCGACAAGGAATAAGATAAAAGTGTTTTTAAATTGATTTGGACAATTTAATTTTGATAATAATTTTTATATATTTAATTTTGAGAGCTTGTTTTTAATCCGAATATAACATATTTATATGTTTTTGGAATCAGCAAATGATGGAGAATAAGATAAACGTAAATTTGGATCGTTTTATAAATTTTTATTTTTTTTTACAATTTTCAGATTTTTAATGACCAAAGTCATTAATTAATTTTTAAGCCACCAAGCTGAAATGCAATACCGAACCCCGGGCTTCGTCGAAGATTACTTGACCAAAATTTCAACCAATTTGGTTGAAAAATGAGGGCGTGACAGTGCCGCCTCAACTTTCACGAAAAGCCGGATATGACGTCATCAAAGACATTTATCAAAAAAATGAAAAAAACGTTCGGGGATTTCATACCCAGGAACTCTCATGTCAAATTTCATAAAGATCGGTCCAGTAGTTTAGTCTGAATCTCTCTACACACACACACAGACACACAGACACACGCACATACACCACGACCCTCGTTTCGATTCCCCCTCGATGTTAAAATATTTAGTCAAAACTTGACTAAATATAAAAAGGACTTTACTTTGGCGAAAAGAGCATATGCTGCTTATTTTTGTACATAACTGCTATAACTGTATTTTTACATGTAAAAAACATAGAGATATATCTTACCATTTCACCAAGACAGCCAAAATAACGGTCAAATTATTGACGATGAATAACGCATAATAAGGGGAGATCATGATGACGTACATGTCTATGGTTGCACAGTTGCCGCCCTTGGTTCGAAAACCCGGGGAACAGGATCAGGAATATTTAGTCGCTGGAACCTATAAGGTTATGCGGCGACTTATCAGATGATAATGTTTCGAACTTATCTTTTAAAAATTAAGTAAACAAATCTATGGAATATTTTGGAGTTCCATTGTGATTGGTTAAACAGATCTATATATCTTCTTATTATTTTATCTACTGTGTTTACATTTGAAAACAGATCTTTTCCGACGCCCCCCACTAAATTCATTTAAAAAAAAAACAAGACCTATAGGCTCTCGAAAATTTGATTTTCATAAGCACATTCCCCCCCTCTTCGTTCACAAAAAATCCGCAGGCGCTAGCTCTTACGGTTAGGACGCCGCTCTCGTGAAACGTTTTGGGGAAATCAAGCTGCTTGCCGTAAGGGGCCAGATATTGTTTTGCCAATTTTTTTTAGTGTACCCCTTCAATAGCATGATACTGTCTTAAAAGGATTTTGAAATCGCTTGAGCCGTTTAGCCGCCGAATTAAATGAAAGAAATAGCTATTTGGACTTTTTCACATTTTGAAGCTGGGTTTTTTTCCTACCGTCTGCACGACCAACCCACAATCCGATGTGCCTTTCGGCTCTACGTAAAAACAAAATTAACAAACAAACAAACCAACAACAACAAAAACCAAGCAAAACAAATACACCCGCATTTTGGAACTGCGCGGCGTCGGTATGGCGCATTGACAGTGGCGATGGTGTAACCTAGAATTTAAATGCACCGGCGCGTAGTCTCCGCGGCGTATGTCCGCGCAGGTGGGATCGCCCAAGCGACGGTGAATGCATGCGCGGCGCACCATAAATGTTTACTGGGGGGTGGGGTCCAGGGGAAAAGCCCGAATTTGAAGATTTTTTGGAGATTGTTTACCTAAAATGACACCCCCCCCCCCCCCCCCAAAGGTCGTTTTCAACCGTTCAAGGTTATATCGCGACGGGGAAAGGGGGGAGATGGGATAGAGCCACTTGTTAATTGTTTCTTGTTCACAAAAGCACTAATCAAAAAATTGCTCCAGGGGCTTGCAACGTAGTACAATAATTATATGACCTTACTGGGAGAATGCAAGTTTCCAGTACAATTTGTTTATTTGTTGCTTAACGTCCAGCCGACTACGCAGAGCCATATCAGGACGAGGAAGGGGGGATGAAGGGGGCCACTTGTCAAGCGATTCCTGTTTACAAATGCACTAACCCATTACTTGTGTCCCAGCAGGCTTCCAGTACAAAGGACTTAACATTTCTTACATACTGCTTGACTAAAATCTTTACAAAAATTGACTATACTCTATACAAGAAACACTTAACAAGGGTAAAAAGAGAAGCAGAATCCGTTAGTCGCCTCTTACGACATGCTGGGGAGCATCGGGTAAATTCTTCCCCCTAACCCGCGGGGGGTCACGTCACGTGAGACCAGTTCGGCAAACCGATACGGCCACGCTTCTTTCTTTTTTTGAAACAAATGTTACACAACTAGCACGCAAGAGTGAATCTAATAATAGTGCTTACTAGGGTGACGAAAACTGAGGTTGTGATAGATTGTCTTGAAGTGGAAACATCTTTCATCACTGGTATTGTTTTACCTCATTCTAAAGTGAACGTGATGCAACCTTGTTGCACTCTTTGGAGCAGGAAACTGCATTGTTGAACACAGCATCCTCGACTTCTCCTCGACCACCGCCTCCCCACCTAATGCCTCTGTCTGGCGTGTTGTTTGCTCTCTGTCTCTGTCTCTGTCTCTCTCTCTCTGTCTCTCTCTCTGTCTCTCTCTCTGTCTCTCTGTCTCTCTCTCTCTGTCTCTCTGTCTCTGTCTCTCTGTCTCTGTCTCTGTCTCTCTCTCTCTCTCTCTCTCTCTCTCTCTCTCTCTCTCTCTCTCTCTCTCTCTCTCTCTCTCTCTCTCTCTCTCTACCATCTCTCACCCATCGTCAGAGTAGTTCTTGAGTACCGACCGATGAATGAATCCAATTTTGGGACTTCACAAGTAACGTCTGGTCTTCGTAAGTCGATGTAAACATTGCGTTAGTCGCAAGATTATTTCATTGAGACAGAGGAAGTTGTCAGAATCGGTGGCCATATTTCATCTGTGTAAGACGAACAGATACATAGGTTAATTGTTATGTACATGTATACGTAACAGGCATGTTGATATGTTTCATTCCCTACCGCCGATTTGCGGATAAAGACCAAACGGGTTCGGCAGTTTTCCTAAGTTTTTGGTAGACTTTGGCGTCCGCTTTAATCAGAACAGTTTTTCGAATTGACAGTAGATTTTTCGTTAATTGGGAACCAGTTTCGCCGAACGAATATTCTTGCGTAAGCAGACAAAAATGAAAGGCAAAAAGATTTTACTACAAATGTATTCTTTTGTTTGTGTCGAGTATATGCATCAATTTTGAATGTTCTATTTTTTCTGTATTTTTGTTGTTGTTGATGCTGTTTTGTGTCTGCTTGTTATTTTGTTTGTTAATTTGTGTATTTTATTTGTGTATTTTATTTGTGTATTTTATGTGTATGTTTTGACACTTGATTTATGACGTCATTGTCTTCTTGTATAAAGTTCTGTTCTATGTTTTTCTGTCCATTTAAAAATAAAATGTGTACTTTGCTTCATTCCTTGCTCTTTAATTTCTTTCTTCCTTGCTTTCTTGTTATTTATTTCAGTCGTTTGTTTTTAAAGTTTTCCTTCAGTAAGCCTTTGGGATTTCTGCATTGGTAAACTTTGACCGAATAGCACCTGTAATAAATATGCCAATCCTATTGTGCACCACAATGTGCATTCCACTTGTGACAGGGGAGGCTACCGCTCCTTTCACAACGGACTCTGCACCCGGGTTGTTTTTGCATGTCATTCCAACAAGATGACATTACAGGGATGGTCAAAGTCAAAACATGATAGGTCGAGATTAGTTCCATCTCGTGGTCATGCCAAAAATAAACCCATGCAATTATTGTTTACCCGGCTGAACCCGAGTAACCCCATCACACACATTTTATGCTTATTTTCCCCGCACCAGCTATTATAAATTGTATCCATTCGTAGAAATAATACTTGATAATCAAAATAACAATGTTTATTGTGTTAACTAGGATAGAGCTAACTTGCCTCGACTATTAACCCTGGTTCCGTTATCTGTAAAAACACACATGATGTTTCTTGTCCCTGAACTTTCAGTTTCACAAAATTGTTTGTTTGTTTCTTTTTCGCGTATTACCTTAGAATGCGTACACTATTTCTGTGTGCAGGGGTGGCCTTATCCCATGTCAAAGCTTTGCCAGATCGGACTCGGAGTTGGTGAGCCGATGTAACGAAATTCAGCTTTCTTATTCCATACATATATATATATATACCGTAAACTACCTTGTACGCCCATCCCCCCTATGCACCAATTTTGCCCAAATGTTGGGGGTGGGCGTTTATTAGGTACTATACCCTTTGCAGGAGCGGGTCCTTTGCGAGAATAATGACATTTTGGTCACTTGGCATGGAAGTGTTCAAAGGATGCGTTATTGCACAAAACTAACTGTCTGTCGGTCTGTCTGTCTGACACACACACGCGCACACACACACACACACACACACACACACACACACACACACACACACACACACACACACACACACACACACACACACACACACACACACACACACACACACACTAGGTAGTATGCCCTATGCACAGCTTTCGGCCCAAAGTAGGGGGTGGGCGTCTACTCGATACTGGGCTATACAAGGTAGTTTACGGTATATAATTATACTCGAGACTGAAATGTTTTTTCCTGGTCGAGAAGTACACTTTTTTAAGGAAGAAACGCGAATCAGTTTCTTGCAAGTGAAGAAAATTGCTGGTGAATTTTAATAGATTTCACTCCAAAATTTGATTTCTTCGAAAATATGCACCGATTGGTTACGTCCCTTGCGGGAGATTGGAAATAATTATTTTAGGATGAAGCACATGTTTAAGTTTAAATAACATAATTTGGTTGAAGGAATTGGACCCCATACCGGCACGGTTGGCCTAGTGGTAAGGCGTCCGCCCCGTGATCGGGAGGTCGTGGGTTCGAACCCCGGCCGGGTCATACCTAAGACTTTAAAATTGGCAATCTAGTGGCTGCTCCGCCTGGCGTCTGGCATTATGGAGTTAGTGCTAGGACTGGTTGGTCCGGTGTCAGAATAATGTGACTGGGTGAGACATGAAGCCTGTGCTGCGACTTCTGTCTTGTGTGTGGCGCACGTTATATGTCAAAGCAGCACCGCCCTGATATGGCCCTTCGTGGTCGGCTGGGCGTTAAGCAAACAAACAAACAAATTGGACCCCATGAATGTAAAGTACCCAAGCTCGATCATCAGTACTATGGAAGGGAGGGGGGCTATCCAGCGTGGAGTTTATACAAGATCATCGGGGCCGAATCAGAAAGCTGAATAAGGGGGACAGATGAATTCACTACACGGCCGGATCGTTGAGATGGGATCTTTGTCTCTGCCTTCAACTTTGCGTTCTGTACGTTCTTTACCGGGCAGGAATTTGCGATTCCTAAACGCCCCACTGAACGACCGACGTCACAGCCGCTTCGGCCTTTTCCGGAGGAACACCGCGTGCCACTTCGATCGCGTTGCACTTGCAGTCATTCGGCGATGCCACCTTGATTATCAGTTAATAAAGTTATTATTCAGGCAATATGAAAGAAATTAGTTTTTTTCTTTTGTTACACTTACACATAGTTTTATGAAGATCAATATCAGACTCGGCAAAAGAATGGTTGTATCATGAGCGACTGTCACAAGCGAGAGGTGCGGTTCGGTCAGTAGGTTAGTCACTGTCGAACTGTTCGGTGCGAAGCACGGTTTTGTTTCTGGTAACTATAGGCCTATTGATTTTTTCAAGTTGTACTAATGTTTACGCTTTGCGCTGCGGTTTAATATGTGTGCTTGTTATTGGCTAATACGGTGAGCCCACGCCGTTTAGTTTGCAGACTGTGCACATGTGAGCTTTGTGTAATCGCGTTTTCATTCCATACCACCGTGCTAAACCGCTTTGGGGGAAATGGTTTAAAAAAAAAATATATATATATAAAAATAAAATAAACGGAATGCATCAGGGTTGAAAAGATTGAAGGGTGGAGTTAAGGACACAAAATAGATGACAAAAATAAAGCAAACAAGAAAAAAAACCAGGAAGGGAGTCGAACTCGAGTCAGCTGACCTTCAAGCTGGAGCACAAACCACTAGGCTACGACATCAACTGACAGACAGGGCTACAACCATTCGTGGTTCGTTGACGACACAACCATTTGTCGAGGATAGCGTAGGCACCCGGTCTGCTCCCCGCCTAAAAAAGGCCAGTGCCGTTCCGTCTTCGAGGGACTGCGTGGGTTTCATTTCGGAGTTTTCCTTCTCCTAGACGAGTTTCCTTCCATGGATGATGAGCCTCCTCTACCCTCGTTTTGAATTCAGAGTGGTCTTCTCTTAGGATAGCTGCCTGCCAGGGTTGACGAGCCTATCCTGCCCGGCTATTTGACCCATAGCTGGAGGTTGGTTCGTGGGCACCTGGGCGTTTCCACACACCGGTGGGCCCGCATGCCGCACGTCTAGGGGCCAACCTCCTCCGAGTCCTTGTAGTCTAGCCTGGGGCCTTGCGGTACCCAGTTTACGCCTGTCGCCGCGATGGAGGCACTACATAGGGCTTGTTGTGGAGAGGTTATTGTACTGGCAGGAGAGACTGACGCATTCTGCTCTCTTTTCGCATTGTCCTAAAAAGGACAGACGGTGCAAGCCAGCGGTGAGGGCTGAAAGCGAGAAGTGACAAGCACAAGACACTTCGCCAACACACTAGACACGTCACACAACCGTTTGGCAGGCAGACAGGGCTACAAAAGTGAAGGCATTTCAGGGTTACTCCGTCGTATGTGGCGTTTCTCGCGCATGAAGGTTCTGTTACCAACTCTACGGCTAAGAAAGGTTGCATTTGAAGTTAAATGTCCACTAAAATATCAAAGGGAACACCATTTCTGAACAACACAACGGTTTGCGCTCGCCTCTCGCAGTCGTCACGTTCAGGTGAAGGCTTCCCTGATACAGCAGATATTTGAACACTTCCACGTCACACTGAAACACTGAGCTACAGTTTAGTAACGTGATATGTTTTCAATTGTTCGTTCACTTATATTGCTTTCAGATTTAACACGCCAAGATGAATGAAACAGTGGCACGGTTTTCGTTGCGAAAATGTGCAATGGCAGTGCTACGCGATCGAAGTGTGTATTATGTACACGCGGTGTTCCTCCGGAAAAGACCGAAGCGACATGTGACGTCAGTCGTTCAGTGGGGCGTTTAGGAATCGCAAATTCGAGGAGCGACCGTAAAGAAACACAAACACTATAATATATGGCTGTGTCAGCAATAAGTTATTCACGGCACTCCTTACGCTTTGTCGGACACACTATTTTGCTCACCCTGGGGGCTAGCGCAATAAGCCGCTCCTAATGCTAGGGCAGGAATAGGTCCGTGAAAACAGGTTTTGTGTGGTGACTCTGGGCCGACCAGAACGTTGTCGCTCCTGCACTCTTCCAGTTGCGTTGAATCTCTGTTTTAGTCTGATGATGACGAGGGTGCCACTGTAAGCCTCTGGGCCACTTGCCTGGCAGCAACACCGTCTTGTAGCCATCATATTGCCCTTCCACTATCCAAATCGCTGTTTTCTTCGTGTGGGCATGTTGCTATTGTGCATAATTGTGTCAATCAATCAATCAATGAGGCTTATATCGCGCATATTCCGTGGGTACAGTTCTAGGCGCTCTGCAGTGATGCCGTGTGAGATGAAATTTTATACGGCCAGTAGATTGCAGCCATGTCGGCGCATATTTACCTTTCACGGCCTTATTCCAACTCACACGGGTATGGTAGACAATTATTAACTGTGCCTAAGCAATTTTGCCAGGAAAGACCCTTTTGCCAATCGTGGGATCTTTAACGTGCACACCCAATGTAGTATACACGGGGGGTGGTTCGGACACCGAAGAGAGTCTGCACACAAAGTTGACTCTGTGAAATAAATTTCCGCCGAACCTGGGATCGAACTCGCGTGACAGCGGCCGACAGAATACAAATCCAGCGCGCTACCAACTGAGCTACATCCCCGCCCAGCGTGTCAGCGTGTCAACCTTTAAACACAAGCTGGTGAGCGATGTTCACAGCCAGGACTCTGTTGTAGCACGTGCATCACAACTTTTTTCCCTGGCATGCGTTCCGCAAATTTAATGGGGCTATAAAAAACACCCTTTTTCTTCCAAAATGCAGAAGCTTTTGAGAAGTCCCACAAAGGGAAATAACTCTGCCTGCCAAACAAAATTCTAGGTCAAGACTCATTGTTCATTTGTTAATTCAAACACATTAATCTTTTAATTTTTATGCCGATGTTTAATTTTTTGGCAATTTTTTTATAATTAGATCCGTTTTTTCAACCGATCCTTAACTTGTTTTGAAGAGTGTACATGTATAATACGCTTCGAGTCGGCGTGTTATACTTGTTGTAGTCAAAATATCGGACCTTATTGCTACGCTGTAAATACGACAGCTTGTAATATTTGACTGAAAACCAGCTCTGGTATTTTCAGCTACTCACATTTGAAAAAGTACCACATGCCGGGGGATTTGTAAATTTGCTTTGAAACTAAAGGAAATAGCGGTTGAAAATAATGTGTGTGTTTTTTGTCTGCAGAACTAACAAGTCGCGTAAGGCGAAATTACTACATTTAGTCAAGCTGTGGAACTCACAGAATGAAACTGAACGCACTGCATTTTTTCACAATGACCGTAGTCCGCCGCTAGTGCAAAAGGCAGTGAAAGTGACGAGCCTGTTCAGCGCGGTAGCGCTGTGCTGCATAGCACGCTTTACTGTACCTCTCTTCGTTTTAACTTTCTGAGCGTGTTTTTAATCCAAACATATCATATCTATATGTTTTTGGAATCAGGAACCGACAAGGAATAAGATGAAATTGTTTTTAAAACGATTTCGGAAATTTAATTTTAATCATAATTTGTATATTTTTAATTTTCAGAGCTTGTTTGTAATCTGAATATAACATATTTATATGTTTTTGGAATCAGAACATGATGAAGAATAAAAAAAAGAGGTAATTTTGGATCGTTTTATAAAAAAATAATTTTAATTACAATTTTCAGATTTTTAATGACCAAAGTAATTCATTAATTTTTAAGCCTCCATGCTGAAATGCAATACCGAAGTCCGGCCTTTGTCGAAGATTGCTTGGCCAAAATTTCAATCAATTTGATTGAAAAATGAAGGTGTGACAGTGCCGCCTCAACTTTTACAAAAAGCCGGATATGACGTCATAAAAGACATTTATCGAAAAAAAGAAAAAACGTCTGGGGATTTCATACCCAGGAACTCTCATGTAAAATTTCGTAAAGATCGGTCCAGTAGTTTAGTCTGAATCGCTCTACACACACACACACGCACACACACACACGCACAGACACACACACACACACACATGTATACACATACACCACGACCCTCGTCTCGATTCCCCCTGTATGTTAAAACATTTAGTCAAAACTTGACTAAATGTAAAAATGGAGTCTCTTCTTAAAGTTATTCAACTTACGTACAAAAGAAAGATCATACAATTCAAATACGCACGGACACATCAAACGCTGACAGACAGACAGCCAGACAGACATGTTGAATCGAATAGCACACAAAGAAAGGACTGTGCCTTTAAGCGATTAAAACCTTCAAGCGAACAAAGGCTCGAACTCGGTCATAGGTTAGTGCATGCATGTCTCAACTCGGCACTATGATAGTTCAAATTATATGTGTCACTGTCAGATGATACCAAGTGACAGGTATTGTTAAGAGCGCTCTCTCATTTTGAAATAGGTCTAAAACGCCGGCAAAAATTTAAAAAAAATAAAATAAAACGAAAACATAACAACTTAAATATTATATTAAAAAACTAAAATACAATATTCTGAAAACAAATCTAAATGGATGTGTTACCCTGGACAAATATCACCTCTTGTAATGACTGGAAAATGAATCGAAATCAATTCGACAGCCCTGGATACATTCACATACTGTACAAGTTTAGTGCGTTTGGTCGGAAACGACCACTAAATCAAATATTATAATCTTATTTTACCCACACAAATCAGACTTGTCAGCTGAGCAATGTTTACATATCTGAGCGAACTCAGTATGATTTCGGTGACATATGGCAGACGACAGCGCAGCTTTAGTCCGCGTGGCACACAGGAACAACCGAGTAGCAATAACATATCGAGCGAAAAACGTCGACACTAACGAGAGAATGCAAACTGAAAAAAAAAATGTTAGCATACCAGCAACAGCTCGACTGGTTAACGAAATAACAGTTATGACAGATATTGTACTAACTGTAGCTGTTGTACACAAGTAGAATGAATCTTTCCATACCCCAGGACGGATTCAGCACATTCGTTCCGAGCCGGCTTCGTGTTCGACCACGTGGCGCAATGAGAAAGGTCACCCACGCTGCGTGTTTAAATATGTCATTATTTTATGAAAAGAGCTTGTCAATTGGGTATTTCCGTTGTTACTAATGGCGGCGGTGGTGGTGGTGGCGGTGGTGGTGGTGGTGGTGGTGGTGGTGTGTGTGTGTGTGTGTGTGTGTGTGTGTGTGTGTGTGTGTGTGTGACAGTGTGCGTGCGTGCGTGCATATGTGTATATATATGTGTGTGTGTTGCACAATTTGTTTTGTTGGCCGCCAAAGCATAGCCTAGTGATTGTTCGGAACACACACGCTGAGCTTGACACGTTATTCGGAATTTGTGCCAGGAAGAGGAACATGCTTCGGAAGCGACACCTTCTCAGGTGCTTTTCTGTTAATTCATTCTTTCTTTCTTCCGTTCATCCATTCATTTGCCCGTTCTTATCTGATACATTCTTTGGCTTCGTTCAATCATGCATTCATTCATTTATCCGATTTTGCTGTTCACGTCAAAGAGAAAACTAAAAGCAAGAGCACCCGGACTGTTCCGAAAAAAACAGGAAGCGGATAATTATTGACTCGAGCCACAAGCGAATCATCTTACGTGTACATAACATGCCTGTGCTCAAGCGGAATGCGTTTTAGAAAGAGGAAGAAGCCTCGGAAAGTTGACACACTTTTGTTGATGTTGTTGCAATCTACAGATCTGCATTGTTTATTTGGTCTTTTCATCGTTCGTTCGTTCGTTCGTTCGTTCGTTCGTTCGTCCGTCCGTTCGTTCGTCCGTTCGTTCGTTCGTACCGTTCGTTCATTCGTTCATTCATTCATTCATTTGTTCGTCCGCTTGTTTATTCAATAATTTATTCTTGCTCGGTTCACGAAAAAAACGTAAACTCGCAAAACAAGTGCAAAAGTAACTATTTTGTTCAACTTTTTTGCATGCGAAAGGATACCAACCAATTCAGTACCAGTTTACTGAACTGATGGTTCAATTATTTATCCAAATAGTACTTCTATCAGAACAATATTTATTTAATCTTATAATACAGCTATGGTGTCAAGAGAAAGGGTAAGGGATTTTACATGTTATATCACTTTTTCCTGAATATTAACTATGAAGATAATAACGAGTGTCGCTCCAGAAGAAAAACAAATAATCGTGAGTTGAGTACGTGACAACTTCTACTTGTTATTTAGCACCAGCACACATACACATGACACGGCACTCACGAACGCACGTGACACACACTAACGCATGTGACACACACACACACACACACACACAACACCGGCACACATAAAACATAATCATGTCTTCTTACAATTAGCCCACGCTATGAAAGTCCACCCCGGAAGATGAAGTTGTAAAGTCATGTTCTGTTATGAATTCTTGTTAATGTCACGAGTTAGCATAAAGCTCGTGCTATTTTGTGTTGGATTCGTGTCCAGCTGACTCTCGTTATGGCTTTGTGTCTATATTTATTTCAGTCTTAAGTCCACACGTGTGTATTAGTAATAAATCAGGTGTTTTTAACATTGCACGATCAACGCAATACACTCGAAATATGTCCATCAAAAACGGTCATACACGTAAAACTCCACTCGTGCAAAAACATGAGAAAACGTGGGGGTTTCAGCCCATGATTTTTAAGAAGAAGAAGAAGAAGAAGAAGAAGAAGAAGAAGAAGAAGAAGAAGAAGAAGAAGTCAATCGAATCTGGGAGTATAAGCAATAATATGTACATGAAGAGAATCGTAATGAATTCTGTGGAAGCGGACACATTGTACTAAATATACAGTTATCAATATCTTCGGAAGTGATCAAATGATAAGGCTTGATAGACGTTCACAACACAAACATACCCTCCATCAATTCTTCATAAATGTGGCGTAAAAAGAGACCCGTTTCCCCCAAATCTATAGAGTAAAGGATTTACGAACTCATTTGCACGTACCACTGCTCGATTAAGCGTTCCCTCATAATGTAAGAGTGAGCTGCCCTTGTTTGCTCCTCTTGTTGTCAGCACTGGGTCCATATTTTTACGTTTTCACGAGCCATTGTCCTGGCCACAGACTATCAGTGACGCCTTTTAAATGTACCTCTCAGTGATAGATTTAATTTGGTTTGATGACTGTTTGACCTTTGATCATAACTAGTGCTGTGATAATGAGCTTTAGCACTGTTGTGATGGTGTTGACACTATACTTTGCCCAATTGAGTCTAACTACCTGATGGCTAATCTACAGTGATACCTGTGATAACTGATGATGATTACTAGTGCAATAGCGTTAATTATGGATTGTTGTTATCATCATTTACATAAAAACTTATCTGTTAATCCAAACAATGATATACTTACTGTGATGTTCTTAACTACACTTTAACATGGAATGTATGTATGTATGTATGTATGTATGTATGTATGTATGTATGTATGTATGTATGTATGTATGTATGTATGTATGTATGTATGTATGTATGTATGTATGTATGTATGTATGTATGTATGTATGTATGTAGGTATGTATGTAGGTATGTATGCATGTGTGTTGGTGTGTCGGTGTGTCATGTGTGCAAGTAAAAAGGGTATTGTAGTTGTACATATATTACTTCAGATATATTTTTTTTTTGTGGTGTTATCATGGGTTTTATGAATTTTCTTCTCTTATTCTTTTATAATTATTAATTAATGACCTATATGTGCTGATGACCAATTTAATTTCCTTTGTTGGATCAATAAAATGTTATGAGTTATGAGTTATGAGTTAATCCATCGGACAAAAACGTAAAGTACCAATTAAACATATCGACGAAAATTCAGAAAAAGGCACAAACAAGCACGCATGCAAGCACGCAGACACTAAAGCACATCCACTCACCCACAATGCGGCCAGCACTGTACCTAACTTAAAGTTGATTTCCTGTACTTTGCTTTACTGATATGCAATGCAGTACAGGTTTTGACATGCGATTTCCACTTGACCTTCACATTTTTTTCTTCTTATAAATGCACTGTGAACAATAAAGGGTTACCAAGTTGTTTTCTGTTCTCGCACATCGTCGCGCATTGACAACATTACAGCGTTAGTGTTTTCAGCGTAGCAATAAGGTCCGATATTTAGACGAGATAAGTATAATGCTGACGAGTCGGACCCTATTGCTACGCTGAAAACACAATAGCGATTATATAGCTGTTTGTTTGTTTGTTTGTTTGTTTGTTTGCTTAACGCCCAGCCGACCACGAAGGGCCATATCAGGGCGGTGCTGCTTTGACATATAACGTGCGCCACACACAAGACAGAAGTCGCAGCACAGGCTTCATGTCTCACCCAGTCACATTATTCTGACACCGGACCAAACAGTCCTAGCACTAACCCCATAATGCCAGACGCCAGGCGGAGCAGCCACTAGATTGCCAATTTTAAAGTCTCAGGTATGACCCGGCCGGGGTTCGAACCCACGACCTCCCGATCCCTGGGCGGACGCCTTACCACTAGGCCAACCGTGCCGGTATATAGCTGTTCTGACCTTGATTTCTTGTTCCAAACGTACAAAATGACTTTTTGCATCGATGCGTTGATCTCAGGTTTGACAACACAGCTGTTGAAGCAGATTTGTATTAGTTCCTTCGTATGCAACAACAATTAGTTTGAGTTTTTTTTAATTTAGAACAAGGCGTCTTATGAAGAAGACCAACACATAACATCAACGGAAAACTAGATACAACTGAAGAACTAGGAAGCAACAAGGGGAGGAGAAGAGATAATGGAACAGCTAATCCGTACAACGCGAGCAGACGGCAGTATGTTTTCATTTTGGGTGAATGGCATTTATACTTGTCTCGTCATGAAGCGAATTTTTCAACCTCAGTTATAAACGACTACATGAATGTTAGTACCATGGGTCGATCATCAATACTTCAGAGGGGAAGTGGGGTATTCAGTGTGAAGTTACGAGGTAAGAAAAGCCGAATGCGAAAGTTTGTCTCAGTCGGCAACTGAGCTGACACAGGCACACAAAAACGGCTGATCCATTAAATATGTTTTACCCCCCTGTTTGAACTACATCTTTCGACTTTTGTGGTGTTTATGGACAGAAAATAATTGGCTTAGTCCTGTTTCATCGGGAAGTTAGCAGAAAAGGGTATGCTATCGACATTTGTAAAGCTGAAAAACATTGCCGAGTAGAATTTCAAGTTGTCAGTGTATGCTGTTGTTGATTGAAACATCGTGTGGTACAGATGGGTAAACCGCAACCATGCGTTTTTGTTATTGCCGATATGCTTTTGGATATCGGCAAACAATGGCCAACTTCCGTAGCGTTTTGCTTTGATGATCGGAATACGGATGTGTGAGACCATCCAATCACAGCCCCCGAATTCCCCCACGTATCTATCAGAATAGCTATATTAATTCAGCGTAACAATAGGGTCAAATATTTAGACGAGACAAGTATAATGCCGACGAGTCGAAGACGAGTGGCATTATACTTGTTCGAGTCTTTTGGATACTGGCAAAAATGGCCGACTTCCGTAGCATTATGCTTTGATGAACGGAAAAGAGATGTGTGAGACCATCCAATCACAGCCCCCGAATTCCCCCACGTGTCCATCAGAATAGTTAAACTTGGCCAAACAATTATTGCAACAATTTTCGCATGCTAAGAAAAGCATTAAAACGCAATTTATTTTAGTTGAACGTTATATGCCCCAAAAGGTAATTATGTCAGCTGTACATATCATTTGTCCGATTGATGGTACTTTGTATAGGCATCCCGTGACAGCTTGTCAAACAAGGTCACCCCTAAAATCGACCTGACAAAAACCATAGCCCCGTATTATAAAATCTGCACCAAAAAAATCGGAATATGCACAAACCAAACACTTGTGACAACCATTGGAAAGGCCATTTAATTTCCTGTTCAGAACATTTTGTTTTATGCACCTGACTTCTCTAGTCTTTATGTAGCGTTTGTCAAAGGCGGTAGGTGTCAACTGTTTTAGACGCCCACAAAGGCACGTTTTGCGGCCATTTTTGAGGGGGTCCTCCACCCAAAGAGCCATATCTGCTCAAGTTCTCAATGATTTGCTTTGGAAAGTTCAGAAGTCATGACCAATAGACCAACATGTGTGTTGCGTTTTGCGAATGTGTATACTTAGCGTGTCGTATTACGTAACTTTTCCGAAAGAACTAAACAAATATTCATATTAATTCAGGGTTTTAGGAAAATCGTGACTTTGCATGCTAAGCCAAAAATGGATGAGGCAATATAGGTGCCAAAGTTTGAGGCAGATCCGAGTGCTGGTTTACATTTGCTGGAGATGGGAACACACATGAAAAATTATCGATCACCGTCAGTGGTACTGAGTACACTACCCGTGGAGACGAACAGTCCTGGGCCTGTGCTTACTATCCTGTTCCGGCGCGCTGTGCTCGGTGAGTTGCGCTTTTGTGACCCGCAGCGAAGGAAGCACAGGCCAAGGTCAGTTTATCTCCACAGCTACTGTACGCATTACCAAGGACGGTGATCGATACATTGTCAGGGCGGGGATGTAGCTCAGTCGGTAGCGCGCTGGATTTGTATCCAGTTGGCCGCTGTCAGCGTGAGTTCGTCCCCACGTTCGGCGAGAGATTTATTTCTCAGTTAACTTTGTGTGCAGACTCTCCTCGGTGTCCGAACACCCCCGTGTGTACACGCAAGCACAAGACCAAGTGCGCACGAGAAAGATCCTGTAATCCATGTCAGAGTTCAGTGGGTTATAGAAACACGAAAATACCCAGCATGCTTCCTCCGAAAACGGCGTATGGCTGCCTAAATGGCAGGGTAAAAAACGGTCATACACGTAAAATTCCACTCGTACAAAAAAACCACGAATGTACGTGGGAGTTTCAGCCCACGAACGCAGAAGAAGAAGAAGAAGAAGAAGAAGAAGAAGAAGATACATTTTCTTGGGCGTTCCCATCTGCAGCAAATGTAAACCAGATGAATGCGGCTCACGTGCGGGACGTCCCTCCGGTCATGACTTTTAACTTTTTAAAAGAGATCAAGTATAGTATCAAAGTAACAAGTGTGTTCATTGTGGAACCTTCGTTTTGCTTTCTTTCTTTCTTTCTTTATTTGGTGTGTAACGTCGTTTTCAACCATTCAAGGTTATATCGCGACGGGGAAAGGGGGGAGATTTGCCATGAGAAATGATAAAAGAAAACAAATTTGCATCGCCATATCGGTTGAAGGGACGCTAACATACAATAACCATAGTCGTGCAGGTGCAAGTTTGCACCTGCTTTATGAGGCGTCTCTCTGTCCCAACAGGGCCGCCGACACAATCGGAAATTCCCCAAAGCAACATAAATCCCCTTCCAAACCCCCCTCAACCCCACACAAACAAAAATCATATTAGTTGTGGCCTATCAACTACAATGTAACCAGGTGTTGAAAGAGTCAGAAGTGAGTTGTAACTATTGCCTCATCACGTCTTTTGCCCCCAGTTACGTGTCACTGTTAGTATACAAGTGTATCCCACATGTCGTATCTAGAACATCTTGTAAAACTTGTTCAGCTCCACACACACACACAGCTTAAAAACGACTTGGCTCATACAACTGATTAAACTGATTATGACTTGTTCTATTCCCTGAGGAAACATCGCTTAAACATTCAGTTTTGTTTGCAATAATTTGTTCGATAATTTATTTTGTTTGTTTGCTCGCTTACTTTCTTGGAGTTTGTTTGTTTTGGAGCGTGGTTTTGCGTGGTGAGTTTCAGTTACCAGTTGAAAGTATGTTTGCCAAGCATATTTTAAACAAGTATTATCCTAGCTCAAATTCACTCATTTATTTATGTTTTTATTCATTATTTTATTTCGTATTCATCTATTTATGTATTCATTTATGTATTTATGAATGCATTCATCCATTGATTGATTTAATCATTTATTGAAGAAAACAAAAACACATTCGAAAATAAACAAAATGTGAGAACAGTTTCTTGATCCCGTGGACGGACGACAACATTTATTAGGTTTAAAATCATCAATGGAAAAAAATCAAAACAAATCAATGAATAATTATTAATTACCAAATTACATACTTTTATAGAATACACAAATAAAGAAATACCTGTTTTAGCTTAGAGTAAAGAATTGTATGCAACACTTACGACGTTTCCCACTGTCACGAACATGAATTACTGAAACGGCTTGTTCGACCATCTTATACTTATCCAAAGTAAAATATTCTCAATATAACTGCCTTGCATAATTATTATAAATAGATCACACAAACAGACACCCACCCAAATGCACAGATGGACATCGACACTGACAAGCACAGATACAGACATACATATGTAAAGCCGAGCGGTCTTAGCTTCACATTAACTCTAACTGTCTGTGTCTGTGTCTTAGATGTTATACGTGTTTGAAGGTCATTTGTCAGGATGGCAATCACACGACAGGACAAACAGACACACAGAATATAAACTCAAGAAGAGGCAGGTAAAGTTCAAAATTGTATTGAATCAAAACAAATCATAAAAACAACTCAATACAAGGCGTTGGTTCTTTTCAGAAAATATATCTGTACATTGGTTCACTCTATTCCTGTAATTTTCCTACTCCTTACCAAAAATATTCTAAGTCCAAAAATGGCTGAAAATTTGGGCATGACCCGTAGGTACCCTTAGCAAAATACGCTACTGAAAGCAATATTCTATGTCCTAAAATGGCCAAAAATTTGGGCAGGGGTTCAGGGCCTGGATAAAAATAAAGTAAAAGAGTAAAGCGACGCCACTTTACTCGCCGTGTGGTAACCTGGGACTGCGGAACGTTTGTTTTTAACCCTGTCAGTTCAGTCCACAGGGCGGAGTCCGGTATACCATTTAGACACTTAAGCCAGGTTGGTTGCCAAAACTCCGGAGGACAATTTAGAGATAACAACAAATACTTCTCAGTACTCAGGTTGGAACTCATCCACAACCATTCCCAAAGAAGCAATGCTGTAACCCTAAGTGGTGGTGGGGAGTCCGGTATACCATTTAGACACTTAAGCCAGGTTGGTTGCCAAGACTCCCCCGAACCTTGAAAACTAACAGCTTATATACCTTCCATGACTGTCCCTGACGTCACAGCTAAGGAACCAATGAAAACGTCGCACTGGGATCACATAACAAAATGGGGAGGGAGGGGGAAGAGTTTCGAGGCTGCTATCAGTCTCCATACAAGCTACAGTTAAAACCCCTCAAACATACACAAAAACTCCTGTACTAAGAAAACTACATCAAAAACGCTATAAAGATATACATCAATAAAATGGAAATTCCACGACGCATCATTTGATACCAAACACTCATTGGTTATCAACACTGTGAACAAAGTGCAAAACCTCTGACTATTACCTCGCAAAATAGTCATGTCACACCAAAAATGTATGCAGTTACAAGTTAACCACAATCAAACACAGTGTATACTCAACAGGCTTCTCATATGTAGATGATAAACATAAAATCTCTATTCTACCAAACAAATGAACACAGAATACATGTTTATATTGAATATATGGGTAAAAGAAAGAATGATATAAATGTAAAAGCTACATAAAAGAAAAGAGAGAGAGAGAGAGAGAAAGAGAGAGAGAGAGAAAGAGAGAGAGAAAGAGAGAGAGAGAGAAAGAGAGAGAGAGAGTGTGTGCGTGTGTGTTCGTCTGTGTGTACCAAGTATTATTCAACATGGAAGTAAAGAATCAAGCTGGAAAGGAGGGTTGGGGGGGGGGGGGGAAGAAAAGGTGAGAGTTGGATGTCGAAAAACAATGCTTTCACGGGTGGTCCACGTGCTCAAAACTAAGCCGTAGCGAGTTTGTGACCTAGGGTTCATATCCCGTCAGTCAAGCCGGCGCCATCGTGTCAAAACCAATTAACCAATTAATTCTACCGCAAGAGAACAATAGAAAAGTACTATATCATACCTATCTCCGAACAATTTACTAGGGGAAAGAACAAATATGATTTTAGAGTGTGAATCTTAATTCCAAACAGTTTCAATACTAACTTAGATAATATATTCTGCTCTCTACGCTTTCTCTTCTTCTTCACTCTATAAACTTTAAGAAGAAAATTGCATATGGAGAAAAGACAAAACAAAATTATTCATGTAGTCGCTTTTCTCCACAATGCCCCCCTCCACAAAAACAGTTTGCCCTCAAACTGAAAATGACCGAGGGTATTGAAACTTCCTGAAGCAGAAGCAAAAATATAGTCCTGCTGCTAAGTATACATCCAACACTATAAGTACCATCGTTTTACACAAAGCAAAAATCATATTTACAGAAAACCAGTGAAACACCAATATCCTCCTTCTTTCTTTTGCTTCTGACACCAAATGTAAAAAAAACCGAGCGGAAGGATAAGATTTGCGTTAGAAACACCATTAGTAACGCCGAACCAACAAACTCTGTCCGTTCTTATTGGATTCCAACTCAAAATTAGTGAATTTGGCCCAAACCAAATAAAAACACCTCTCTCAGCTTCTCAGTTCTATTATCATTATAAATTTCAAGCAGAAAAAGAAAAAAAAATATATTGTTACAAAAAAAAATATTAGAATTATGCGATTATAATTTCTTTCACCGACAACAAAAGGAGGGACGTTAAAAAAAAAACGTCGAAATAATTTGTTTCTTCGCGACCTTCCCAATGAAATAAGTGATGTATTTTACAGGTTACAGTAAAAACAACGAAAACAAAAAAACTGTTATAGTGACACAAAATTGTTATAAAAGAACGTTAGACTTTCCACTCTAGTCTTCTGTTCCATTTAAAAAAAACAACCACACACCGATTTACTTCGCCATGGTTACTCAGCATTGAAATCAAAAACATGTGTAAACGAAATTCCCAGCAACATTCAAAAGAGATAACAACCAACAAAACCAGATTTCTCAAACGTATTCATGTTCGCCATTTCAGCAAGTACGAGAAACCTTTAATAGAATAAAAAGACAAAAATGTGTACTCTTACCTGTCGTAAGTGTACATGAACACCGCATCAGTTGTCCGTCTTTGAAACACACACACGGCGCAATAACTCATCTAATGTCTGTCTCTTTCTTCTTTTAAAAACAATCCTACATGACTCATGTAACTGATTAACTCAATGTCTTTGATGCTCTAAATAATAAAACCTTCGATCGTTGACGTCATCTCGTCACAGCATCGGCGTCGACATCGGCTGGCGCGTCCTCGCGGCGCCAAACAGCTACCTCCGTCACAGCAACGACATCAACATCGACTGGTGCGTTCTCGCGGCGCCAGGCAGCTCCCTGCGTCTCTTCTGTCACTGCCAATGCGTCGACCTCGGTGAAACATCCGCCCCCGGACGACCCCCAGCTGGAGCACCGTTTAACGCCGAGACGCAGCTGGCATCCCAGGTCGACCGCCGTGTCTTAACCGGGACAAAGGTAGTGGTGTCGCTGACTGCCACCGTAGATTCTGATAATGATTTTCGAAGAGATTTGAGGTTCTGTGTTCTTCTCTTTGACAACCTTCTCGGTTTCTGCAATAGGTTCATGGATTGGTGACCGATGCGTGTCTTCGGGACCCCTCGTTGTAATCTAAGTCCCCTTCCGAGAAGTCCATCTCTCAGGCTCCCTCGCTGCTGGATGCACTTAGCTCTCCAGTTGATCAGCCCACCCGACCTATGTGGCCGCATAGGTCCAGCACACGCCGCTCAAACCGCTCTTTCGGTTATGCTTGCCTTGCCTGTCCTCTGGTAGGTCTTCTGTACCATACCCTCCAGTGCCACCTAGTGTGACACCAGGTCAAGACGGTTCCCAATCCAATCCCCCGCAGGTTGTTGGACTACACCCATGGCAGAGTGTATATGACTCTTCTGTAGTAAGTTGTTGCAACAAGAAAAAAAACCAAATGTTTCAACAGCTCTGGCCAGACGCTGTCTACTCCATCGTGAACCCTTCAGTCTCCTCTAATGGTCAAATCTCAGTCTCTCCAGCAGGCGATGACGTAGGTCTGCTGTCTCTCCTTTTGTTATCTGCATCTCTTTCGTCGTTGGTTATGCTAATCTATGCTTTTTAACAAAAATCAGAACAAAAACATCTTATTGATCACGAAGTCACTGGTGCCTATTTCCTTGGTGCTTGCGTCTGACGCTTGAGTTGTCGCTGATGTCGCCTCGCTCCGCGGATTCCGGGAGAGTGGTACCTTGACGACATCAGGCGCGTCCTCGCGGCGCCGGACAGCAACAAAGGACCAGATGACACCCGGCGCGTCCTCGCGGCGCCGGACAGCAACAAAGGACCAGATGACACCCGGCGCGTCCTCGCGGCGCCGGACAGGAACGCAGGAACGGGTGACCTCTGTGACGACTTCTGTGGCGGTGATAGGACTCGAGACGCACCAGCTGCAGCGTCAGACAGGTTCCCCTGTCTCGTCAGACAGAGGCAGGAACCGCGGCCTCGTGGCAGCGCGCCGTAAAGCTCGCTCGCCGACCGGATCCCCTGCAGCGCACTGGTCAGCTAGCTTGTCCTTGTCAGTTCGATGTACGGTGTTGTTGTTGGTATCGGCTGCGTTTCGTAATGACGTAGTTTTTCTCTGCCGTCGCTGGAATCTTGTGGGCCGAGATGTCCGACGGTGTAGTTCTTGGGACGTATACAGAATCCCTCTGTATCTTGCATGCAGTGTCCCACACTGCACACGGAAGCAACCTTCAGCAGGTTTTGTCCCCTCCTTGTCTGTCTTCTCTTCAAAGATGCGCTGATCTTCGGAAAACCTGTTGCCTGACGTAACTCCTGACGTCAGTACAACCCCAACCACCTGTGCAGCCGTCACAGGTGTAAAAAGACCAAAACATCTCCCTCCTCGATGGCCCGTTTCCAGCTACTGTCTTCTCTTCCTCTTCTTCTGCTTCTTCTGCAGTTTGTTGTTCGATGCTTGGGCTTGTGGCAGTAGAAACACAAGCCCCTCGCACCTTCGTGTACCTCTCTGACGACCGCTGCCTTGCCCTCGTGTGGGAAGCAGTCTCTTCGTGCAACCCGAAAAGACTCGAACCTGATCGCAGCTGCAACAGCTTCTTCCAGTGCCTGTGGTTTTGCTTGAAATGTCGCCCACTGCAGCCTTGCGTCATGGTAGAGGGCGTCGGTGAAATGAGCGATGGTCAGCTTCTCTTCTGCTTCTCTGCTAGCTGCTGGATAGACTATCTGTACCAGGCGTCTGACGTCTTCCGCTAACGCAGGCAGACTTTCATCTTGCTGACGCGTTCTGTTCTGAAGGTTCGTCCGTAAAAGTTTTTTTTTCTCGTGCATCTGTGTGCTGAATCTCGCTTCAAGGGCCCGAACAAGCGAGCCATATTCCCGTCTGTCTTCGGGTCTCGCGAGTTTCAGCGTTGCCAGAGCTGACCCTTGTAGACAAACAGCAAGCTGAAAACCCATGTCTGCCTCTGTCCATCTGTTCAGCTCTGAAAACATTTCGAACTGAACTCGGAACGCCACCCGATCCGCCTTTCTGTTGAATGTTGGTGGACATCTGTTGAACTCGCTTCCGCCGGTCAGCGAAGCGCCGTTCCTTCCCTCGAGCTCCAGACAGTGTCCCTGTCTGTCCAGAACTCGACATCTATGCCAGCAGGGAAGGTTTTCCCCGCCCGGCATCTGTTGCTTTCCCAGGTTACACACGTTAGGATGACCGCGTGTCGCCGAGGCTGCAGTGTCAGAAAAGCTCGATCGTCCTTGGACCCCAGTGACAAGCTTCGTGTCACCTCTGTCGCTGTCTCGTCGCCTCTCTCGCTCTTCCTCTGCAGTTGTTCTGTGCGCGCTGTGATCCGGGGAGACAGAGACTGACTCCAAGACCGCTGTCAGTCCCCGAATATTCTCCTTCGGCGTTGTCGCCTCGTGACGCAGAGCGCTGCATTCCTGGCGTTGGCTGCTCTGCTCTCCTGCCAGCAACACGTGAATCGTGTCGCCGACAGTATGCAGCTCTGGCTTCCCAGTCCAGGTCTCGAGTTGGAGAGACGGACCGGAAAGCCACTCTGTACTGCTCCCGTGTGTAGTTGACTGAAGACGACCCCTGCTGTGTTGTCCGGCTGGTCCCTTGCTTTTCCTCCAAGCGCCGTGTAGACCGTGTTCCTCATTGCCAAGACAACGTGCCGTGTTGTCCCTGCATGCCAGCAGCTTTCCTAGCCACTGGCTCCATGACGGTGCCGCATCAAAGTACTGCCAGATGTGTTGACTGCACTGCATGCCCTCTGGAACACTGCCTCGTTGTCCGCTATCTTGCTTCGGTCCGCAGCCATCAGCAGGAAGGGTGATTTTCAGGGAGCAGACGAAAAAAAAGGTTTGCCCAGCAAAAGGAAAAACCAGCTTAAAGCTTTGAACACTAACAGCCCCATCTCTTTAAAGTACACAGAGAAAAAGACCTAACTCTGATAGCAACAAAAAATATGCTAGTGTTTGCATTATGCTGTTTCAAGGGAGGTAGGCGACGACCCTTGTCGTCAGTACCGCCTGACGCCCGCAGGTCTTCTTGTGAATCAAAGTCAGACATCTTGCTTCGCAGCAGTCCAGAGAAATAAAGTCACTGGCTAAGTGACTGAGAAAAATAAAATAAAAACAAAGGGATGGGAAGGGATCTTCTCTTTCTAAGTAAAAATAAATGAAAAGCTACCCAAAACCTACAATGAACCAATCTTTAACCCCACTTCTGACACCATTTGTAAAGCCGAGCGGTCTTAGCTTCACATTAACTCTAACTGTCTGTGTCTGTGTCTTAGATGTTATACGTGTTTGAAGGTCATTTGTCAGGATGGCAATCACACGACAGGACAAACAGACACACAGAATATAAACTCAAGAAGAGGCAGGTAAAGTTCAAAATTGTATTGAATCAAAACAAATCATAAAAACAACTCAATACAAGGCGTTGGTTCTTTTCAGAAAATATATCTGTACATTGGTTCACTCTATTCCTGTAATTTTCCTACTCCTTACAAAAATATTCTAAGTCAAAAAATGGCTGAAAATTTGGGCATGACCCGTAGGTACCCTTAGCAAAATACGCTACTGAAAGCAATATTCTATGTCCTAAAATGGCCAAAAATTTGGGCAGGGGTTCAGGGCCTGGATAAAAATAAAGTAAAAGAGTAAAGCGACGCCACTTTACTCGCCGTGTGGTAACCTGGGACTGCGGAACGTTTTTTGTTAACCCTGTCAGTTCAGTCCACAGGGCGGAGTCCGGTATACCATTTAGACACTTAAGCCAGGTTGGTTGCCAAAACTCCGGAGGACAATTTAGAGATAACAACAAATACTTCTCAGTACTCAGGTTGGAACTCATCCACAACCATTCCCAAAGAAGCAATGCTGTAACCCTAAGTGGTGGTGGGGAGTCCGGTATACCATTTAGACACTTAAGCCAGGTTGGTTGCCAAGACTCCCCCGAACCTTGAAAACTAACAGCTTATATACCTTCCATGACTGTCCCTGACGTCACAGCTAAGGAACCAATGAAAACGTCGCACTGGGATCACATAACAAAATGGGGAGGGAGGGGGGAGAGTTTCGAGGCTGCTATCAGTCTCCATACAAGCTACAGTTAAAACCCCTCAAACATACACAAAAACTCCTGTACTAAGAAAACTACATCAAAAACGCTATAAAGATATACATCAATAAAATGGAAATTCCACGACGCATCATTTGATACCAAACACTCATTGGTTATCAACACTGTGAACAAAGTGCAAAACCTCTGACTATTACCTCGCAAAATAGTCATGTCACACCAAAAATGTATGCAGTTACAAGTTAACCACAATCAAACACAGTGTATACTCAACAGGCTTCTCATATGTAGATGATAAAC
>NC_090247.1:16078709-16093709 GCF_037325665.1 Littorina saxatilis | reverse complement strand
ATGGTGTTTTGTAATTTTTAAATTACAGAGGAATTTTTATTTTAGACAGTTTCAAGCGAGCTATTTTTCGCGGATGTATTTACTGTGCAAACAACTCTAAATATGGCATGTGTCACGTGATAATCAACCGTTTGGTTTCGGCGGTCGCTGGAGCAGACGATTTTTTTGACAGTGATGCAACCATATATTACGGTCTCCTTCCGGCAGCAGTCCCAAAATTTCGACTTGTTCTGACCTTAGAACGATGTCTTTATCATATAATATAACTGTGAAGAACAGAACGGAGATCACTGTCGAAGTCGGCCAATCTGCAATCATTTTCGTCTCGCGAACACTGCTCGTGAACAACATATGCCGGAGATCACTCTGTATTCTGGTTTTGATAGATTCACAACGAAAAGACTTCTTGTCTGTTACTTAGTTATATCAGAGCAACTTACAATACAAGTTATCTGGTTATATGCATGAACCAGTACAAACTTAATCAAGGTATAACTCTGGGATACAAACCATGCAGCTTCATTACTGCATACCAAAAATATAATCAAATAGACAGAATACACACGAGCTTGTGTCTGGATCTGAATGGTTACGTCGACAGTTCCCACTTCTGGTATTTGAAGTCGAAGGGGTAGCAAGCCAAAGCACCACCACTCATTGATAATTGCTATACCCTAATAAAGGGATTTTCTAAGATATTATTGTTGTGGCTATCCTGAAATAAAAAGCATGCTATTTTTCACCTGGCGTGAACCCTCTTCAACTCGCGGCGGAATTATTTTAATTGCTCGTCAATTTCAATCGTCAATTGCAATCGTCAATTTCAAGGAGACACTCTTTGAGGCCATGTTCATGGGACACATGCACAACTTTTTTTTTTACTTGTGATCGCTTACCTGTTCTCTCTGTTGCTACGAAATTACGTCCCCTGTCTGCTAAACTAATATCGACAGAAAAGAGTAGCATGATTAAACAAATTCAAACAACCGGGTTTCGGTGCCCATGCCCTAAACAGACTATTTTTTTGCCTAACGGATCCAATGCTCAATGAACAAAAGCACTGTCAGAACCCCTGAGCATTGATTTTAGTCTGTTTCTAGCCTCCAATCATCAATATTTAGTTATGCCAACTAAATGTTTCGATGTTTAGTAAGAAATAAAATTTATAATTACCTGTTTAAAAACATTATTCACTGATGAGACCCAAAAGAAACAACGCGTGTAGTTTGCAGGAACTTCGCGCACTGCAATGCTCATCAATGATCCGTTTCAGTTCCGTTTCCGTCGTTGTCTCGGTTATGATAAGTTAGTAGAGACTGTGTTAATTTTTGTTCACAAGCTTTAGAAGAATTAGAAAGAAAGTCTGGAATGTGGACAGGGAGAAGGTTGGCGCCTATTACGCCTTCAGACGGGTCTATGTAGTCGGCTAGACGTTAAACAATTAAAAGAAACCCTCTATTATAGGCAAAATAGACACGAATCGAAGCTGAGGTGTGTCGCCGAGTTAGCATTAAAATGGCTGAGGTGCGTCGCCTAGCGCGGCTGAGGTGTGCAGCCGAAAAATCTTCGAGTGTCCCCACAGATTAAAGAAATATGACGCTCCTGCTATATTTTAAATCATATAATTTGACCCAGATGTCAAGGAATGACCACTGATTACATTAAAAGTGTGTTCATCTCTTGTCAGGTGCTTGAATTTCTACAGTAACTACGGAAAGTCATAATTTACTCAGAATACGCTTCAATAGGTGTAAATATTTGAAGTACAACGTTCACAAACACACTGAAAACATGAAACGGGTCGATCAGCAGATAAACTTACCCCTCAGGCGAAAGTGCAAACAATTTTTATGTTATGATATGTCGTGTGTGTGAAATTATGGGTGTTTTTGTGGAGTAACTTACAGCGCTGGGTGAGAAAATTTGCTGAGGTGCGCATCCGAAAATTGGCTGAGGTGATTTCACAGTGCAGCCGGGTATACGGTGTGTATATGTTTTCATTAACAAAAATCGACATAGAGCGAACTGTACACCTGTCAGGGCCCCACCCCTGCCATGATGTCAGCATTATGTTATTAGTCACGTGCAGTGCATAATGTTTAGAAAAGCAACTTAAATGTTGCCAGTTCATCTTGTGAAAGCCACGGAAGTCACGTGCATTTCTGGTGAGTTCGTGGAAAGTGATGCTACGGATAGTAGAATTTTTTTTAAATTTCTGAATACAAGTAATCACACACACACACACACACACAGATACAGACACACACACACACACACACACACACACACGGATGCACATACACACACACACACACACACACACACACACACACAGACACATACACACATACAGAGAGAGAGAGAGAGACACACACACACACAGACACACACACACACACACACACACACACACAGACACATACACACACACACATAGACACACATACACACACACACGGAGCACGTGGAGTTCGGAAGGATTAAACGATGTTGGTGTGTGCAAAAACAACACGCGCTACTGCTTCCGTTCATGAAAACCTATCATCACGTCTCACCTCGGCAAAAATAGTTATTCCGGGTACAAGTAAAATATGACTGTAGATCAACTTATCTATTTGAAGATCGTGCGACAGCGAGTCAAATCTGCGCTGAATTATATTCTGAAATTGTATTGTTTGTAAATTGTATTCTGTATTGAAGCACATGGATGAACTAAGCCATGAATTTTACACATTGTGTTTCTTTCCCGCTAGCAATACACGCGTGCCATAGCTCACGGAAGTGCTTTGTTCAGACAAAGTTTAATTGTAAAACCCGACATGTTTTTACGCAGGTACCCGAACAAAAAAGTCCATTTAAGTGTTCCGCGTTGGCTTTGTTTAATATGATGTGTTAAATATGCAGGAACTATCATGAATAAATATAATAAACAATAAGACACACACACTCATACACACGTTGAATAATTAATCAATTAAGAAATGAAAACTGGAAAATGGCAGAAGAGAAAGTGAGAGACAGAGAAAGAGTACAGAGGCAGAGACAGAGAGAAATAGAGAGAGGGAGACATGTACAGACACAGAGACCGATAGGCAGACAGACAACACAGTCATGAGAGAGAGGGAGAGAGAGAGAGAGAGAGAGAGAGAGAGAGAGAGAGAGAGAGAGAGAGAGAGAGAGAGAGAGAGAGAGAGAGAGAGAGAGAGAGAGAGAGAGAGACTCAGACTCAGACTCAGACTCAGAACTTTATTACAAAAGGATACAGGTTTTAGGCAAAGCCTATTCTTCCAACCTGTCCTCTATACAACACATAAAGACAGACGCTCATTAAAAATATAAATTCAATCATATAAAATACAGAAATACATTGTACAGAATGCAACACAATGTGCATTTAAGGAATTAAGAATAAGAATAAGAATAAGAATACTTTATTATCTCATAGAGAAATTCAGGCGTGGTACATAACAATAGTACAAACAGGACATTGTTTTTACATAAGACATATTGCACTATATAACAGGGCAGGTTATAGAAACACCTTCCACATACCTCTCATACATAAGGAGAACTCAAAAAATTACAAAATTACATTGACATAGTTATACCTTTCATTTGGGAATAAGTTGCTCCGATCAGCTACACATCCGTTAACATTAGTACAAAATGTTTAACAAAATAACAATCGAACAAGACATTTCATTCACGAATGATGTGTGAACGTGACTGTCTCTTAAACATTTTCAATGAAGTTGCATTTCTTATCTGTTGGGGGAAGGAGTTCCAGAGAAACGCTCCCGAGAAGGCTAAGCTCGATTTGTAGAGGTCTATGCGAGGTATAGGAGGGATGATTTTTTGGGACCCATATCTTTTTGTGGCATGTTTGAAATGTGATTGCAAATATTTAGGACAGTCGTCATTTAGAATTTTATACATGAACACAGCCTTGTTTAACGTCAACTGATCTTTCAGAGAGAGAGAGAGAGAGAGAGAGAGAGAGAGAGAGAGAGAGAGAGAGAGAGAGAGAGAGAGAGAGAGAGAGAGAGAGAGAGATAATTGAATTGAACTGAATTGAATTGAACTTTATTTAACAAGGATTAAGATTTAAGGCTACGCCTTTTCTTACAATCTGTCCTTGGGACGCATAGACACACAATTATATAATCAAAAAATTAAAAATTAAAAAGTTAAAAAGTTAACCAGAGAGAGAGAGAGAGAGAGAGAGAGAGAGAGAGAGAGAGAGAGAGAGAGAGAGAGAGAGAGAGAGAGAGAGAGAGAGAGAGAGAGAGAGAGAGAGAGAGAGAGAATAGAAAGAAGTATAGAAAGGAAGTAATAAATACAGACAGACAGAGAGACAGAGACCGGTAGACAAACAGATTGAAAATAAGTATCTGCACGTTCGGTTGGGGGTGCTCGCCTAAATGAACGAGGTGACCGCTTTTTTCATGTTTTTGGTATAATCAGGAATAACTGAAAGAAAAAAAAATCTCTCGCAAATATGCCATTTACACGGTGTGTCAACTGATTCCATTTATACACCGGATGTTTCCGTTCATCCGCAGAATGTTTCCGTACATACAGTCTCATTTTCGGCACTTGCTTGGGGAAAAAACGTGGCGGTAAGTCGTGTGGGCAGCGCGCTTTTGTGATATTGCAAGAATAAGGTTGCTAATTGGTTGGGCTATGTGTACGATAAGTATCAAGATGCAAGTAATCCTCATGATAACACACGCGGGCCGAACGTGGCAGAATTGCCTGATATCACAAAAGCGCGCTGCCCACACGACTTACCGCCACGTTTTTTCCCCAAGCAAGTGCCAAAAGTGAGGCTGTATGAACGTAAACATCTGGTGTATGAACGGACTCAGTTGACACACCGTGACATATAGTCCTAGTAATTATTCAATTACTTCCAGGGCTTTTCCCATCGTTGCGGGGATGTATACATTAAGCTTCCTGCAAAGTTTTAGGTTTGAAGTCCTTATCAATTACGAGAAATAATTAATTCTTTATTGCATTGTTTAGCAACAGTTCTCCAGGACTTGGGCTATTTTTAGACCGTTGACGTCACTTCGTGACGTTTCGTAAACCAAAGATGGCGTCGGAGACAGTCAAAGCGCGCTTGCGTACAATGGCAAAAAAGATAGAAGTAAACCCGTCTAAAGCTGTCAAGGCCACTAAATCTGCTGAGAAGAGAAAGTGGACTCCTTGCTTTATCACCACGCAGCACCAGCGCTGGGTCGCGCTGAAAGAAAGATTGTTTTCGTCAGAGGCCCATCGCTTCAAATTGAGAACCAAGTACAAAGGGGATACTGAACTCGCCAAAGTTTTGCTGGACACGTGAGTACATAGGCCTATTAGAAAATTAGATGTACTTGTAGCTTGTCAGCTGAAGCCTGTGGCCTTATTCTTGCGAATATGTGCTGTGAGAGATCGTATATTTCCGCCTGCGCATTAGTCTCCTGTCCGCCCAGCCGACCTTCCCCTTGACCCTGCTTGTGACCTCGATGTTTTGGGATGCCCCCGCAAGGGGCACGGTACTCTGTAAGCACCCAAAACCTCAAAGAGAGATAACAGCAGTTATGAGAAATTCGAAATGAGAAATGGCGCTTACGACTAAAAACAAAAATTCAGAAAAAATCAATTCTGCGTTCTTGATAGCAGTTTCGTCCAGACTGGACTCCAGCTTTTGCTTTTCTTATTTTTCTCTATCGTCCAAGCCCATAAAATCGAACAAGGCGGATTGCGTTTGGATTTCCCTCTTTCAGATGACTGAGATTGCCCCCCTTGGATCGTTCCGTGTCAAGGCCAGTTGTACTGGCCGTGTGTTCAAGATGGCGGAAACCTTCTAGTTTAGTGGCTAGAAGCGCTGACCAACAAGTGTTCAGATATTTTTCTAATTGTCGTTTCTAGATAGTAAAATATGTGCTGAAAACGGTCAGCTATCGCACCATCAAGAAATCGGTTCCCTAGTACCCCTTTAAGGCTCTGGAACCACCCCGGGTGGCAATATCGGGTCGCAACAAAGAGTGTTCCCCATAGCCGGAAAGAGCCTCAACCGTGAAAGATAGAAAGAAAGGTATTGAACAAAAAAGACGCACAACACCAATGTGAACCATTTGTGTGATCATACTTGTATTAAAATATTGATGACCATGGAATAAATGGGTTATTTTTAGATTTCTGACAAAAAATCGCGAAAAACATGACAAATTGTCTTTTTTATAGCCTAAACTATGAAAGATTTAAAGACAAGTATTGAACACAAAAGATAGCAATGAATAATGGCAACAACATTTGCTCTCATTGTTGTACAAAATTGTTGATTGTTTTTTAATACTTTTCCGTTTTTGTGGATTTCACAAAGCATACCAATTAAACGGCAGTCCAGGTAACTCGTCCGAATTTTTGCGGCTAAGAGCCTCAACATTTGAAGATAGAAAGACTATCATTGAACAAAAACTATGGTAAACACTAATGTTAATAACTTTTGATCTCACACTGATATTGAAATATTGATGACCATGCAATTAATGGGCTATTTTCAGATTTGTGGGTACAAAATCGCCCAAAACATGACAAATTGTCTTTTTTCTAGCCTAAACTATGACAGATTTAAAGACAAGCATTGAATATAAAAGATTGAACGGGATAATAGCAACAACATTTGCACTCATTGTTGTACAAAATTGTTGATTGTTCTTGAATATTTTCCGTTTTTATGGATTTCACAAAGCGTACCGATTAATCGGCAACCCGTGTCAATCATCCGAATTATTTCATGCTGCGCCAAAACGATTGAAAATGGATGGAATATTAGTGTTTGAAGACAAAAGGCGCACATTGTCATGTTAAGCATATCTTGTTACACCGTATACACATCAAAATCGTGATAGCTCTTGGTTTGAATGTTACAATGTTTGATTTTGTGCAAGTTACACACATTGATACTGACAAAATGTAATGATATTCCAGGACAATATATCCAGCGCGCTCTTTGGGTCCCCAAAACACTGTACATGGTGAGTCCCATTGTGGTGCCAAAGTAGAAAATAATTATATTCACTTTAGCGATAGTCCGCAGTACCAGTAGACATCAAATGACACAGACTGTAATGATAACTCAAAACTCGTCATCGCTTTCAGCAAACGCGTCAAAGTCAACCTCCTCATCTTCTTCCTCGTCTTCCTCGTCATCCTCTTCTCCACAACCACCATCTGCCAGAAGATCGATCAGCGACACAGGTAGGATGGGCTTGAGGCACCACACGGGTTCCAGGACACCGTCTGCATTTTTCGTCCATCCCTGCCCCTGGTCGTAGGGTTTGGGCCTCTCCAGAATGCCTTCATGAGCACGCTTGTACAGGGCAACGCGGTGGTTTATTCGCTGAATGTGCGGCATCAGAGCAGATTGGCAGGGAGGCATGCGGGCTAGATCGACCTTACACTTGGACGTGAGTTTCTCGTTGTCTCCCACCATCTTGCGGAGTAGCTTTCCACGAACGACATCAACTGATTTCTCACGACTGTAATTGTACATCAGGCACGTAAACTCTTCCAACTGCTTCACCACCCGAAGTTTGACATCCCAGTCGTCACCAAGCTGCCTGAATGCCGTGTGAAACTTGGGGTTCTTCTCCAGTTTCTTAAGGGGCCCCACCTTCCCCTTTCCTTTGAATGCACTGGTGCAGTCCTTTCCGCTGTACACATAGAACCCAAGAAGAGTGGCACAATAGTCATGCCCCAGGGACTCTGCAAGCTCAGAGAGGTTGATTTAGTTGCCGCTGTTTTCCTGATCCCGTATCCAGGTATACTACTGTTTTCAGGTAGAGGTGCATGAGGTTCCCAATATCTACAGCAACCAGGAAGAGACTGACACCAGGGTGGTGCTGTACCTCCATCATGCCGCAGCGCTGGGATACAATAACGCTGTGGTCAGAACCCCGGACACGGACATCTTTGTCATTCTTCTCTACCACGCTGAAGCCATTAAGTTGACTGTATACCTGGATACGGGATCAGGAAAACATCGGCAACTGATCAACCTCTCTGAGCTTGCAGAGTCCCTGGGGCATGACTACTGTGCCACTCTTCTTGGGTTCTATGTGTACAGCGGAGAGGACTGCACCAGTGCATTCAAAGGAAAGGGGAAGGTGGGGCCCCTTAAGAAACTGGAGAAGAACCCCAAGTTTCACACGGCATTCAGGCAGCTTGGTGACGACTGGGATGTCAAACTTCGGGTGGTGAAGCAGTTGGAAGAGTTTACGTGCCTGATGTACAATTACAGTCGTGAGAAATCAGTTGATGTCGTTCGTGAAAAGCTACTCCGCAAGATGGTGGGAGACAACGAGAAACTCACGTCCAAGTGTAAGGTCGATCTAGCCCGCATGCCTCCCTGCCAATCTGCTCTGATGCCGCACATTCAGCGAGTAAACCACCGCGTTGCCCTGTACAAGCGTGCTCATGAAGGCATTCTGGAGAGGCCCAAACCCTACGACCAGGGGCAGGGATGGACGAAAAATGCAGACGGTGTCCTGGAACCCGTGTGGTGCCTCAAGCCCATCCTACCTGTGTCGCTGATCGATCTTCTGGCAGATGGTGGTTGTGGAGAAGAGGATGACGAGGAAGACGAGGAAGAAGATGAGGAGGTTGACTTTGACGCGTTTGCTGAAAGCGATGACGAGTTTTGAGTTATCATTACAGTCTGTGTCATTTGATGTCTACTGGTACTGCGGACTATCGCTAAAGTGAATATAATTATTTTCTATTTTGGCACCACAATGGGACTCACCATGTACAGTGTTTTGGGGACCCAAAGAGCGCGCTGGATATATTGTCCTGGAATATCATTACATTTTGTCAGTATCAATGTGTGTAACTTGCACAAAATCAAACATTGTAACATTCAAAGCAAGAGCTATCACGATTTTGATGTGTATACGGTGTAACAAGATATGCTTAACTTGACAATGTGCGCCTTTTGTCTTCAAACACTAATATTCCATCCATTTTCAATCGTTTTGGCGCAGCATGAAATAATTCGGATGATTGACACGGGTTGCCGATTAATCGGTACGCTTTGTGAAATCCACAAAAACGGAAAATATTCAAGAACAACCAACAATTTTGTACAACAATGAGTGCAAATGTTGTTGCTATTATCCCGTTCAATCTTTTATATTCAATACTTGTCTTTAAATCTATTATAGTTTAGGCTAGAAAAAAGACAATTTGTCATGTTTTGGGCGATTTTGTACCCACAAATCTGAAAATAGCCCATTAATTGCATGGTCATCAATATTTCAATATCAGTGTGAGATCAAAAGTTATTAACATTAGTGTTTACCATAGTTTTTGTTCAATGATAGTCTTTCTATCTTCAAATGTTGAGGCTCTTAGCCGCAAAAATTCGGACGAGTTACCTGGACTGCCGTTTAATTGGTATGCTTTGTGATATCCACAAAAACGGAAAAGTATTAAAAAACAATCAACAATTTTGTACAACAATGAGAGCAAATGTTGTTGCCATTATCCATTGCTATCTTTTGTGTTCAATACTTGTCTTTAAATCTTTCATAGTTTAGGCTATAAAAAAGACAATTTGTCATGTTTTTCGCGATTTTTTGTCAGAAATCTAAAAATAACCCATTTATTCCATGGTCACCAATATTTTAATATAAGTATGATAACACAAATGGTTCACATTGGTGTTGTGCGTCTTTTTTGTTCAATACCTTTCTTTCTATCTTTCACGGTTGAGGCTCTTTCCGGCTATGGGGAACACTCTTTGTTGCGACCCGATATTGCCACCCGGGGTGATTCCAGAGCCTTAAAGGGGTACTAGGGAACCGATTTCTTGATGGTGCGATAGCTGACCGTTTTCAGCACATATTTTACTATCTAGAAACGACAATTAGAAAAATATCTGGGGCCGGTAATATGAACAGCGTATTTTGGACGGTCGAGCAACCACAGTCGACTGACTGTCAAGTCAGTTGACTGCAGTCTGCTGACCGGCCGTGTTTTGACGGGTAATATGTGCAGCGCGGTAGCACTGACAGTCGGCTGACTAGACAGTCAGCCGCTCAGTGGTATTTTTAGAACATTACAACTTCCGATGTAAACATCGGTCCTGTTTTGGCGGTACCGGTATCTAAATTTCGGCGCCGACCCTAAACTTTTTTTTTCCAAACTCAAATTTTTTATTTTTTTTGGGGGTGGTAAAGGACAGGGTGAGAAAATTTGATCATTAAAAATCTGAAAAATGTAAAAAAAATATTGTTTTTAGAAAACGATCCAAATTTACGTTCATCTTATTCTCCATCATTTGCTGATTCCAAAAACATATAAATATGTTATATTTGAATTAAAAACAAGCTCTGAAAATTAAATATAAAAAAATTATTATCAAAATTAAATTATCGGAATCAATTTAAAAACACTTTCATCTTATTCCTTGTCGGTTCCTGATTCTAAAAACATATAGATATGATATGTTTGGATTAAAAACACGCTCAGAAAGTTAAAACAAGTAGAGACACTGCGGTCGATCGACCGAAAAAGGTGCCTGTAAGCACAACCGCAGTCGGGCGACTGTTTTCAGTTGGACCGGCAGTTGTTCGCGCTCATATTACTGACTTTTGCGGTTCAACGTCGACCCACCGTCAGTTTCACGGTCAGCCGACCGATGACTAGCTACATATTACCGGACCCTGAACACTTGTTGGTCAGCGCTTCTAGCAACCGTACTATTCCTATTTCCGGAAAACATCCACTTTCACTTTGAGACTGTTCTGTTTACATTCGACACTATCAACACCACTTTGCAATACTGAAATATTTTTTTCTGTGTTCGAAAGCTACAGCCAATCGTTATTATATCCCCTTAGGTACAGTTGTATAACATTATTGGCACATGTAAACAATATGAATTAATTAATGAACGCTACGAATATGGCAGCCTTTAACTCAAAACATCCTGTTTTCCTTTCCCAAATTGACTTTGCTGTTCCTGCATGATTATACGTCTGCTGCTTATAATTATTCGCGTTAACTGGAGGGAAGTACTTGTAAACAAGTGTGTATCCTCGTGCGTAAATATGCCAGACAACAAACACGCACACACGCACGCACGCAAGCACACACGCACACACACATACACACGCACACGCACACACACACACACACACACACCGCACACACGCACAAACACACGCACCCAGGCATGCAGAAACACACACACACACACACACACACACACACACACACACATCATTGCTGGTGTTCAAATCAACAACTTCCGCGTTCCCTGAATTAGCAAATTATTTTAAGTAGCAGAAGTACTGGAACAGATATTTGAGTGGCACAAGCACAGGAACAGATATTTGATAAATTTACAACATGAGCAAAAACGACATTTCTCCGCATCCATAATGCAATATCGGTCTGCTAGTTCTTGGGAGAGAAAAAAACCCACCTTACCCGCTTAACACCACTAAAATATTGGGTTCCAGAGTTTCGCAGAATTTTTGAATACGTCAATAAATTCGACAATCTGCAAAGTATAAAATCGAATCGATTCTTGCTATCATGTTTAAGGCGAGCACTTTTGTTGGTGCTGTCACAGTTCTTATTCACAGCTGACACAGTTTAAAACAAATTATGTTTGATGATCAATGAGATGAGGATGATAATAATGATGATGCTATGGATAGCCGGAAAAACCCGCATGACTCTAATGGGATTGAACTCACGACCTCTCGGCTCGCAGCCCGATGCGTTAACCACTGCGGTACGGGAGCCAGTGGACCTGTATTATTTATCTTGTCGGGTAAATCGCTTTGTGGTGAACAGATTATTTCCACTTTCAAATGACGTTCGACGGGCGCAGTGGCGTGGTGGTAAGACATCGGCCTCCTAATCGGGAGGTCGGGAGTTAGAATCCCGGTCGCTGCTGCCTGGTGGGTTAAGAGTGGAGATTTTTTCGATCTCCCAGGTCAACTTATGTGCAGACCTGCTAGTGTCTTAACCCCCTTGGTGTGTACACGCAAGCACAAGACCAAGTGCGCACGGAAAAGATCCTGTAATCCATGTCAGAGTTCGGTGGGTTATAGAAACACAAAAATACCCAGCATGCCTCCCCCGAAATCGGCGTATGCTGCCTGAATGGCGGGGTAAAAACGGTCATACACGTACAAATCCACTCGTGCTAAAAACATGAGTGAACGTGGGAGTCTAAGCCCATGTACAAAGAAGAAGAAGAAGAAGAAGAGAGAAATGACGTTCTTTCTTCGAATACTGTATATCAGCTATTCAGAACTACCTCAATCGACTACAGTGAAACCCATCATCCAGTGATACAGCTAAAACCACTACAAAAAGTACAGCCTTACTTACTGACTGCGCCCGAACAAGAACACCAACGATGAAAGAACAGAAATAAAGTCAGACACTTAATCAACAGCACTAACAACCGATTGCTAAAATTAAACAAACTATATGACATGTAGCAGGGTTTATGAATATGCTATCAGGAAAAAATACTTCATCTGAAAGTGTGTAGTATGTACTATATAGTCCGCCTACCAGCAAGTGTTTTACAAATTCTTGAACCAAACAGCCCCCTCCGCCCCAACCCCCCCCCCCTCCCCCCGAGACTTTCCCCCTACAAAAAAAGCAGGAAACATAACTCAAGAAAGAAACACACGTACATAACACGAGGAAAACAAGGGGAACAACCGCGACTCGCTTTTTAATGGTCCCTGTCGTTCCTTACTTGAAGGGAGGCAACTACATCCCAAACAATTAATTTCTTTAAAAAAAATCGCTCAAGGCGTACATGTATGCTACTTTGTGTGCGAGTACATTGTTAAATTGCATTTTGATAGTGTTTACGTACTGTAATCTGACGAGTGCACATTTTGACCTTCTCGAGACAGCGAAACTGAACGATACAAGTCTACACCCTGTGGTATACGTAGCATACAAGCAGTCTAATCATAACGGCTCAGAAACACGAATAAACTACACTGTAGTTTTGCATCAAAGCTGTACATAGGATTTGGTCTAGGTTATGCGCACACGTGATATCATCGCCGGGAATAGAATTAACCTTGGTTATTCATTTCATAACTTTCATTGTATTGAGTCATACAAAAGAGCTTGACTTCGCAAGGGCAATGATACCGTTAGGGGAGAATCAAGGTGCTTCTGCTTACACCCCAGTCACACATAGACGCCGCTTCTACTACGATGGAAAAGTGTCCGAGAGCATGGCCAATCGTGGGCCAAACGTGGGAGGATCTGCATGAGGCGTGGTTTGGTCGGGGTGGGATAAACCAGTATGCAAAAAATAAGCTCATCCGAGTCGTGGCGCAGTACAGTCGTGATGTAGTTTTTTTTCTCAAATTTTCCATGTGCTGGATTTTGACGGCGATATGCCCCAATTTGATCATTTTTTTTCAGATCGGAGTGATCGGCATGGTCTTCGTAAGGACGTAGAGCTGTGTGACGGGGGCCTAAGGACGTAGAGCTGTGTGACTGGGGCCTTAAGAGCACGCAACCATCACATGCTACATCAAGTACCCAACCCGAAGACACACATTTCATCATGGGCTACCACATTCATATGGTTGGCATTTTCGTGGTTGCAAAAGACACTCGGCGGGGGAACACCATGTGTCGCTAGTACAGCGGTTAAGAGGACAGAAGAATTTCGTTTCGCTGGTCGCACCGGTTCAGAAGTGTCGATCAGATAATACCAGCTGCCTCACTTCTGCTGAAACGCATCAGATACTCAGGCCACAACTCAACACATCATAAACTTTAGCTGCTTCATACATTTTTCTCCTCTAGGCGGCTTGACCAGCCGACTGAAAAGTTGAGTCGGCCTGATGTTTGGGTCGCCATCTTGAAATTTCTTTCGTCTGCTCAGTCACTCACTTACCCAATTCAAGCCTGCTTTACGGCTTTTTAAACTTGATTTTTAAAAACATTTCAATGATAAATCGCGCCTAAAGATGTCAGAGCATACATCGATTACACAAGGTAGGCATATTTTATGACTATTCGAATATAAAACGCGACCGAAGTCACTTTCGTCAGAATGACCAATTCTACGAATTTCGTTTCTATTGGTGAAGCGAATTTCTGTTCGTAGAGATCGGAAGTCACGTGTACTCAAAAAGGTGTGACGTTTTACAACCGAAAATGCCAACGAAACGAATGTGGTAGTGCTTCTGTCGGATTGGCTTGCATGGTTGGTTGGTTGTTTTGCGAGTTGCTTTTTTCATGCTGCTTGGCTGGTTTATCGGTTTGCTAATATTTTTTTGCTGGCCGGCTTGTTGTTATGTTATCCGATTATTTTGTTATTATAGGCACATTCGTCCACTCAATCGAGACATATTTGAATTTGCGTGAGCAATAGAATTTTTTTGTAAAAATTAAATGTTCAAGTCTGTTTGTGTTTTTATTCTCTGTGACGAAACGAACGTAAGAAGTTTCTAAGCAACTGTACGGTAAAGCAGACGAATGCTGGTTCAAAATAAACAGCCAGAGGAGCGGGAACCAGTCAAACCAGAGAACGTATTCCAACCCAAAAGCAGACTTAAACTAGGGTACCGACACACACACGGAGATGCATTATACGGGAACTCAGTATACGGGTACGTTTATACAGATTTCATATCCGGGAAACTAAACTTGAGTTGTGTATAAACACGTATTCTAAATGACATTGCAACATACATGCAGCTTACGGAAATGTTCACTTATGCAAGGCATATATATCTAAACCAACTACACTGTTTGGACCCTTTATATAAGAAGATATGTATTTTGATTTTCCTAGACATCACAAACAGACTGATTGCAAGGAGAACGTAATGAAACATAATTTCTTGTTGACCGAGACCCTGAAAAACACAAACAAACAGACAGACAGACAGACAGTCACACACACACACACACACACACACACACACACACACACACACACACACA
>NC_090247.1:16053709-16076209 GCF_037325665.1 Littorina saxatilis | reverse complement strand
GACTGTCCCAAGAATGATTAGATTTGTTGAAAGAAAATAAAGACAACAAGTCGCGGTAGGCGAAAATACAACATTTAGTCAAGCTGTCGAACTCACAGAATGAAAATGAACGCACTGCATTTTTTTACAAGACCGTATTCTCGTAGCATCGTCAGTCCACCGCTCGTGGCAAAGGCAGTGAAATTAACAATCCAGAAGAGCGGGCCGAGGTAGTAGTTGCGCTGAGAAGGATAGCACGCTTTTCTTTATCTCTATTCATTTTAACTTTATGAGCTTGTTTTTAATCCAAACATATCATACCTAATGTTTTTGGAATCAGGAACCGACAAGGAATAAGATGAAATTGTTTTTAAAATCGATTTCGGAAAATTAATATTAATCATAATTATTATAATTTTAATTTTTAGAGCTTGTTTGTAATCCGAATATAACATATTTTTATGTTTTTGAAATCAGAAAATGATGAAGAATAAGATGACATTGTTTTTGGATCGTTTTATGACAAAATAATTTTAATTACAATTTTTAGATTTTTAATGACCAAATTCATCAATTATTTTTAAGCCACCAAGCTGAAATGCAATACCAAAGTCCGGCCTTCGTCGAAGATTGCTTGGCCAAAATTTCAATAAATTTCATTGAAAAATGAGGATGTGCCATTTTACAAAAAGCCTTAACTTTTACAAAAAGCCGGATATGACGTCATCAAAGACATTTAACGAAAAATATTAAAAAAACGTCTGGAGATATCATACCCAGGAACTCTCATGTAAAATGTAATTAAGATCGGTCCATTAGTTTACTCTGAATCGCTCTACACACACACACACACACACACACCACACACACACACACATTCTCTCTCTCAGTCTCTCTCTCTCCCTCTCTCTCTCTCTCTCTCTCTCTCTCTCTCTCTCTCTCTCTCTCTCTCTCTCTCTCTCTCTCTCTCTCTCTCTCTCTCTCTCTCTGTACAACAATACGTTTACAGCCCCTAGTTTTGTCAGGTTTTTCTGACGTGATTTCCAAGAAGAAGTCTATTACTGTTCACGACCCTTCTGGGAATGCAATTCAGCCAGGCGCCATTGACACTGGGCATTATGTTATTGAATGAGAATGATATGGACTAGGGAGGGGGAAGATTAACTTTCATTCATAAGTTAAATCACCAGTATGTCTTTAATGGTTTACAAAACGTTTTAAATCTTCGAATTAAAAAAGCAGTTCTAACCTTATGGAACACACTTGCAATAGCGTTTTGATAGCATTACATGAATCAGTTCGTTTGAATTGCTATTTAGCTCGCGTAAACCACACACCAGATTTCGTGGTTTATCTAACCCCTGAGCCATCGTGAACTCGTGTGATTCACTTTTTACATTTAGTCAAGTTTTGACTAAATGTTTTAACATAGAGGGGGAATCGAGACGAGGGTCGTGGTGTATGTGTGTGTGTGTGTGTGTGTGTGTGTGTGTGTGTGTGTGTGTGTGTGTGTGTGTGTGTGTGTGTGTGTGTGTGTGTGTGTGTGTGAGTGTGTGTGTGTGTGTAGAGCAATTCAGACTAAACTACTGGACCGATCTTTATGAAATTTTACCTGAGAGTTCCTGGGTATAATATCACCAGAGTTATTTTTTCATTTGTTTTTATAAATGTCTTTGATGACGTCATATCCGGCTTTTTGTAACTGTCACACCCTCATTTTTCAATCAAATTGATTGAAACTTTTGTAAAGCAATCTTCGACAAATGCCGGACTTTGTTATTGCATTTCAGCTTGGTGGCTTAAAAATTAATTAATGACTTTGGTCGTTAAAAATCTGAAAATTGTAATTAACATTTTTTTTTATAAAACGATCCAAATTTACATTCATCTTATTCTTCATCATTGGTTGATTCTAAAAACATATACATATGTTATATTCGGATTACAAACAAGCTCTGAAAATTAAACATATACAAATTATGATCAAAATAAAATGTCCAAAATCGATTTAAAACCAATTTCATCTTTTGCTTTGTCGGTTCATGATTCCAAAAACATATAGATATCATATGTTTGGATTAAAAACACGCTCAGAAAGTTAAAACGAAGAGAGGTACAGAAAAGCGTGCTATGCAGCACAGCGAAACCACTACCGCGCTAAACAGGCTCGTCAGTTTCACTGCGTTTTGCACGAGCGGCGGACTACGGTCATTGTGAAAAAATGCAGTGCGTTCAGTTTCATTCTGTGAGTTCCACAGCTTGACTAAATGTAGTAATTTTGCCTTACGCGACTTGTTTTTCTTCTCACAATTTAGTCGTCAGTTTGTGATTTCAATGCGACTGGCTGTATTTGCAATAGCACGTTATTGTGTACCTCTGATTCTAAAACGCAACAAACGGCTGCGAGTCACACGAACTTGTCAGCGGCAGCTAGCTTCAAAGAAAGCGAGTGCTATGCAGAAAGATCGTCTGCTTAGCTTCCGGGCTATCTTTTTTAAAACTTTCAAAACTTCGAATTGTACTGATCTTGTCTTGATGAAAAAAGAAATCTTTCATGAGTTAAGAATGTTTGTGTTACAATCTGTCAATTTATTATTTAGATTTTAAAAGCTAGTTATTGCACCAAAACGAGGCGTCTGATTGTAGAACAGACGGTCCACGAAAATAAATTCTTTGAATATTTCTCACTCTCGACGGACATTCTGATAATCCTCGCTCCACGGCTATCGCCAGTTGTCTCTCTGACCGGACGCGAAAGTCAGTCCTACGCGAATCTATCAAAACAAGAATACAGAGTTATCTCCCATAATTATGTTGTTCACGAGCAGTGTTCGCAAGACGAAAATGATTGCAGATTGGCCGACTTCGACAGTGATCTCCGTTCTGTTCTTCACAGTTATGATAAAGACATCGTTCTAAGGTCAAAACAAGTCGAAATGTTGGGACTGCTGCGGGAAGGAGACCGTAATATATGGTACCGGTTGCATCACTGTCAAACAAATCGTCTGCTCCAGCGAGCGCTGAAACCAAACGGTTGATTATTACGTGACACTTATGCCATATTTAGAGTTGTTAGCACAGTAAATACATCCGCGAAAAATAGCTCGCTTGAAACTGTTTTACATATCAATTCCTTTGTATTTTAAAAATTACACAACACCATGAAAAATCATTATCGACGATCGCGAATCTGCTTACATCCATAACACATTACGAAAAGATCTAAATATGTAAAACATCGATTTCCTCACCAGACAAGGAAAACCAAGGCAGATAGAATGAGCCGAACTCATTTTGACCTGAGGTCAGGGTGCTCGACGGAAAGCAGTGTTATGAATGGCGGTTATGGTGTTTATAGTTGAAGGGATATAACTAGTGCTTTTTTGTAATACAAAGAGGTTGTCAGGAGTTGTTTAACTTTGAGAGTGGAAACTTTTAACAGTTCAGTAAAATTCCATGGTTAGCTACGGACGGTCAAACTGGGTTCGCGGCACGTGAATTTACAACTGTGCGAGTTGTTCACGTTATAATCGCAACCGCCTGATTTTGTGAGTTGTGATTGTAAACTGCCTGACAATTGAAAGTCATTCGACCTGGGCTCTCGGATGAGAAACCTGCTCTTGCTTTTGATGTCAACTTTGGAAGAAAACATTTGATCTTGATGTCAACCTTGGAACCGGGGAACATTGCCGGGATGACTTGGACTTTTGTATGGGTGCCGCCATATTGGAAGATGAGGTACTTTGCTAGTTTTGTGTGAACTTGAACATTTCTTTTGTATGCGCGGACATGACTTGTGTACTTGAATAATTTCGGAATTGTATAATTTTCTTGTGCTCGGTTGGTGTGTTTTGAATATTGTTAGTTGTTACAGTAGGGTGTTATATTTTGTAACAGGCCGCCCCAGTCTGACTTGTGCGGGGTGATGCCAGTGTGGCGAGGGTGCGATGGAGGCCGTAAGGTTGAAGGCTAGCTACATCGTCACCTCTACATAACGTAAAAGTTATGTTTTGTTTATTTGCTTTCTTGTCCTTGTAAATATGTTATGTCGTGGACAATGAATGAATGAGTTTCAAAAGGTCATGAATTGATTATTGTAAGCAAGAAAATATTTGAGAATTTGAGGAATGAGTTGATAATTGCTATGTCAGAAACAAACCAATTTGTATGTTCTGTTTGGAAAGAATGAGTTGGTGAAAGACTACAAATTCTTCTAGTCTTCTCTCTGCTTTCCTAAACTTCTGAGCAGGAGTCAGATGATTGACTGTGTGTGTGTGCACATATAAAGAATCTGGAAGGAGATTAATAAGGATAAATACGGATCTTCTTTATTTCAAATCTCTTACAAGCAGCCAGGATGTTCCCGTTCGGTGAGCGTTCAAATGGAAGGGTGTCTGTACTGTATGTAAAAGCCTGACAGTATCTGTGATGGTTTATGGGAGGCTTACTGTGCCTTTAAGTACGCGCTCTTAACATAAGTACCAAGGGAATGGTTCTGCATTCCTTTTACTAAATATACGTCATACACCAGGACTTTCTACGAATGTTAAAAATGCAACGCAGAAGACAATTGATATAGAGGTCCGGCTTGAAGGCTAGAGTACTATACTCCATAACGACCCTTTGGGACGAAAATCCCTGTCTGAACTCGTAGACGCTTGTATCGCGGTGAAGACAAATTCGCTATATGTTTGAACATTTATCCACACAGAACTAAAGACGACGATATAGTATTACGTGAGTAGTGAGTGAGTTTGTTTGTTTGCTTAACGCCCAGTCCACCACGAAGGGTGATATCAGGACGGTGCTGCTTTGACATGTAACGTGCGCCACGGGCGGGGATATAGCTCAGTTGGTAGCGCGCTGGATTTGTATTCAGTTGGCCGCTGTCAGCGTGAGTTCGATCCCAGGTTCGGCGGAAATTTATTTCAGAGTCAACTTTGTGTGCAGACTCTCTTCGGTGTCCGAACCCTCCCCCCGTGTACACTACATTGGGTGTGCACGTTAAAGATCCCACGATTGACAAAAGGGTCTTTCCTGGCAAAATTGCTTAAGCACAGTTGATAATTGTCTACCTATACCCGTGTGACTTGGAATAATAGGCCGTGAAAGGTAAATATGCGCGGAAATGGCTGCAATCTACCGGCCGTATAAAATTTCATCTCACACGGCATCACTGCAGAGCGCCTAGAACTGTACCCACGGAATATGCGCGATATAAGCCTCATTGATTGATTGATTGATTGATTGAAGACAGAAGTCGCAGCACAGGCTTCATGTCTCACCCAGTCACATTATTTTGACACCGGACCTCCCGCTCACTGGGCGGACGCCTTACCACGAGGCCACCGTGTTGCGGTCAGTAATGAGTGAGTATCAGATCTCAATAATGGTGTAACTCTTTAAACAATAAAGTTATTTTGAGGGCCGAGATGACATAAACATTAAGATTTGTTTCATTTGAGAGCTTTTCGTTTTTCTCAAGTTCCCTTATTCCAAAACATCAGAAAAGATTCTTTTCGTAATAAAAAAAAGATGTTTTTGCAAGACTGTTGGGGTCAGAATTGATGTTAAATTATTTAGCTTTTGGGAAACCTTCATCTTCAAAACACACCGGCACGGTTGGCCTAGTGGTAAGGCGTCCGCCCCGTGATCGGGAGGTCGTGGGTTCGAACGCCGGCCGGGTCATACCTAAGACTTTAAAATTGGCAATCTAGTGGCTGCTCCGCCTGGCGTCTGGCATTATGGGGTTAGTGCTAGGACTGGTTGGTCCGGTGTTAGAATAATGTGACTGGGTGAGACATGGTGGGCCCGGTAGCTCAGTTGGTAAAGCACTGAACTTGTGATCGAAAGGTCGCAGGTTTGAATTCGGGCCGGGACGGACACGGGTCAACTTTATGTGCAGACCCAGAGACGGAAGCCATGTCCCACCCCCGTGTCATCACAATGGCAAGTAAAAGACCTTAGTCATTCTGCCATAAGTGCGGGTGGCTGAATACACCTAAACACGTAGACACCTGGGTAGCGCGACTCCGTTGCTGCTAGCTTTCCACTGGGAGGAAGCGACCCGAATTTCCCAGCGATGGGACAATAAAGTAATGAAAATGAAACGAAAAAGAAAGGAAATGAAGCCTGTGCTGCGACTTCTGTCTTGTGTGTGGCGCACGTTAAATGTCAAAGCAGCACCGCCCTGATATGGCCCTTCGTGGTCGGCTGGGCGTTAAGCAAACAAACAAAATCTTCAAAACAATAGAAAAAAGAAAACAGAGTTAATGTTGACGTAAGTTTTATTTCGCTCAAAACAGGGCCCAGCATATACAATAACAGAGTCATTTCTACATATCTATAAACATATATTTCAGGCAACTCCTTCGCTTGTTTGTTGGATTGTTTGTGTGTGTGTTTTCAACACTCAAGCCTCACCAAAATCCATTTGATAGAACCGACTTCTTCAACAATTCCTTTCTTGCCGTCGCAGTGGTGAAAGAAAGATCAAAACTGTGTTATTTCAGAAAAGCCTATGGGGTTATATTAATAATCCCAAATGAGAGAGAGAGAGAGAGAGAGAGAGAGAGAGAGACAGACAGACAGACAGACAGGCAGGCAGGCAGACAGACAGACAGACAGACAGACAGACAGACAGACAGACAGTGACAGACAGAGAGATTTATATCTCATGTGAACGATGTCTTGCATTGAAAATCTTAAGAGTACAAGAGGTCCACCCAGGCTATTTCGTAGGATAAAAATAATTCCTTCCCTATGACATACATCAAATTCTACGACCTAGTTACTTACTCGTAATTTGAGTGACACAATTTCACTCGATTCTTCACTTTGACGATTACAATTTCAACACGCAGAGGGTGGGTGGTGCCTTGCCGTTCCGTAAAGCACACACACACACAAACATGGCATTTCGGGATTGTTTCTAGACGAACAACTATATTATCTGACAACATTTGACGTGTCATTCTGTAGAATAAGTCACGCTGATATTGTTAATTAATATGTTTACTTTGTCTCGGAACTGACCGCTATAACATTTAGTGGGTCACCTACAATCAGTTCTGATTGGTCAAATAGGCATAACTATGTTGCACTGAAATGGTAATACAATTTGCAGCAGTCAGCATATCAGAAATAACTCGAAATAAGAAAATCTCACTAGTAAGGCAGAAGTTTGACTGGTAACACAACAAACAAAAACAACAACAACAACAACAACACCAACAAAAACAACAACACCAACAACAACAACAACAAACAAACAAACAAACAAACACGTAGATAATTAAATAAATAAAAACAACCACAGGCGAATTATAATGGTTCACATAAAATCATATAATTTTGGCTTTGGCTACGTTTATGTCTTAATGAACACGAGTAATATATGTCCATTTGTGTTGCGTCTTTTGCGTAGTCTTTTTATCAGAGTAAAAAACCTCTTTAATCAATTCATGAAACTTCATACTTTACCAAAGAAAAGAAGAGATCGTACCTACCTTTCTGAAAAATCAACGCGACCAGCTCAGTGGCTATCCTTTCTGCGCTGTACATACACACACGCACAGTGACCGCTGTATGTCCAGTAATGCCAATCGCCCAAAGTCCATTTTCCTTAACCAGGGCTCGTATTCTTGAAACAGCTGCAACTCATATACCGGCCTGTAAAACCACTTCCGCTCGATAAGTCCGCTAAGTGTTATTCATGAAACTCCGGGAAAGACTTACATGGGTGTCTCCGAGCTGAAAAGTTGGAGGACCCATCCCCCTCCTCTAAAACCGTCAATTTTGAATAAATCTTGTTAAAATATTGTTTGTAGATTTATGTCCCTCATGGACACACATTGGTGTCATTTAAGCACCAATGCTTTGCGGACAAATACGAGATACCGCTCGCGAAAGATTTCAACCGATGCTCGATCATACCGGCTTGTGGTGAAAGCGTGCTAGCGTCTTCTTTAATGCATTACAGTGTCCGATTATTTTCAACTGATTCCGTGGTCCAACGGTTCTCTCGTTCGCCTGATGCGTGATTGAGTCGAGTTCAAATCTCCATCTGCCCGTAATTTTTTTTTTATTCTTTGGCATTTGTTTATTTTTGTTTATTTTCTTCATGTGCAAAAGAGTACGTTATAATAGCAAAATTGATTTAAAAAAAAAGTTTTAGGCTGCAATGGTTTTTTTTTTAAATCTTTGGTTAAGATGATATTAGTTTATTAATAAAGTTTGTTAACTTAAACATGTAAACATTTGATTAAAAAAATTAAATAAATAACCATGAAGAAGGATGCTTCCCGCTTAAAAAAACAAAGGTGAGAGAGAAAAAAAACCCACCTAAAATGCGGTAGCAGCCACCTGCATGCAACTGAGATTAAAAACAAAAAAATAAAAAATAAATAAAAAGGGTCTCCCTGTGTTTTTATTTCATTCAGTCTGTTTGGGTAGTTGCTATTGACTTTGAAACTGACACGCTGGCTAAAACGCTGCAACATTGTGTCCTTCAAAGTCAAACTGTCGTTTAACTACCGCCCGGTATTTATTTTTACTGCCCAGTAATTATTTATTTTTCCCCGGTATTCATGTGTGTCTATCGGAAGGTCGGCAGCTACCAGTTGGTTATTTTTAGAATTGAAGATTCCCGATGCTTGCTCTTCTCTGCGCACGCGTTACCGGCGTTTTCGCCGGCATGTCAGTTTCAAAGTCAATAGCAACAACCCAAACAAACTGAATGAAATAAAAACACGGGGAGATTTTTTTTTTATTTTTTTTTATAAACCTCGGTTGCATGCAGGTGTACATGGCCTAGTACCTAGTAAACGCCCACCCCCCAGTTTCGACCAGTGGACTAGTAGACAAGGAAAATGAATAAAGATTATTCAGTCTGCTGTTATTGTTGTTTTTCAATTGTTTCCTTTCCTTAGACATGCTTCGGGGATTGGACAGAAAAAGGTTTCTGAAGTGGCTAGAGAATCGCAATACATTTTTGACTGGGAGGAAAAAGAAGAAACGAAAGCTTCATCTTTGGTTTAAACATAAGTTTAGTTCAACAAATGTTACAATCATGACATGTATACAAAAGACACAGGTAACAGCAACAAGCTAGAAGCTTATAGTGGTGTTCCTGCATGGCTATTATAACGTAAGGCGGTAACGGCTGAACAATTTGTCTAAATAAACCAAATTGGAAATCCAAAGCATCATCATTATAATCATCCTCATCTCATTAATCATCCAAAATTATCATAACATAATAAACGTTGCATAATCATTATAAAGAAAGACAGTAAGAGGAAGGAAGGAGGGGAAGAAAAGGAATAAAAAGAAGAGGGATGGGTAGGAGTTGTGCAGAAATTAAAGTTGTTGTCCGGCTTGTGGAGCATTGATTCTGGTTTGCCCAAAGCGGCCTGAACGTTCAATGAACGAGTGTACTCTTGACAAAATGTTCCTGTTCAAATCTAGAGAATACTGTCTGTCTCCATTTAGAAGGTGGGGGAGGTGAATACTGTGGTTAAGGAGGGTATGTATGGTTTCTTGACGTGCTTCGCGATAATTTGGACAATCTAATAGGAAGTGTTTTACGGTTTCGGACGGAAATGCGCAGTCACAAGATGCATCTGTAGCAACGTGTCGTCTCACTAGATCGTTATTAAGATCACTTATATATAGCCTGAGCTTACAGTGAATTGTTTGTGATATGCGATCTCCAGAATACCAATAACACGGCAGACTTAAATCGTTTTTTTGACAAAAAGTGCTTGAAGGACTTACTAAGTTTTATGTAGTCTGGTAAAGAATTCCAGAGTTGTGTTGTAGATGGGAGAAATGAGTTTTTGTATAATTCAGTGTTAAACGATGGAACTTTCCTATCTAAAGGTCTGCGCTGGCGATATGGATTATTAATTGATATTAATGGTGGCAATATCGCAAGTAAGTAGTTTGGCACCTTACGGTGTACAATCTTGTGAAATAATATCGATTTTTGACGTTTACGCCTCTCTTAAAGTGAAATAACGCCTGACTCGTCGTACAGTTGTTGATGGCTTGTACCGCGGACTGCTCCAACAATGGTCTTCATCTTCAAAGCTTCATCTTTGGCGGGAAGTGATATCTGAAGAGGTTGATTTTGTGTGTTAGTGTTAGTGTTAGTGTGTGTGTGTGTGGGGGGGGGAGTTTTGTGCAATAACGCATCCTTTGAACACTTCTATGACAAATGACCAAAATATCGTTTTTCTAGCTAAGGACCCGCTCCTGCCAAGGGTATAGTACCTAGTAAACGCCCACCCCCCACTTTTGGGCAAAACTGGTACAGAGGGTGGGTGGGCGTATACAAGGTAGTTAACGGTAATATCATGTTAACCATCAATTTTAAAAAAAAACTCATTCTCGCCTAAACTTAATTTTTTAAATCAATTTTGATATTACAACGTACTCTTTTGCACACGAAGAAAATAAACAAAAACAAACAAAATTAATGACAAAGAGTAAAACAAAACAAAAGTAAGGCCTGATGGCGATTCGAACTCGACTCAATCGCGCATCAGGCGAATTCGATAACCGTTCGGCTACGGAATCAGACACCAAATTCTCGCCACTGTAATGCATTAAACAAGACGCAAGCACGCTTTTGCAACACGCCGTTATGATCGAGCATCGGTTGAAATCTTTCGCGAGCAGAAGCTCGTATTTGACCGCAATGCATCGGTGCTTAAATGACACCAATGTGTGTCCATGAGGGACATAAATCTACGAACAATATTTGAACAAGATTTATTCGAACTTGACGGTTTTAATGGACAGTGTTGGTGAAGTTACTGACAGGTAGCGACTTTACAGGAGGGGGAGGGGTCCTCTAACTTTACAGCTCGGAGACAACCCGGTAAGGACTTACCGGTGTTTCATAAATAACACTTAGCAGTTGGCGGACTTATTGAGTTTTACAGGCCAGTATATGAGTTGCAGCTTTTTCAAGAATAAATCTTGTTGAAATATTGTTTGTAGAGAGGAGCAAGCATGAGGAATCTCCAATTCTAAAAATAACCAATTCTGGTAGCTGCCGACCTTCCGCCAGACACACATTAATACCGGGGGGAAATAAATAATTACTGAGCAGTAAAAATAAATACCGGGCGGTAGTTAAACGACAGTTTGACTTTAAAGGACACAATTTTGCAGCTTTTTCAAGAATACGAGCCCAGCGCTGACACAAGTGCGGTTTTTTTGTCACAAGGAGTTCCCGAGAAACGCTCTTCACTCGCTTTACTGGCGGAAACTGTCACCTGCCTTTTTGCTTCTAAGAAACGTACATCCGCTATGCCGTGAGGTGCAACCCACACATCATATTGACCCAATCAAAGATCTTCTACTGCTACGCTAAGATGAGGGGGGGGCGATTCTTTACCACGTGCACCGGGAATGAGCTTTTTGGACGTAACGTGCATGGGAATGGGGAAATTCTCGTAGCGTGCACCGTGCACAGAGGTCCGGCGTGCACCGTGCATGGAGCTTTTTCGTGCCTCAACGTGCACGTGCACAGACCCCCCCCATGGTGACCCTCTAAGATGTGCCACTCCTTCGGCTTAGCGGCCCTTCAACATTGCGCGAACGCCACGTGAGGCTCTCAGAGCAAATGTGTGGTTTTGCTTTGGTGCGGCCGCTCGCCAGCTTTACGCGCTGACTATTTATTTACACTCTTTCGCTGGCATTATTTGTAAATGCGCGGTGCACTTTCAAAAACATGGCTGTTGGGTGTTAGCAAAGATATATAGCAGTATAATATTTTTTGGTTTTAGATCATTAAGTACCCTGCAGTCTGAGAAAACATGATTTGCGATTAATCAGAGAAGTCACACATTCAACCAACTTCAGGATTCGTTTTTACATTTAGTCAAGTTTTGACTAAATATTTTAACATCGAGGGGGAATCGAAACGAGGGTCGTGGTGTATGTGCGTGTGTCTGTGTGTCTGTGTGTCTGTGTGTGTGTGTGTGTGTGTGTGTGTAGAGCGATTCAGACTAAACTACTGGACCGATCTTTATGAAATTTGACATGAGAGTTCCTGGGTATGAAATCCCCGAACGTTTTTTTCATTTTTTTGATAAATGTTTTTGATGACGTCATATCCGGCTTTTCGTGAAAGTTGAGGCGGCACTGTCACGCCCTCATTTTTCAACCAAATTGGTTGAAATTTTGGTCAAGTAATCTTCGACGAAGCCCGGGGTTCGGTATTGCATTTCAGCTTGGTGGCTTAAAAATTAATTAATGACTTTGGTCATTAAAAATCGGAAAATTGTAAAAAAAAAAATAAAAATTTATAAAACGATCCAAATTTACGTTTATCTTATTCTCCATCATTTGCTGATTCCAAAAACATATAAATATGTTATATTCGGATTAAAAACAAGCTCTGAAAATTAAATATATAAAAATTATTATCAAAATTAAATTGTCCAAATCAATTTAAAAACACTTTCATCTTATTCCTTGTCGGTTCCTGATTCCAAAAACATATAGATATGATATGTTTGGATTAAAAACACGCTCAGAAAGTTAAAACAAAGAGAGGTACAGAAAAGCGTGCTATCCTTCTTAGCGCAACTACTACCCCGCTCTTCTTGTCAATTTCACTGCCTTTGCCGTGAGCGGTGGACTGACGATGCTACGAGTATACGGTCTTGCTGAAAAATGGCAGCTACTTGACTAAATATTGTATTTTCGCCTTACGCGACTTGTTACATTTAGTCAAGTTTTGTTAATCCCCGGCACGTGTAAAACGCAGTGAAATTGACAAGCCAGTCAGTATAGCGTGGTAGCGGTTGCGTTTAGCAGGATAGCCCGCTTTTCTGTATCTCAATTCTTTTTACATTTAGTCAAGTTTTGACTAAATGTTTTAACGTTGAGGGGGGAATCGAGACGAGGGTCGTGGTGTATGTGCGTGTGTGTGTCTGTGTGTGTGTGTAGAGCGAAGTGATTGATGTCAATCCGTAGTGACCAGTAAATCGCAGTATTATGTACCTGGACAGCTAGATTGCATTTGCAACACGCTTTCTTTCTTTCTTTATTTGGTGTTTAACACGCATTACGTCGGATATATTTAACATTAAAAAAAAAATATATGAAAACCACTCCTTTTAGTATTGATACACGTCATAACACTTGACTGCCACTTTTTTTGTACAATAATGAAAAAGTCATTATTTTGACAAGGGAAACAACCGCTGTATATTGCCCTTTGTATGGCAACAAGCTGATTGCTTCCCCTGGAGACCATTTTCTCAAATTTAGTCTTATGTTATTGTTATGCCTTGCATGCTATGTTGTTGTGGTTGTTTTTTAAATTTAATTTTTAAACTTAATTCGTCAGGCAGTCAAGGGACTAAACAAAATTTGGAGCACAAAACAAAACACATCAACGTCGCCTGTAGACCTAGCTTGACCGCACATGCAAGGACACTTACAGAGTTGTATGGTCGCACTGGTCAAAGATAGGAGGAAACAGCAATGCTGGTATTGAAGGTGATTCCTCTACTTTGCACCTCTACTAGGCCAAGAAAATAAATCAATGTTCTCGATTAACCGATAGACCCTATTTATTCTTCTCGACCTCAAAACTTTTGTTGTTGTTGTTGTTTTTTTCCTTCCAAAAAAGATGTAATAACAAATGACAAAACTCCGATATGCAGACTTTACAAGCTAAGTTACTCTTCTTCCACATCCTGCGGACACAACTCGTACTATTGCCGGCCAATGAAAAGCCACATGCGCCTGCGTGAATACAAAAGAATAAAATAAATGTCAATCAAAAAAGCGTAATCTATATATACCAACCCTCAATTTTTGGCCTTATTCTCTGAAACAAACATTGTGGGGGCCTTACACAAAACAAAGGCGTAGCAAGCGAAAGGAACAGGGCCAGTGAAGCAAACACATACTTTGACCACCGTACTTGCATCGCACGCAGCAGTGTAAAGCTGAATGTCGTCACAACTATATTACCGCTTAAAGGCCAACATTGAGGGCGCGACAGATGCAGCTCTGTTTTTTTCGTACCTGTACATGTACGGGGTGGTCCAAAAAAATGTAGACAGTTTTGCGTGCCTGTCATTTCTGCTACAGGGCTCCCATCTATTCTTTTTCACCTGGAATGTCTCACACAAGCATGAATGTTACGTAAGGCACAGTTTTCTTCTTCTTTGCAACATCAGATTCTCAATCCAAGCACCTCGTCCCCAGATCTTTCTCCTCCAGATTTCTTCCTCTGGGGGTATTTGAAGGAAAGGGTTTACCACATGCACAACAATCCACAGACAATACAAGCGCTAAAGGAGAACATTCTTCGTGAAATCAGGAGGATTCCCCTCGAGACCTTGGACAGAGTTATCAACAACTTCAATGTCCGTGTCGCAGCCGTAATCCAGAGACGAGGTGCTTGGATTGAGAATGTGATGAACTATTGAACTACGCCCAGAAATGATGTTGCAAAGAAGAAAAAAACTGTGCCTTACTAAACTTTCATGCTTGTGTGAGACATTCCAGGTGAAAAAGAATAGGTGGGAGCCCTGTAGCAGAAATGACAGGCACGCAAAACTGTCTACATATTTTGGGACCACCCTGCAATACATCCGGTGTTACTGTCAACGCTAAATTGATCTCTGTGGCTTTCTACTATAGCAAGGCTTTGTCACGTGGGGACGGATTTTCGGCTTTAACACTGCATTCGATCGCAACGTAACATTGTAACGACTTTGTGTGAGGAATTTCCGGTGATGAATAGACCTTAAGTCTGTTTCACATGGTTGTTTTTTCCTTCGTTGAGCTGGTTCCAATCCGAGGCGACGGCTTTGCCTCCCAGAAAAGCACTGACACAATCGTTCTCAAGCTAATTGCGGAGCTCTCTCAAATGCTTACAGGAAACACAATGAACGTAATCTTAGAAAACATCGAAACCAGACACATATAGCCATGTTGGTCTAACACTAAGCACATCATCCGGCTCTGCGCTGTAGTTATTTTGTTTCTTTGCAGGCCCACTCGACCTCGTGAAATCAGTTCGCCTCTCTGTCTCTGATCGGGCTTGGCTTTGAAATGGAATAAGACAATCCCTTCACTTGGTCACATTTTAAAAATGAGCCTGAAGGTGAGTCCATGCACAGTGGTATATTTTTTTGTAAGAATTAATTTCGAAAAAGGCACCTTAAAAAAAAATTGTATTCAATGTCCAAAACACGACAGCAAGCAGTCAGGGGGTTGAGTTTTGGTATGTGACCAAGTGAATGGATGGTCTTATCCCATGTGAAAGCCTGGCTAGATCTGAGACAGGGAGGCAAAATGTTTTCACGAGGTGTCGAGGGCCAATAGGCAAGTACATCCATGGTGACTGGACAAAAAACTTGAAACATTAGGTCGGTACAGATCTGACTATTCATTTTCTGAACATGGTTTTGTTGATGGTTAAATGTCAAAACTGTGACAACTTTGCGGGTAACACAGTGTTGCATGAAGTTTACTCTGTCGATGCAAATGGTGCAGCTGTCATACTCACTGTGCTGACTACAATACGGAGCACTGTTGCCTTGAATTTCATTGTGTTATCATTGTGTGCAGCTACGTGGGCAGAAACACGTGTAGTGTCAAATGATTGTTCAGTCATCAGCTTGTCAGTGAGCTCCCTTTGACCTCTTTTCCAAACAATAGCGGTTCAATAAGCCAAGGTAGGTACGGTGCGTCCCGCTAGCGCTACGTGTCATTTGTGCTACATATCGTTTGCGCTATTTTCTGTAGTGCTATCGACACAAATTGCCGAAAACAGTAGTGATATCGGCACGTAGTGCTATTGACACAATTCACACGTGCCATTTTCTCTACGTCTCGATATCACTATTTTGTGAAAAAAACAATGTACTGTAGCGCTACGTGTCAATAGCGCTACGTGTCGATAGCGCTACGTGACAATAGCACTACTACTAAACTGCAGACACTTCCATTTGCCGTGTGTGCGTATGTGTCTGGTTGGTTTTAATTTTATTTTTACCGTGCCGTGCCAAGATGAAATCCTTTTGCAAAATTGGTGAATAAATATCTTGTATCTTTATCTTGTATCTTGTATATATATTATATGACATTGGAGTTTCTTCATTTCCCTTATCAGAAGAATGAATGAACGAAAACAACTGCACTCCGGCGAAACTACCGGAATGTTCCAGAACCCAAGGGAGGTAACTCTTGCTTTGTATCCATGTAAAGAAGGTGACTCTTCTTATGAGAGCATACATTATCTTTCTTATTGGGTATTGAGAGTTGAAGTTCTGGTTCTGCTGCTCCATAGAATTTTTCCAAATATAACTTTGTTAGGGGATTAAGCGGTGTGGCATAGTAAGAGCCCCTTTTAGTGACCAAAGCTTTTTTCTCTAGCAATTCGCTCGCTACTGACCGGCCCGCATTGCGACGATCAACTTTGTCTGATGTGTATCAGAGACTTGTACTTTACAGTCTCTGTGTCTATGTTATGCAGTGTGCGCTCGCTATGATACCCTTATCTTTCGCAAATATGCACATCAGAGCAACGAATCTCCGCCGATTCCTTGCCGATCACTGGCATCTGATCATCAAATAAAACATCTTTTTCATCGAATGTATATAAATCACCATAATATGATTGTACTTCCTTTATAATTACATGTCTATATTTTTCCAAATTACACAAATATTCACCGTCCGAAATCCATTTTGTACGGGTTCTTATAATAATTCCGTCAATTTTCTTTTGTCGAAATGCAATTAATTCTTTTCCAAAATAAACAAAATATTTTCAAAAAAAGTTGTCTCTAAATGTTTAATTTCGTCCACCAATTTACTTTCTCGCTGTACACTTTCTTTCTTTTCAAAGGATGCTTGTGTCATTTTGTTGACAACATGTGTTAATACATCGATCCGTGCAAATGGAAACAAATATCCCAGCTAGCAAGCTTTCGTCGGCCGACAGACTATTTCAGTCGGGTGACTTCGTCATATGTCGTGTGTCGTCGTCCGTTGTCGCGCCGATACCGTTTTGACTGTGTGTAAAACTCGGCAAATGTACGTAATAAACCCCGACATCGGCCCGACGCAATGTTGCTGTCGATAAAAATATGAAATATGAAACGTTTGTTCAGTCACACACCACTACATTTTAAGTTGTTGTTAATTGGTCTGTGATTATATAGCCTTCTGTTTCCCAAAAGCTAATCATCAACCATTACCAAACAGCCTCCATTCTTCTCTTGTTTACCATTGTCCCCAGATACATCAGCAAACAAAGTGCAAAAGCAAGCAAAACACTTAGATGGTTTTGTCTCTCGCTGCGTGCACATTGTTGTCACTTACGAGCTGCCAGCTTTATCATTCGACTAACAGCGTGGCGTCCATCAGGAACATTTTCCATTTTTACATTTAGTCAAGTTTTGACTAAATGTTTTAACGTAGAGGGGGGAATCGAGACGAGGGTCGTGGTGTATGTGCGTGCGTGCGTGTGTGTGTGTCTGTGTGTGTGTGTAGAGCGATTCAGACTAAACTACTGGACCGATCTTTATGAAATTTGACATGAGAGTTCCTGGGTATGATATTCCCAGACCTGTTTTTCATTTTTTTGATAAATGTCTTTGATGACGTCATATCCGGCTTTTCGTGAAAGTTGAGGCGGCACTGTCACGCCCTCATTTTTCAACCAAATTGGTTGAAATTTTGGTCAAGTAATGTTCGACGAAGCCCGGACTTCGGTATTGCATTTCAGCGTGGTGGCTTAAAAATTAATTAATGACTTTGGTCATTAAAAATCTGAAAATTGTAATTTTTTAAATTTTTTTTCTAAAACGATCCAAATTTACGTTCATCTTATTCTTCATCATTTGCTGATTCCAAAAACATATAAATATGTTATATTTGGATTAAAAACAAGCTCTGAAAATTAAAAATATAAAAATTATGATTAAAATTAGATTGTCCAAATCAATTTAAAAACACCTTCACCTTATTCCTTGTCGGTTCCTGATTCCAAAAACATATAGATATGATATGTTTGGATTAAAAACACGCTCAGAAAGTTAAAACGAAGAGAGGTACAGAAAAGCGTGCTATCCTTCTCAGCGCAAGTACTACCCCGCTCTTCTTGTCAATTTCACTGCCTTTGCCATGAGCGGTGGACTGACGATGCTACGAGTATACGGTTTTGCTGCGTTGCATTGCGTTCAGTTTCATTCTGTGAGTTCGACAGCTACTTGATTAAATGTTGTATTTTCGCCTTACGCGACTCGTTATGTAATATTTTAATGGACAATAAAGTGTTCTTTCCCGAAGGAGAAAGCATCCTAAATTTCCCCCGGAGGCCCATTCAGTTATACCTGTGATGAAAGGAAACCTTTAGTTCTAACCAAAAGTGTCCCTACCTTGTAGGTGAACTGTCATCATGAAGATTGTATTTGTTGGCTTGTCTGTGCTTGTCTGTGCGTGCCTGTGTGTGGAATTTTTCGTCATTACCAAGGACACCTATCGCAAATAGTCATCACGTGTCACCGTCCCTATTATTACCAGCGCACGAGGCATGGTCGTTAACTTTGTCGTCAGCTCAGCTGCAGGTGCTTCAAACATGTGAAGTAGATTGGGTGATGGAAACAGGTGCCTATTACTTGATGTCGTGTCGCGAGCAGGAACAATGCCGATAACCAGGTCAACAACGAATAAAACCCCAGATGAAGAGAGAGAGAGAGAGAGAGGGGGGTGTATGTCTGTTGTTGTTGTTGTTGTTGTGTGTGTGTGTGTGTGTGTGTGTGTGTGTGTGTGTGTGTGTGTGTGTGTGTGGGTGTGTGTGTGGGTGTAAATCTATGTGTGCGTGAGTGTGTGTGTGTATGTGTGTGTATGTGTGTGTGTGTGTGTGTGTGTGTCTGTGTGTATGTGTGTGTCTGAGTGTGTGTGTGTGTGTGTGTGTGTGTGTGTGTGTGTGTGTGTGTGTGTGTGTGTGTGTGTGAGTACGTGAGTGTGTGTGTGTGAGTACGTGAGTGTGTGTGTGTGTCAGTGTGTGCGTGTGTGTGTGTGGCTTTGAATCTGAGTCTCTCGTTATATGGATGTTCAACATTGTTTGATGTGTGAAATGTTGTGTGAGAGCATGAATATGCCGGTCGATTGCAGTAAGAACAAAAGAGCAGGATACTTTAATCGACCGGCACTTTAATACAAGATGTTGTGGTCCGCAGCTACACGTTTATTTTTGGACTACGTCAAAGTTTAAGCCACTTCCGGTTGAAATGTTGAAACAGCGAATGTCATCGTTAAAAGCACAGTCTTTCTTTTCTCGTGTAAATGTTTAGGCGCACGATCGGAGATCTGGCAAGACTTTTACACGGGATAAGGTCTCACTCTCATCTTGAACACACAAGGCCAGTACCGTGTAACTGGCCTTGGCACGGAACGATCCAAGGGGGGGGGGGGGGGGGGGGGGGGCAATCTCAGTCATCTCAAAGAGGGAAATCCAAACGCAATCCGCTTTGTTCGATTTTATGGGCTTGGACGATAGAGAAAAATAAGAAAAGCAAAAGCTGGAGTCCAGTCTGGACGAAACTGCTATCAAGAACGCAGAATTGATTTTTTCTGAGTTTTTTTTAGCCGTAAGCGCCATGTTTAACTGCTGTTCACAATGCGGCCGCAGTGAAACCAACAAAGGGGCCTCACTCTGGAAGAGTTTCCTGCTCCGATAAACATGGCGCTTACGGCTAAAAAAATCAATTCTGCGTTCTTGATAGCAGTTTCGTCCAGACTGGACTCCAGCTTTTGCTTTTCTTATTTTTCTCTATCGTTCAAGCCCATAAAATCGAACAAAGCGGATTGTGTTTGGATTTCTTTCTTTGAGATGACTGAGATTGCCCCCCTTGGATCGTTCCGTGCCAAGGCCAGTTACACGGTACTGGCCGTGTGTGTTCAAGATGGTCTCACTCTAAGCCTCTAAGGAAAGTAGAGCTGTGCGATAAAGAGGTGAATTAGGCGCAAATATTTGTAATAGATATGACCCAGTTCCTGCTAAATCTGAGGCAAATCGGTCGAGAAACACCCGAGCTTTTAGCGACGGAAATCTTGCAGCTATCTATGCACGCAACACGACCATTTTAAGCTTACTCTGGCAAGCGTGGGTTAATCACATTACGGGTTAGAGGTCAGTTCCCCAAAAGCGAGTGTTCTGAGTTAACATTTGTATCTGTAAATTCAAATCTGCACTACTCAACTGAACCCGAAAAGATTGATGTTGTCTTGAACATGATTGTGTTACAGTTATAGGGTACACAATATAGGTCTAGCGCCAAAACGAGGCTTTCGATTTTTATCAATGTATACTGTTCAAAAAAAGAAACGCATAGTTGCTACTTGCCAAATTTGTTTTATTTTTCGAAAAAATTAACAGAAAATCCAATATTTAGATTATTTGTTTGAAATTTGGTATGGACACAGTTGAATGCACACACAGTTCATTTGCATCTTCAAATCAATCAGTCAATCAATACGATTGGGTGCCGAGGCTGTCAAGTCAGTAGGGGGTGTGACTGCCTTGAGCAGCAACAACTGCCCGGCACCTTCTGGGCATGGACTGGATCAGATGCCGGATATCTTGCTGTGGGATGGTGTCCCACTCCTCCTGAAGTGCCTGCAATAGATCGCGGTGATTTGCCGGCGCTTCTTCTCGCCTGCGCACACGTCTGTCCAATTCATCCCAGAGGTGTTCTATCGGGTTCATGTCTGGCGACATGGATGGCCAGGGAAGCACCTGGACATGGTGGTCGGTGAGGAACTGGGTGGTGAGTCGTGCTGTGTGCGGGCGAGCGTTGTCCTGCTGGAATATGGCATCCTGGTCAGCCAGAAGAGGAAGGGCGTGTGGGCGCAGAATTTCCTCCACGTATCGCTGGGCAGTTATGCGCCCTTGGACGTGCACCAGGGTGCTCCTTCCAGCGGTATTGATCGCCCCCCACACCATGACGCCTCCACCACCATGAACGGGTGCCTCATCCACACAGTTGGGCGCGTAACGTTCGTTTACTCTCCGGTAGACCCTCCTCCGACCATCATGTCGCTGGAGCAGGAAGTAGGACTCGTCGCTGAACCACACGTGTCTCCAGTCATTCCGGACGGTCCAGCGAAGGTGCTGGTTGCCCCACTGCACTAGGTTCTGGCGATGGCGGCGGGTGAGGACAGCTCCTCTGTGAGGTCTGCGAACTCTCAAACCAGCTTCATGCAGGCGGTTCCGCACGGTCTGGTCCGATAATCGGTGTGGCCCGGGGAGAGCCTGGACAGAAGATGAGGCCGACAGGAAACGATTCCGGAGGTGGCGGAGCCGTATGAAGCGGTCGTGAGCAGCAGTTGTCGCCCTTGGTCTTCCCGCTCGTGGCAAGTCAGCAACGGAGCCAGTGGCTTGAAACCTGACCCACAGTCTACTGATGGTGCTCTGGGACACGTGGAAGTGCCTGGCGATTGCACTTTGACTTTTGCCTGCTTGTAAACGACCCAATGCAATTTGGCGGTCTTCTCTGCTCAATCGGGCCATCTTTCGTCGCTGAATTGTCGTCTGATTTCTTTGTGGCGAACAATCCGCTTTTATGGGTTTTGGAAGACATGGCGAGAGCTCAATATTCCCCGAGTTTCACGAGATTACACTGAAGCATGACGAGTGGTCATGCCAAATGAGCAATTTTGACATTGTAGCCACTGATAACGCATGCGTCACGTGCAGAGCTCACTTGTGGCAATGGACAAAAGGTCGACGACCAGATACACATTTTCTGCAGTTTGGATATCCTTGTAGCCATATAACTAAATTAACCAAATATTACAAGCTATGCGTTTCTTTTTTTGAACAGTATAACTGCACAAATGAATTCTTTAAAAAATCTCTCACTCTCAACGGAAAGCAGCCAGGATGTTCCCGTTCGGTAATAGTTCAAATGGAAGTGTGTTTGTACTGTATGTAAAGGCTCGGCGTGATCAGTGATCAGAAATATAAAGTTTCGGGAGGCGGAGGGTGGCTTTTAACACTAAAGTAAAGTCTATTTGGGCGTCGGTCTCGTGGTCTTTGTACCTGACATCTTTGATCCCAAAAGTGTCCCAGATAGTTAATTGGACTGCCTTTTAATGGCATAAAACGTTTGCATGTAATAACACGGGAGTTAATGCTTTAGTTCGGGAAAGAAATTTGTCTTAATAATTATTTTGCTGAGTTTATGTAGCACGTACACAACAGGATTTGCGGGTGATTAATTCCCTGTGAACCCCTTGTTACCCAAAATAAAGGCGTAGTAAGCGACAGAAGCAATGCGTGTGTCGTACAATCATTCATTGATTTATACTTACATAGCACGCAAAGCAAAGTGCTTGGAACAACCAACTGCAATCAGCTAAGTTAAAGGACGTGACACGCCCGTAAGCGTTTTTGATTTCGTTGCTTCTATTTGCTGTTTGTTCCTATGGCCTTTCTGTGTGGGCGAACAACATGATGTCGACTCTGAC
>NC_090247.1:15976209-16048709 GCF_037325665.1 Littorina saxatilis | reverse complement strand
GGTCTTATACCTAATTGTATCTATCAAAACATCAAGCTTTCAGTACTTGTTATCACATTATTTGTTTGTTTATTTCTTTTTGTTGCTGTTGCATTTGTTATCGTTGTGTTTTTTCGTTGCATTGTGCGTGTGTGTTGAAGAAAGCTACAGATTAAAATAAATACACCATGCACTGTCTGATCTTCTGAATGTTGTCATCCGAATATTGTCTGACATGTTGTGTCTGCAGGATATTGTCTTACACATTTTGACTTGAGACTTTTGTCTCCAAGGTTTTGTCTTGAAGATATTGCACTATCATTTTTGAGGGCCCCAAAGGGGGGGTATCATCACGATCACGGAAAGGGAAATTTTAGCTTTCACGATCACAGTTACCTTGATTTTTGTTTTCACGATCACGAACACCAGTGGCAAATCACGGTCACGGTAAAAGTTGCATGTACAGAAAGCACGTGTCAAAGTAAACACAACCACACATTAATTCGCTGTTGCACTTTTTTATTATTATTTTTTTAATTCTCTTTCATACACGCATAGAAATACATATCATGATTTGTAATCAGTAACAAGAATGTTGTTTTCATTGTTTTCTCTCTCTCTCTCTCTCTCTCTCTCTCTCTCTCTCTCTCTCTCTCTCTCTCTCTCTCTCTCTCTCTACACTCATACACATTCAACTCCCACACCCTCACTCACACACATGAATATATAGTTGCACAATGTCACATTTCCAGAGCTAAATCTTGTAAACCCATTTTCTCAAAAACTATTGGGTGGATTGAAATTAAAGTACATGAATGTGTGATGGGTTCTTTATTTTCCACTTTGCCATACAATTTGAGGTACACCATCGCCTGGTTTCATGGCCTTGAAAAACAAACAGGAATGCTACAGGCCAAAAATGGTTTTACCTGAAAGAAGCGCGCAGTGCCACTGAGCCTGCGAAGCAGGCGAGCCAACCAGGGGGGTCCGGGGGCATGCCCACCCCCCCCCCCCGCATTTTTTTCTTCAAAAAACGGTTAAAATCTGTGCAATCTGGTGCATTCTGCGCATCATTTTCAGGGCTGTAATAGTGTTGTGATCTTGTTAAAAATCCCGTTTTAGCCTTCCCCCACCACCATTCAACACACCTCCAAACTAGTGAAAACAACACTACTGTGCGCTGGCTTCATTGAGACCGGCGCCCGGTCGCGTTGCACGATATTCACACGGATCGTTTTTGCGGAAATTTTTCAACTTCACCGGAATAAATTTGACTTTACCGGATTTTGAAAACGGCTTTATCGGATTTCCGGCCATTACTGGAAAAGTAGCATGCCTGACAAAATCCCCAACGAACATGACTTTGATCGTCTTTGACATGAGGATCAAGTGACCCAAACTGGCACGTCTCCCCGCCATTGTTTCTGAATTTAACCCATTGTTGATATTAAAGTTTACAGGCGCTAAAATAAATCCAAGCTTAATGCAAAGAAGCGACAATTAGAATCTATGCCAAGGGTGTCCACGTTGCTGGGATGAAAAACACATTTCTAGTTTCGGTTTTGGCTACACGCAGACTCGATCTCGAGCCAATCGAGGTCACACTGAGCGAGTGACAGCCAGACGTGGCAATGTCGACAATGTCAATGATCTCACTCAAACTCAAAGATCTTGAACAAATTTCAAGATCTTTGCCTACATTCAGAACAGTCATACCTTGATATTTCGTCTTCGGAAAGACCGACCCGTAGCCTGACCTTTCCACCAAGGAAGGCATTCTCGCCGCCTGCTTTGGTCTGGCTTGAATCCACAAAATATAACAGAAGTTCGATGACAGTACCGCTGCACGCCATTTTTTATCTTCGAATTCGAATTTGACTGAATGCACTCAAAACTTTTGCAAGAAGCCCTTCCATTGGATGAAGTTTGGCAGACTTTTGCAATTTGCCTTCTGATTGGATCTCTTTTTGTGTGATTGGTTCTCTTAAAGGGAAGCAATCGCTGTCAAAATCATATTTCTGAATGTGTTGTTGCTTCCCTTTAATCGGGATTGGCTCCTTGACGAATAGAGGATCATAGAGTGATACAGCTGTGAAAAATGTACGTTGAAAATAAAATGCTTTGCAATAATGCCCATCACGATCACGAAAACAAATGACGATCACGATCACGAGACTTGACTTTTTTGTCATCACGGATCACGGGCAAAGTCCCATCACGATCACAGAAACAGAAATTTCGGCAATCACGGTCACAGAAAGGTCAAAAAACGCCAATCACGATCACGATTTTAAACCCTTTGGGGCCCTCATTTTTGTTTTTCAGAGCTTTGTTTCAAGAATATTGTAATTTCAAATCGTGGATGCATGCTTGTGTCTTCAAGTTTGTATAATTATGTAAGGTGTTTTTTCCAGGATTGTCATCGGGGTGTAAACTATTGGTTCCAAGATTATGTCTCGAAGGAGCGTTTCTCCAAGACTTTGTTCACAGGATTTTGTCATCAAAGTTTTGCTTCTGAAAAAAAAACTCTCCAGGATTTGGTCTGTGGTTTTTTTGTTTTTTTTCTCGTGTGTGTAGGATTTTGTTTGCAGTGTTTTTCTGTTTGGTGGTTTTCTTCAGGGTTATTAATAAGGACTTTGTCTTCAGGGTTATTAATAAGGACTTTGTCTTCAGGGTTATTAATAAGGACTTTGTCTTCAGGGTTATTAATAAGGACTTTGTCTTCAGGGTTATTAATAAGGACTTTGTCTTCAGGGTTATTAATAAGGACTTTGTCTTCAGGGTTATTAATAAGGACTTTGTCTTCAGGGTTATTAATAAGGACTTTGTCTTCAGGGTTATTAATAAGGACTTTGTCGTCAGGGTTATTAATAAGGACTTTGTCTTCAGGGTTATTAATAAGGACTTTGTCTTCAGGAGGTTATTAATAAGGACTTTGTCTTCAGGGTTATTAATAAGGACTTTGTCTTCAGGGTTATTAATAAGGACTTTGTCTTCAGGGTTATTAATAAGGACTTTGTCTTCAGGGTTATTAATAAGGACTTTGTCTTCAGGGTTATTAATAAGGACTTTGTCTTCAGGGTTATTAATAAGGACTTTGTCTTCAGGGTTATTAATAAGGACTTTGTCGTCAGGGTTATTAATAAGGACTTTGTCTTCAGGGTTATTAATAAGGACTTTGTCTTCAGGGTTATTAATAAGGACTTTGTCTTCAGGGTTATTAATAAGGACTTTGTCTTCAGGGTTATTAATAAGGACTTTGTCGTCAGGGTTATTAATAAGGACTTTGTCTTCAGGGTTATTAATAAGGACTTTGTCGTCAGGGTTATTAATAAGGACTTTGTCTTCAGGGTTATTAATAAGGACTTTGTCTTCAGGGTTATTAATAAGGACTTTGTCTTCAGGAGTTTGTCAAAATACTTTTGTCGTCAGGAATTTGTCTTCAAATGTTTGTCTCAAAAATTGCGTATTAGTGTATTTGGCTTTATACTTTGGTATTCACGGTTTTTATTCCATATTAAACTGCCTTCAGGGTGATCTCTTTTGACATTTCTCTACAATAAATTGTTTCGACTTGTGCATTTGTGCCAACGAATGTTTACCAAAAGTACAGGGTGCCAATCATACTCTTTTAACAGCCTAACGTTAATTATCATACACTATTTTTTACAAGCTCGCAATGTTTAATGGCGACCATAAACGATGTAAAACAAAAATACAAACATCCTATATTGATCTATGTAGAAACACACGTGTCATCGGTATTTTTAGCTCACAGCGTGATTGATTTACTTCGTGGTAACAGAAACATATGTCTCTGGTGGTAACAATTTCCCGGAAATATTTACTACTGACGTTGCTTCTATCCTCTAAGGGAACCGAATCGAACATGACATGTGCGCTGATTTTGAATCCTGATAAAACAAAAATAACGTCGTGAAGATATATTTTGATAAGGAAAGTTAGTCTGGTTTAAATCGTTCATGAAATCTACAACTGGGTGGCCGCCATCTTGAACATTTCCTTACAGTACCTGTGCAAAGCGAGTGCATGGAAATACCGATAATGTTGTTGTTGGTGTTGTTGTTGTTGTTGTTGTTGTTGTTGTTGTTGTTGTTGTTGTTGTTGTTGTTGTTGATGATGATGATGTTGTTGTTGTAGTTGATGTTTTGTTGTTGTTGTTGTTTTTTGGTTGGGGGTGGTGGCGGTGGTGATTTGTGTTTTTCTTTGTCTGGTTGCTTTTGGAATTGTGTCGTGCGTGAATAATGTTGTTCGTCAAGATGCAGATGTCTAATTTCAAATTTGTTTTGCAAGGAGCAATTCAGTCAGTTATCGGGCTTGACAATAAATTGATAACTTAGAGTGAGGGGGTGAGGTTTGGGGGTTGGGGGTGGGAAGTTTGGGTTGCAAACTAAAAACAAATTACTGCGAATAAGAATCCATACTTGCCTCAGCGGACGAACACTGTGCAAACTCAATCTGGACACAAGCCAGGCTTTCGTCGCGATGGTGGACAACGTGTGTTGCAAAACCTGTCTCTCCAAACTTGCCACTGACCCACTCTTGACCCTTCTAAGTGCAATCCTCAGTCAAAGCACGTACGACATGAACTTATCATGATAATACGTTGACGATACACTCAGTCTTGCTCATGCATGCTTATTATACACAATCTCAAATGTGCCCGTAATTTTTCATTGCTTTGGAAGTCCTTCCATTTGAACACATACCAAAAAACAAAAGGTTTCTTCCTGGCATAGTTTTTGCTGAATTAATGTGGCATATTTGACAAAAAATATGAGTTTTCGAAATTAATTTGACCAAAATACACGCCATTCTGCGCAGACAGATCTCAGATTGTTGGTGTTTGGTATGTGTAAACGAATGGACGCTCCGATCCCATGTTATATCCTGGGCACATCTGAGGTGATATACATGACCATTTACACGCGAAAGGTGGTAATTTAAAGGTGTTATTTGACGACAAAAAACGGACTCAAGGGCGCACACTTTTCCAGATGGCTGCACTGATGCTATGTTTTCGTCCAGTAGCCTGAAGTAAAAAGTTTGAGTACCACCAATCGGCCCGAAACTGCCAAAGAGAACACTTTGCAGTAAGTCAAGTGTTGTGCAGAATAACCAAACATACATCTGTAGCGAAGAAGTAGCTCCGACAGTGAATGTTGTGACTACATGGAGTTGAATTTATAGCTGGAAGTGACTTGGGTGTCTATGCAACCTCGAGTAATGTTGACGTAAACCGGCTATGCACTGAAACTCCCCTGCAGCGTTTTCGTCACGGCCTGGCTTACGCTTGTTCTATGTGAAGTACATTTTTTTAACACAGCTCATACCGGTGCGGCTTGACCTGTTCGCCTGTAAAAATAGAAGTGATGTTTTATTTTTTTTTAGAAAAAAAATGCATGACATCACATATTTAAGCGTTTCAAAGAATTATGTATTCTTTGTTCCTATTATATCAGAAAACTTGTTCAAAAAGATTAAACAGTCATAGATATGAAACTTCTGTCCGTGCCTTTCTGTCTAGACCAAATGGGGCTGACACACCGAACGATGTTTGCGTACGATCGAAGTACGAGTCACTCCCAAGCGATTCTCTCGTTTGCTTCGGACGATACAACTTACTCTCTTCTCTGCGAGTCAACCGCAGGGCAGAACCAATCAGAACGCGCCGTTTCGATGTTCACGTCGTGACTTGAAATAAATGGCGGACAGAAGCGAACAGCGACTCTTCGTCAATTTAAAACTTTACAGAAGAGCAGTTTTCTACTCAGATTCCAAGGAGGTAGCAAACTATCAGATGCAAGTTCTGCTTGCCTAATAAATGTATCGTGAAGACCTAATGCTTATATGGAGTCTTAGAAAGAGTGAAAGCGATGTTTGAACATACTGGGTCGAACCAGCTTCTCTAAAAAGCGTTTGCTTCGCGCGTAGTGAATTTAAAGTCATTAAAGCCTTGAACGTGATGCGTCACTTCCGCCCCGATCGCGTGTATTTAATTGTACGTCGTGTGAAGGGTTGCTGCATGCGAGTCAAGATTGGCTATCGCATCGTATGGAGAGAATCGTACGATTGAATCATCGCAGGGTGACCCTAGCTTTAAGGCACAGTACGCCTCCCGTAAACCATCACAGATACTGTCAGGCTTTTACACACAGTACGCCTCCCGTAAACCATCACAGATACTGTCAGGCTTTTACACACAGTACAAACGCCCTTCCATTTGAACGCCCACCGAACGGGAACATCCTAGGTGCCCTACGTAAAGAGCGAGCCATTTTCAAAGCATTAATTTTGCGGATTGTCTCCTCTCAAAATCGGACCGTGGTGCGTTTGGGCGCTGGACCTAACTTTTAAAATCTAAATAATAAATTGACAGCTTGTTACACAAACATTCTTAAATCATAAAAGAATTCTTTTTTCATCAAGACAAGATCAGTACAATTCGAAGCTTTCAAAATTTGAAAAAAGAACAGCCCGGAAGCAGGGTCACGCAAGGTCGTGGTTCTCGTAGCAGACGACGGTTTATGCCTATCGCCAGTTACTCTGAACAGTCAAAAACCATCGCTAGAGTTCTTGTGAATCACAGCCGTTTGTTTTGTATAGATTCAGAGGTACATAATAACGTGCTATTGCAGATAAGCTTACAGCGAGTCGCATTCAAATTACAAACTGACGACTACATTGTGAAACAAGAGGCGAAGCCTTCAAGGCTCACGTAAGAAATCGACAAACAGTAACACAAACTCAATCACTCCGTCACACATACACACACACACACACACACACACACACACACACACACACACACACACACACACACACACACACACACACACACACACACACACACACACACACACACACACACACACACACACACACACACACACACACACACACACACACACACACACACACACACACACACACACACACACACACACACACACACACACACACACACACACACACACACACACACACACACACACACACACACACACACACACACACACACACACACACACACACACACACACACACACACACACACACACACACACACACACACACACACACACACACACACACACACACACACACACACACACACACACACACACACACACACACACACACACACACACACACACACACACACACACACACACACACACACACACACACACACACACACACACACACACACACACACACACACACACACACACACACACACACACACACACACACACACACACACACACACACACACACACACACACACACACACACACACACACACACACACACACACACACACACACACACACACACACACACACACACACACACACACACACACACACACACACACACACAGTAAGCATAGGTGAAACTGTGCAAGAAAGCGAGACCCTGGATCTGCCAAGTAGTCTCGGCCCGCTCACAATAACAATGACCGAGACGTTCAGTAATTCCTTTGCGTGACGTCTAACCCTCTTACGTCATAATGTGACGTCTTCAAATAGTTTCTATCACACACGTCAAACACTTTTGACCGAGACTGACGTAATCCATAGACTCGGAAATGTTAAAGTTTCTATCACACACACACACACACACACGCACGCACAGACAGACAAAGTTTATCATCGCATAGGCTACACTTACGTGAGCCAAAAAGGAAACTGGATCACAAGGGTTCACGATGGCTCAGGGGTAAGATAAACCACACAAAAATGAATTCTTTGAAATTTGCTCGCTCTTTACGGAGAGCACCTGGGATGTTCCCGTTTGGTGAGCGTTCAAATAAAAGGGTGTTTGTACTGTGTGTAAAAGCCTGACAGTAGCTGTGATGGTTTACGGGAGGCGTACTGTGCCTTTAAGAGCATCCTACCTCCCACAATCAGCAGTTTCGCTACTCCCTGTGCGCAATGACAAGTTGTTTGTAAATGACCAGTGTCATTGTTTAAATTGTGTTGCTGATTTTGCCGTTAAAACTGTCCTTAAATTTTCTCATTTTACGGGAAAACAAAGGGTTGTTATTGTTGATTTGCAGTTCTTCGTGTTTTGATATTGCAAAGTACTGTGTTACAAGGCAGGGCTTTTTTTGAAATGTTACTTGCAAGACGAATCTTATCTTCATTCAATGTGCTCTCACGAAAATGTTCAAGGTCCCTCGAGAGAGATAGCCCCCAGTCAACCTCTTAATGTCACACATGTGGATCGTTAAAGCCAGGTATTACCTGTCCACAGGCACACGCAGTGTCTCTTACACTTTTCTCTGGACCTTACTAATCTTATTCTACTATACATAATACTACTATTATCAATGAAAAACGCCTAAAGACCAGACTGACATGCAGGCAACAATTTGAAAGTGAATAAGCCACACACCCATGCATTTCCGGCAAAACGGAGATAAGTAATCATAACAAGAAGTTTACTAAACCCTCAGAACCATCTTCTTTATCCATCCAAACAAGTTTCACGTGTTTGTGTTCTTATCCTGCATTGTAATTGTTAGTTATGTTGAAAAAGTTCTGACAATAAAAGTTCATTGGCATAGCTGTATTGAAGCAGGTTTGTTTCAACCTGCAATTTAAAGCCCCACTCCGCCTCACAGGAGGTTTACAGAACGGTGACATCTTTCACAATAACAGCAATACTAACCTTATGGGACACACAATAGCATTCAACAACAGCTAGTAGATGACACATCATTTAAATTGCTATTCAGCACGCGTAAACCACACACCAGTTCTAGTGGTTCATTCAACCCCCGAGCCATCGGGGCCTCGTGTGACCCACTTTTTCATACATGATCAATTTAGTCGTGTGCGCTTTCAATCCTCCTCTATATCTGCAAAAGCATGTTATTGTGCACCTCTGAATCTAAAATACAATTCCAGCACAAAGTTATAACTAGCTAGGCGCTCATAGCGCTCTAGATCACATGACTGACAGTGACACAAAACATAGTGACGGCATCTTCAAAGAAACTGTAATGGTTCAAACATTCGCGTGCTTTGCAATGGTAAGATGCAGCACATTTGATGTGACATCGCCCTGTTGCGGAAGTACGTTTGTATGCGCGCAATACTCAATCTACACAGGCACAACAACAAACAGTATCAAATAGTTACAATTTCAGCCAACCAGCATTTAAAAAAAAATAAAGTTGTATCGTTTTTGGTAGCCCACTTCCTCGTCATCAATTCAAAAGATCTGCAAGTTGCACACACCAGTCGAATCACTCACCCGGTTTGCTACCGCCCTGATACGGTCCTTCGTGGTCGGCTGGGCGTTAAGCAAACAAACAAACAAACAAACCCGGTTTGCTTGGCATACATCCTTTCTAACTTTTAAAACTTCCAACGATACTGACTTCGTTTTGATGATAAAATAATTATTTGATGTTTTAACAATGTTTGTGTAACAAGCTGTCAATTTATTATTTGGATGTTCAAAGTTAGGTCTAGCGTCAAAACGAGGCTTCCGATTGGTTTCAATGTACTTCCTTTCTAACTGCACGAAATAAATTCTTTGAACATTCTCACTTTCAACGGAAAGCTGACAGGATGTTCCCGCTCGGTGAGAGTTCAAATGGAAGTATGTTTGAGCTGTATGCAAAGGCACGGGGAGCTGAGTGATCAGAAACAGCTGGTTTACATGAGGCGGATGGTGGCTTTAATGCACAGGACAATCGTGTTTGCATGCTCACGTCAAAGACATACACTTTTCAGTGTGAATGATATCGCCCCTCGTGTCCGATCTGGCCAGGATGTTTCTTTGGATAAGACCACCCCTCCACTTTGACGCATATTAAATATCAACATCATGGCTGCCTCTTGGCCAAAGTGGACAGTTTTTAAGGAATTAATTTTGCAGATGGATAAAAGTGTCCGTAAATAAATTAATCTATGAGAAAAAATACCCTGGACAGAAAAACCCCCAACTGAATGTTGATTTTTAGTATGTGTCCAAGTATAGCATATAACAGTCTGAACGAATATACGATGGGTTGCTGAATAATTCACACAGAACAAGAAATTCCTCCGAGAGGAACTACACCCCCGTCAAAGGGAAATAACCTTCTCAGTTGGTGGCAGTGAGAATGGTTATTTCCCTTTGACCAACGGGGGTGTCCGTCTATACCAGGCCTTGTATACTTTTAATCCACCAATAACTCCTTAACCGTGTGTTTGACTAGTCCCAATTTTTGTAAGGACCGTCTCAGGAATGTATAGAACCTGTTCACCAAGTTTGGTGACGATCGGTCCGTTCATTCTTGAGATCTACTTGCGAACACAAACACATCGAGTGAAACCTATACACACCCCTATACCGGGGGTGTAATAAAGGACTGCATGTGCGTGTGAACGCTCTGACACTGCACACCAGATTCAACATAAAACAATATGTACCATAAAGCAGACTGCATACGTATCACGTTCTCAAGATGATGTTCCCTCAGCTGTGCACACACACACTTCATACGAAAGCTCTCATCTTCAGTCGTGCATTTAGCACAAGCTGTTGCTTTCTTCATCCCCGTCGCGATATAACCTTCGTGGTTGAAAACGAAGTTAAACACCAAATAAAGAAAGAGAGAAAGATATAACCTTCGTGGTTGAAAACGACGTTAAACACCAAATAAAGAAAGAAAGTTGCTTTCTTCATTAAGTGTTGATTTTCTTTTACAAAACGGTGATCTACCAGGTACAGTTGCTCCTTTCAGGAAGGCTGATAGGATTGTTTTATTACAAGGGGAAATGGCCGATATGATTAAACAATCACATCAGGAAGTTGGATTTTAAAGTTACTGGTCTGCACACCTATCCGTTTGAATAACAATACCAAGTTTAATTGACCTTCTTTTACGGAGTCGAAAACTGCACTTTTTAAAAAAATTGTTATTGTTATCATTGGCCAGGGAGGACAGCGTAACACTTGATCTCGTCCTCACATGAGGCACGTGAAGTAATTACATCAAAATCCGGTAGTCTATACGTCCCGATGAGAGTGACACATCTTTCAATGGTGGGCAGTTTACGTCAAGTCATTGTGTTTGTTTACGTACGAAATTGTAAAACATGGTATGCCTTTAGCCCCAGAACATGATCACGGGAAATATTAATTTCATTTCGAAGGAGATGCGAACTGACAAATCAATTAAAGTTTCGTTTGGTTGGCAACACTAAAGGTATGTGTCGTCTTCCGTGGGATAGTTGTGTAAATGTTTTGACTGTTTATATTCTTATCTGCGACAAAAAGACAAATCATAAGTTCAACAATGCTCTGAGCGGACCAGCACCTTCAAGCATTATCGCTCGGCTACAGAAGTGTTTCCAACCGTACAACATTTACCGCCTTTGTACATTGTAGTATGTTTGTATGGAATCCCTGTTTTGAGTATGTGTGTGTGTGTGTGTGTGTGTGTGTGTGTGTGTGTGTGTGTGTGTGTGTGTGTGTGGAGGGTGGGGGGGCATGAAAACGATCACGACGTTAGGAATCGTGTAAATAAGAACATGCGTTAACGATTGGCCTCTCTGTAACGATTGGCCTCTCTGTAACGATTGGCCTCTCTGTAACGATTGGCCTCTCTGTAACGATTGGCCTCTCTGTAACGATTGGCCTCTCTGTAACGACCACACACGGGAACAACCAAACGGTGTCGGTCCTTATATATAGGTGCTTGTATGAAAGAGTTATTTATATCGTTAAGGACTTCGTCGGGGGTCATTTTGCGGTTGTCAGAATGGCTCATACGAATATCATTGGCCTTTATGAAGCTGACCTATGACAGCATGAGTTGCAATACTAACTTTTTGGAGCGCAGTGGGTGTTTTTATTCTGATTGGACAAAAGTACATTAAATGTTATTACAAATGCACGCGCGATCAAAACGTATAACACAATGACGACAATTGACGGACTGGGGCGAGATGGCAATAATGTTCAACCCTTGCCTCTGGAACATCAAAACGTAGTTAAAGGCACACTCATCTGCACGTAAACCATCAGTTTTTGGTCTCAGACACTGTCAGGCTTTTACACACAGTACGCATGAATTAACTTTTTAAATCTAAATAATAAATTGACAGCTTGTTACACAAACATTCTTAAATCATACAAGAATTCTATTTTTCATCAATAGAAGATCAGTACAACTCGAAGTTTTGAAATGTTAAAAAAGGGAGCCCGGAACTGCGCAGGCCACGCAAGGTCGTGTTTCCCCAAACAGACGAATGTTCTGCATATTGCTTGCTTCTTTGAAGCCAACCGCCGCAGTCGTTTGTTGCATTTTATATTCAGACGTACACAATAACGTGCTATTACAGATACAGATACAGCGAGTCCCATTGAAATCACAAACTGACAACGAAATTGTGTAAAAAAGGAAAGTGTGTAACACGGGTCCACGATGGCTCAGGAGTAAAATAAACCACGACATCTGGTGTGTGGTTTACGCAAGCTAAACAACCATTAACACGAACTGTGTCATTTAATGCTGTTAAATGCTATTGCAAGTGTGTTCCATTAGGTTAGAACTGCTTTTGTCGTGAGAAGATTAAAATCGTTCTGTAAACCAGTTGAAGCAGACTTGGGCTTTTAGGATACTTTCCTCCTGTGCCTTGTAAACCATCCTTATAAATCATCACCACCCCTCCAGGGTTTTGTTTGCATGAGATAATCTTGAACTTTAGCGGTGTAAATTCATAGCTCACAATCCAGTGGCATTGTGTACTTATTTTTGATACAAGTCCCTGTCATCAAGCCAAAGAATATTCATCTTGAAAATATTTGACGGACTTAGCTCCAAACTAAAATAGTTATGTTGGTCATTTGATCGACAAAAATGACGAGAAAACGAATAGAGAGTCGAAAAGAGTTGCCTCCCCTCCTTTGTGATATGCACAGAGACAGACAGAGTAGCAAGGAAGCGGGGAAATAGCAAAGAAGAATGTTGTAATACTACGTACAAAGCCTTGGTTGTGTGGTGTGCGAGTGTGTGATCGTTCAGACCTATAAAGGGAGAGAGAATCTATATTGAACGGCACGTCTTGTCACCGTCAACCTGTGAGCTGCCTTTGTTGGAAGAGGAGGGTTGTGGTTTAGGTGTGAAGGCTGAGTTAAGCCCTGTCCAGACTTGGCCGCCGTTTTACGCTCTATGCGCCGCAGGCCGTTTTGTGCGTCGCGCGGGATTTGCCGAGTGGCCACACATCGACGATTCTTTTCACAACGCGGTATCAGTGGAGCGGGTCAGCTGACAAGAAGGTTCAGTTGCATTCGACTGCTGCGCCGCGAGCGGCTGACGTCATCGCTCTGGTTTGCTCTGATTGGTCAAATTTCCGTCGTTCTATGTCTGTGTCATAGAAATTAGAACACGCGCTATTCTTCTGCAAATAACGCTTCGCGATCATAGCACGCTGCGGCGCTCCCACGTGGGCCGTTTTGAGCATAAGTCAAATGTGGACAGGGTCGGCCGGGAGTGTCTGGACGGGCCTTAAGAGGGGAGGGAATGGTGGCTTGCTAATCAGCGTTGACTGAGTCACAGGACGACATTTCTTGGGCGATAAAGTTGACTTGCAATCTAACAATAATGCCTTTGTACGGGACGCACAAAACGAAAGTATACAGCCATAAATCGCAGCGTCATTTCTAAAAATACGTCATAGGAAATCCACTATGATGATGCTGATGCTAAAACAATGCGTGCCAAATATAAGAACATTATAACAAATCAATACACAGGTCGATATAATCATAGCCTTATTGGTTGTACATGGCTTAAGGCTATCACAAGCAACATCTGAAAGATGAACACTTACCCATAGTTCGAAGTTCTTCCCGACACGCGAAGCAATACGCAGCAAAATAACGAATATACACCGAAGCCTGCTGCAGAGTTTAACAAAACAAGCAACACAGTATTTGGCCGGAGGTTCACCTCAGGCATGGCAAGGTGCGTGAGTAACCCCTATACAAGGTATGTAATCAAGTAAACTCCTAATACATATGTTTATTATCTCAGTGTATTTTCAACTTCTCTCATTTTTACATTTAGTCAAGTTTTGACTAAATGTTTTAACATAGAGGGGGAATCGAGACGAGGGTCGTGGTGTATGTGTGTGTGTGTGTGTGTGTGTGTGTGTGTGTGTAGAGCGATTCAGAGTAAACCACTGGACCGATCTTCATGAAACTTTACATGAGAGTCCCTGGAAATGATATCCCCAGACACTTTTTTCATTTTTTCGATAAATGTCTTTGATGACGTCATATGCGGCTTTTTGTAAAAGTTGAGGCGGCACTGTCACACCCTCATTTGTCATTGATTGACATGTTGGCCAAGCAATCTTCGACGAAGGCCGGACTTTGGTATTGCATTTCAGCTAGGAGGCTTAAAAATTAATTAATGACTTTGGTCATTAAAAATCTGAAAATTGTAATTAAAATGATTTTTTTATAAAACGATCCAAAACCAAGTTCATCTTTTTTCAAAAACATGTAAATATGTTATATTTGTATTGAAAACAAGCTCTAAAAATAAAAATAGGAAAATTATGATAAAAATAAAATTTCCGAAATCGATTTAAAAACAATTTCATCTTATTTCTTGTCGGTTCCTGATTCCAAAAACATATAGATATGATATGTTTGGATTTAAAACAAGCACAGAATGTTTAAAAGAATAGAGATGCAGAAAAGCGTGCTATCCTGCTCAGCGCACTGACATTGCCACAAGCGGTGTACTGACGATTTTACGGGTAGGCCCCTATACGGTCTTGGTGAAAAAATGCAGTGCGTTCAGTTTCATTCTGTGAGTTCGACAGCTTGACTAAATGTATTTACGCCTTAGGCGACTTGTTTGTATTGTTTGAATTGCGCGCATCCATGCGTGAGTGTGTGTGTGTGTGTGTGTGTGTGTGTGTGTGTTTACGTGTGTGTGTGTGTGTGTTTACGTGTGTGTGTGTGTGGGTATGTCAGTGTGTGTGTGTGTGTGTGTGTGTGTGTGTGTGTGTGTGTGAGTGTGTGAGTGTGGTAATGTACACCGTTGAATGCAATTTCTGATTTATACCATTTAATGTGTCGTGAAGTGAAGCGAGGCGATGTGGTGTTCTGTCACGCGATGTATGTGCGCGCGTGTGTGTGTGTGTGTGTGTGTGTGTGTGTGTTTGTGTCTATGCGTGTGTTTGCGTCCGTGCTTGTGTGCGTGAGTTTGTTCGTGTAGGATTATTTGTGTCATTTTGTATTTGTGTTTGGTAGCTATTCCTTAGCGAGACATTTCGATTTCAGATTTAACATCTTTTTTCAGAACAATACGAAGAATACACACTCATGAGAAAGAAAACTAATTCATGAATACTTACATCTCTGAATATTTTATTGTTCAACATGTACATGAATACAAAACAGGTTAACTTGATAACAAAGCATGATGATCAACTTGTGAACAGTCAGAACAGGGGAATTCAATCTGATCGCTGTAGTTTGTCCTTTCATTCTTTGGTGATTATGTAAATATGTAAATATGATTGAAATTATACATTTGACATAACGTACTCATTGACACACACACACACACACACACACACACACTCACAGGCACACACACACACACACACATACACATAATTATTATCGTTTTAAGAGGCACATATTATGGAACATGTGTTTGCGTCATGGTACGCTTGTATACTTCCTTTCACAGAGACGTTCATTAGCACAACCCCAGAACTGGCCAAGCTTTTGTACCATCCCAAAATCTGAGCAAAAACAATTCGCCAGTGGAGACTACCCACTTAATTGCTGCAAGACAAATGGCGATTGTCAGCTGTTGTCTCCCTTATCAAGGTATCGTGGTTTTGGCTTTGCCTGCAATACTTACGTGCACCTATAAGCAGCCCAAGACCCTTGAAGGGAAACACTTGACTTGTGCGTATAGTCAGTTCCATCTGATCATAATTATTAATATCAGGCACTGTCTACAAAGGTTAAGCGTATCATTTATTGAGGGTTTAAACCATTTTGCAGTTGTGTAATAGAAATGACGAGGACATTTTTCTTACAAAAAAAAAAAATAACAAATTAAGAATACATTCTCCAAGTCCGTCTTGTTAAATTGTTTCTATTTATATTGAGGTAGTGTGAGCACCTCCTCCCTCCCCAACCCTTTCATTGTCTCTCTTTTTCTTTTTCCCCATTAAAACCTCTGTATAATATAAATTATCATATTCTTTGCAAATTGATCTGTTCTTTGTGTGTTGCATTGTTACGTAGTATAATGTATGTTAATATAAACATTTAGAAAACATGATTAAAAACAAAGGATATTATTTTAGTTAAGCATTTGTAAAAGTTACGCTCTGATATTGCAAGCATCTTGTTTTTAAAGGATTATAAAATAAAATGCGAAGAACAATAATTATACAGAACAAGAAGGGCAAAGCCCATACGACTCACATGCTTGACCTTGACCTTTCATGACATCATACACTAAGAACTGCTTTACACATTTTTCCTACCAAAATACATGTGACCTTGACCCAGACCCAAGGTCAAGGTCATCCAAGGTCATGCAACACAAAGCTGTTAATTCAAGACATAGGAAGTACAATGGTGCTTCTACCATGAGATATGGTCACTTTTAGTGGTTCACTGCCTTATTTTGGTCACATTTCATAAGGGTCAAAGTGACCTTGACCTTGATCATATGTGACCAAATGTGTCTCATGATGAAAGCATAACATGTGCCCCACATAATTTTTAAGTTTGAAACAGTTATCTTCCATAGTTCAGGGTCAAGGTCACTTCAAAATATGTATACAATCCAACTTTGAAGAGCTCCTGTGACCTTGACCGTGAAGCAAGGTAAACCAAACTGGTATCAAAAGATGGGGCTATATATATCATATATAGGTGAGGTATTCAATCTCAAAAACTTCAGAGAAAATGGAAAAAATGTGAAAAATAGCTGTTTTTTAGACAACATTTATGGCCCCTGCGACCTTGACCTTGAAGCAAGGTCAAGATGCTATGTATGTTTTTTGGGGCCTTGTCATCATACACCATCTTGCCAAATTTGGTACTGATAGACTGAATAGTGTCCAAGAAATATCCAACGTTAAAGTTTTCCGGACGGCCGGCCGGACGGCCGGCCGGCCGGACGGACGGACGGACGGACGGACGACTCGGGTGAGTACATAGACTCACTTTTGCTTCGCATGTGAGTCAAAAATGGGCTGTCAACAAACCATGTACATGAAATAAGTGTTTCCTTAAACACAACTTGACAGAATCGGTTCAGTACAGCAATTAAGCCTATCACTAACGGGGTTGATGTTAAAGCTCCCAATCTCTTCAATGCTGTTTTCACTTTGTTTCTCAGAGAGAAAAGCTGAACACGGTATATTTAGTTAGGTCTAGATCTCTGTTCGGATACGTACCATCAAATTCGGACTTGAACGAATTGTCGGTGTTTTAAAGGCATACTAACGCACTCCCGTGTTTACAAAGTGTAGTTTGCCCACAATCGATGTCAAACGCACCATAAGACCATATAATGACGATACGTCACCATGCGCGGACCATAATACATGCATTACAGCTTGTTCTAGCCTCTGAAAAAGTGAGGATGTCAACAAAGCCGCGGTGTTCTCTCCCTTGCATCAACGTTACATGTGTTGCCAAATCTATAAATAGGACGATCCAGATCAAAATGAAAATTCAAATATCTCAACATTTAAGGGGTCCTAGACCACAATATTTTGCAGGGAACTTAATTTAGTCTGTCTCCAGCTGTTGGTAAAGCAATTAGCGTGTATAGTCATCGAGTACATATGGCTTTAACATTCAGGACAGAACAGAAAAATGTTACAAAGAAGGACACAGATACGCATGTCTTAGAAACTCGAGGCTGAATGAAAATAAGACAAATCAAAATCATTGAAATTTGTTGTGAGACGTATGTGCATACCCGCCATTTTGGATTCAATGTCACTATGTATACATGGACCTATCGCGGATGATTTTTGTCTGAACTGTTGCTTTAAACAAACATTAATTCAATGCAGTATAGCGAAACATATAGCCTACATAGGTCGTATTTAGATCCGTATTTTAGTATTATTATGCTTGTATTCTTAACTGTCAAAAAGTTGCACACGAAATTCCCACCAAAAAAGGGATTTTTTGAACGAACAACAACACCACCACCATCATCACCACCCCCACCACCACCACCACCAACAACAACAACAATAACAACAACAGCAACAACAACAACAACAACAACAACAACAACAACAACAACAAAGCCTTTGTATAGTGTCCATTAACATTGAAAAATGTCTTTGATATAAGTATATGTAACCTGCCTGTTGAAAATTATACAAGTCGCGTAAGGGCGAAAATACAACATTTAGTCAAGTAGCTGTCGAACTCACAGAATGAAACTGAACGCAATGCAATTTTTCAGCAAGACCGTATGTACTCGTAGCATCGTCAGTCCACCGCTCATGCTCATGGCAAAGGCAGTGAAATTGACAAGAAGAGCGGTTTAGTAGTTGCGCTGAGAAGGATAGCACGCTTTTCTGTACCTCTCTTCGTTTTAACTTTCTGAGCGTGTTTTTAATTCAAACATATCATATCTATATGTTTTTGGAATCAGGAACCGACAAGGAATAAGATGAACGTGTTTTTAAATTGATTTCGAAAATTTAATTTTGATAATAATTTTTATATTTTTAATTTTCAGAGCTTGTTTTTAATCCAAATACAACATATTTATATGTTTTTGGAATCAGAAAATGATGGAGAATAAGATAAACGTAAATTTGGATCGTTTTATAAATTATTATTTTTTACAATTTTCAGATTTTTAATGACCAAAGTCATTAATTAATTTGTAAGCCACCACGCTGAAATGCAATACCGAAGTCCGGGCTTCGTCGAAGACTACTTGACCAAAATTTCAACCAATTTGGTTGAAAAATGAGAGCGTGACAGTGCCGCCTCAACTTTCACGAAAAGCCGGATATGACGTCATCAAAGACATTTATCGAAAAAAAGAAAAAAACGTTCGGGGATATCAATCCCAGGAACTCTCATGTAAAATTTCATAAAGATCGGTCCTGTAGTTTGGTCTGAATCGCTCTACACGCACGCGCACACACACATACACACACACATATACACACACACACACACATACACCACGACCCTCGTCTCGATTCCCCCTCTATGTTAAAACATTTAGTCAAAACTTGACTAAATGTAAAAAAGAAAGGATGTTAGGCATTCAATGAAGCACTTACACGTTTACACATGTAAGTACTGTTTGTAGGAAAAACACATACTGCCACTATGTAAATGGGCAAATAAGAATTCGAATAACAATAACAACAACACAAACAACAATATGGTGATCTGCGAACGCCAGATGAGTGATTAACCCTCTTGTTTGTGCGGATATCAAAAGGGAGATGTTAAGCACTAATAATCATTGTGTAGTAATTATTATGGTGTCCGAAGATTAACAATACGAACCTTACCAGTTGAGCATCATAACATACACTATTTAGTTTTTGGTAAGCCAAATCTACGTCTTTCCGAAAATACATTATTTCACAAGGTAAATAGTTTCACAAGGCTGCGCCACAGATTTTGAGTACCCGATATTTACAGTGTTGTGTAGTTAGTGTTTGATTATTAGTAAGTACATGTTTGTTTTTGATACTGAAATTTCTTGATTATTATTATTTAAGTTATTGAGACATCCCAGTGCACTAAGGGATTTATAGAGCAAATCGAGAAAATTCATTATTGAACGAAGCGCATAGCGCTGAGTTCAATAATTATTTTCGAGATTTGCTCTATAAATCCCTTAGTGCACTGGGATTGTTTCAATAACGATATTGTCAGTACCGCCATAGAAAAAAGAAGATTCCTAACGCACATTTTGCAATGCGCATTTGAATAGGCACAAGAAAAATGTTCATTCAAAATGAACAGCGTCGATGCAATGTCCACCAAAGATTTATTTTGGGAAGTGTTAAAGGTTAGGGTCAAAAGTTAATGAATTGCATGTTGTGCTGGATATATAAATTGTTTATTTCAGTCAATGCTTGATTCATAAGTACATTTTTCAGCATGGTGCATCTACAGGAGGGTGCTCCAACAATGATGCATAGTGCCAACATTTAGCGCAAACTTTTCACAACAGTGCATTATTACCACAAAACGCATACAGCGATTATATAGTAGCAAGTTGCACTAAACATTTGAACAAAATGCATTTTGTTCAAATGTTAACAGCACAGCACCAAGTTTTGCATAAGTGCACAACAGCACTGACCATTTCACAAAAGTGCATAACAGCTGTGACAATTTTACAAAAGTGCATTGACCATTTCAGGCAGATGGCTAACATGCAGATTTCGCTTTTGTCTGTCTTTCTTTGAAAAGTAGGCATGTTCAAGATCGATGAAGTCATGAGCAATTGGGTTAGATGACAGAAAAGATTCAAAAACGTCAGCTTCAGTTAGATGACAGAAAAGATTCAAAAACGTCAGATTCAGTGTTTTGGGCACTGTTGAACAGGAACATTCTCTCCTGTTCAACAAATGTGGGTTCAATTCAAAAGCAACATTGTCACAGATAGGCTAGTGTTACATTTCTGTAAAGTTTCAAAAACATCTTCCATGTTTTGGTTACTGTTGAACAGAGGCATATTTTCCTGTTCAAAAAAGTCTGACACAAATTGTCGTAGTTGTGGGTTAAGGTTCGATCTATACTGTCCTTCAAACGAGTCGTAGAACCGTCATTGTCACAGATAGTGTTACATTTCTGTTTTACATTCAAACGAGTCGTAGAAGTAGTAGTACATAATTTGCGTTTGGTTGTTTTTTCTTTTAGATTCCTGTCACTCATACTAGCAGTATTGATTGAGGTACATAAATCTGTTGATGTACAGGGATGACTTGTTTGTAATGAATCCTTGTTTCCTCCACATTGAGTTTGCATTGCAGTTGGACAGAAATGAACAGGTGTTAATTGATAAACACATTGATAATGGCTTTTGAGAAAATCAATCAATTCTGCAAAGGAATTAACTTGATGACATCAAAACTGCAGCGCCATTTGAAGAATGGTTACCATTTCTGTTTCTTTGATGGGAATCAAACAAATAAAAACATTGACTATCCAAGTTACCATGAATGGCAATAGTTGACTCCTGAAAAGTAGCAAGGATATAATTTGAGACGATAAACGCCTGATGCAATCCCTCCTCAAGGTCAGTCAACTCAAAACCTTCATCATTCGCAACATCAGTAGGCAACACAGCGGCATTCGTATGTCCAGAAATCATGTCGAAAAAATATTACATTTCAAAAGCATGTCCAACCACAGTTGTTGGCAAGTGTTCGTGTCCGAAGTAGCCTTCAGTGTGTGTATATGTATTCATGTGACAGAGAACGTGACCTCATTGTTCAATCCTCTCTCTCTCTTCTTTCTCATTCGAACGCACACACGCAAGAACGTAGCCTACGCACGCATGCACGCGCACGCACACACACACACACACACACACACACACACACACACACACACACCCCGCTGACGCACACGACAAACCACGCACACACACACTGACTGTCGGCAAGCATCTCTTTTTGTTTTCTTTACCTTTGTTTATTGTGTTTTCGATATTTGTGTTTATTTTTTGCTTGACTTATCTGTTTTATTTTAATGTTTGCTATCCACATCGTGTGATAAATGTTTCTTCTCAGTCTCCGAGTCAGTTTAGTTTCTGCACGCCGCTTTGGTACTCCTTGTTTTTCTAACTGGTGTATTGTGCGCGACTGATTTGCGGATTTATTTTTATTCCTTTCATATGCAGTTGAAGTGTTGTGGCTGTTATTGTCTGTATATGCTATGTTGCGTCTGTGTATGCCTACAAGAATTTTGGGTGTAATGTGCCTGTGGTCTGCTCGCAGTCGAGCACAGAAAACATGGCGGCGCCCTGTAGGCAAATTCGTGGAAAGTCTTCCCGACCGCAGATACCAGCGTCGTCCGCGACGCTGGAATAACTGTGTGGTCAGGTCGTGCACAGTAAAGATCTACTTTTGTGTGGGGTGTCTCAAGTGTGTCGTGCTTTCGTCACACGCATTTTAATTTCTGTTGGTAAATTCCAGTGTAGCGTTAATCTGAACAGTGATGATCTTTCAGAGAGACCTCATTTGAACTCGGAGAAAGGCTCTTCATTATTTGCGATTCGAAACCTCCAGTCGAGCTTCGACGGATTGACTATGCGGAGTGACTCCCCTTGAATTGACTCAAAGCGGGACTCGACGGTTCGCACATTTTCAAAACAAATGTGGCATATTTCTCGTGTTCTATCTTCACTCATCGGGGAGTCTGATACTAAATATGAACGGTAAGAATGCTCTGAACCCTACACGTATTATATCCCCATCGTTTTTTCGTTCACATTTGCCCAACATGTTAATTTGCTGAGCGGGGTTAATGTCGTCTGCTAGGCTACCTGCCAACCTGGGCAATGGAACGACTGCAGTCTGCACTGAGTCTGTACGCATAAGGCAGGCTGCTAATAAATCTTATATATGGTAAGAACGTTCTGAACCTTACACGTTTTCGATTACGATTGTTCTTGCTTTGAAATAATAATTCTGAAACCATTCATTTACTGAACTGATGTAGTCGTATTTCTGTGTTGTCTGCTACAGAGTCGATCGAGTCAGTCTTCCAAACTGGTCTTGCTGGTACGTTATCGGAATAACACTTGTGTTTTCTGTTAGCCGCTGGGAATTGTATACTAACTCATCATTTGGTAATGTGGATGATAAGCTACATGCCACTAACACGGCATATGAGAAGAATCTATGCAAGTCGGCGAAAATTAGATGACACAGCGGCTTCTATTTTTTTTTAGATCACTGGCACTGGCACAGGCACATGCAATCTGTCAGAAACAAAACCCACTTCTGCTTTAATTGAGAAGCAGGGAATTTATGGTCATTTGGTATTGTGGAGAATATAAGCTACATGTCATTAATTAATTCTGAGGATGAGAGCACAGTCTTGCTTAGGCAAAGGGCGCAAGAATACGCTCTGTGGAAAAGTTAGCGCACTCCAAGAGTGCGCTAACAGTTTTAGCGCATCGCCATTAGCCAATCAACTGGTTCACATCAGTCATGTGACACCAGTACTTACTGACAATTATTATTATTATTATTATTATTATTATAAACATTTGTGCGCCTAATCTAGATATAGCCCTAGGCGCTTACAAAATATACAATACATAGTGAACATTATACGAAACACAAATCGACAAGGACCAAGACACTCGGACATTGTTTGATAATGTTGGTGTCATATGTAAAAATATGTTTTGTATTTTAGCGATTACGTTTGATAAGATTAGATATGACTGTGTATTAAACAATTGCTGCTGCAGGAAAAAGCGAATCAGTAAGTCTGTGTTAGTCATCACCACCCCCCCCACCCTTATCCACCTTCCCGCTTTCCTTCCGCCGATAATGTTGTAACCCAAAGTGATATCACCTTACACTCATCCTTTGCTATCTCTGACCCTTGTGTTACATTATTTACTTTGTTTGATATTTTTCACAAGGGCATCAACACCATTTCGACCTTGACAGCATATGTATAAGCAATTCCTATCTAGATGTAGATATGTAAGCACGACTAGTATAAGCTTGGCTTGTTGTGTTGTCTTAAGTGTTTCTATTCTACTATATGCCACCATACATTTTCTGAATAACATATTGTATAAACCAATATTAACAATAACAAATGTCCATTATTATGTAACGTTTTCTTCAAAACATGTAAACTGCCTGTTCAAGATTTTTAAAACGTACATAAAACTTTCAATAAAACAAGAACACAATTACAGTATAAGTATTGTATTATGAAAAACACCTACTGCCACTAGCTATTTGGGCATTTAACCAAACAATAAGAACAATAATAAGAATGACAACGATAATAACAATAACAAACACTTGATATACTCTCCATGGAAATTATTCTTCGACACATGAAACCTGCCTGTTAAGATTTTTTTGTTAAACGTACGTAGCACATTCAATAGAACTAAAACACTGGTATAAGTCTCGTATTGGGGAAATAACAAAACTACTGTTATTATCTGCATGTGCCACGATTTTTTCATGACATGATATTACAAATATGAACCAAGAGACTGCAGGCAATACGAACAAGAACAAGAGAACATTGTAAATATACTTACCAGGTACACACACGAAAAGCAAAACATAACCCGGCTCATATTGTTTGTAGTTGGTGTTTGTATCTGTTGAGTACATTTACAATGTTATCTTGTTCATGATTATTATTCTTGATTAACGATCACGAAAATGTACTGCCCGACCAATATTGCCCAGCTACATGAAAGATTTTAAACAAAACATGAACTCATTATTAAAACATTTATGTTACAAGTTTTGAACACATTGTGCCATTTTACTGGCACAAGTAGCACACATACTGACATAGTGTTGAAAAGTAGCAGGCATAATGCTTACTAGTGTTCACATGAACTATGTGTTTATTGTGTGTGCCTCTTCCGCTCCAAAAACTATGTTCTTTTTTTTTCTTTTTTTTTCTTATGCAGTTATGTTTATTTTTTATTTTTTGTTGTTCTTTGTTTTTTATTTCTATTTTTTTTTTTACATGTATAGGCTTTACATTACATTACATCACATACACAATGGGACAATTACAACACACAGGGGGTGGGGGTGGGTGGGGGTGTTCATGGCTTGGTGGTCGCATTATCAAAAATATGTAAAGGAAAAAGAACCTAAGGGTTACATCAAAACATGCATATACATGCGCCAATCCTTGAAAAATTTATCTAGTGTATTATTCATAGCTGCGTTGTACTTTTCCCAAATACACCTTTGCTTAAAATCTCTATGAAATGTCTGAAAATGAGGGATCTTTTTGTTCATTTTGGAAATATATATGTGATGTTTGGCACAAATTACTCACACATCAAAAACGTTATCGGTGACTACATTGTTAACTATGTTCTTTGTCACAAAGTGTTTTTAACTTGCTACCAAAATCTTAGTGTTCAAAATGTGCTCGGATTAGAATGAAGGAGCGGCTTAGGCTACATGCGTCACTCTGCCTTTCTTTATTTACAGAGAACTATCGATTTTACCCTATTAGAGGAGTGTCAAAGCGACCTGAGAGCGTTTTCTCTAAAATACTATCCCTTTTACAGGGGTGGATCAGTTAGTTTGTAACACCCTTAGAATTGACAAGTGTAATTCGAGGGCTTCTAGCGCACCCGAGACTGCTAGAGGGGTTTAGGGGTTGCCCCCCGAAACAGGTTTTTGTCCGAAGAAGCAAAATGATGCTATCTGGTGCCATCTGAGCTTAGAAATTGCCACGGAGTCATCTTATCAAATTTCCAAGTAAAATTTCTTTTGCTGGAGGGGGATGCATGTGCACCCTGTACACCCCGCCCCCCTGGGTCAACCCCTGCTTAAAGCTACCTGCCTTCTCATGTGAACGATCATACACGACACAACAGATATGCTCAGATATGCTTTAGCATGGGATAAATACATCCTCCCACTTGGATACATACCAACAGTCAACATTCTGACTACTTCTGAGTGTTAATGCTTTTGTTGTGCTTTTACTATATTAATTATGTAGGTCGACGAAGACACGGACTTAACGCAGCAAAATACAACTCTCATAGACATAGCAGGCAGCCAGGGTGTGTATTTGTTGTCGATGTCCAAACGGGAAGATGTGTTGTACCATGTAAAAGCGTTGGTGGATCTATTTTGATTAACAAAATGTTCTACAGAACGGAGGTATGCTTAAGGTTTGCTTGCTGGTCTCGCTTGTTGTTTTCCAGTCAATCTGTTTATGTCAGTAAACAAACACCAATATGACAGCAGTCATTGTGTTCATGTCTTCAAAGTCTTCAGGTTGTTCATCGGCGTAATTGTTCCTCCCTCCTGCCCTTTACCTTTCCGTAGCACTTTCCTTGAAAGAGGAAGAACAATGACAAAAGTCGTATTAATAAATCTGTTCAATCCAAGATGAAAATACATAAGATAAGTAATAGACACATAGTTACTCATAAAAAGTCTGACAATAAAACAGAACTTGCATAAAAGCGTACAGATCTAAAACAGAACAAAGATGTAACACAGACTGTGGGGCAACAAAATAAACAACTAACAACAGGATGAAGAAGATACACACAGAGTTTATAGGAGAGAGAGAGAGAGAGAGAGAGAGAGAGAGAGAGAGAGAGAGAGAGAGAGAGAGAGAGAGAGAGAGAGAGAGAGAGAGATGATGATGGAACTTTATTTTTCAAGGACAGAGGTTTAAGGCGACGCCTTTTCTTTCGACCGGTCCTTATCAGGTAGGCTCAGTGAGTAAGAACCTGAGGAAGATTGATGAGGCAGAGAGAAGGCAGGCAGGCTAACATAGCTTGAGGCGTTAGCAGTAGCTCAGCTCCAATCGCGTGGCAAGTCGACCGCTATGGCAGAGATTTCTCCACATCATCATAGGCAGGCAGGAAGCTCGGTAGACTTGCCCACCCGACAGTCGTAGAGCTAAGTCTGCTAGCTCCCCAGGAAAGCGCTACACCTGTCTCCAGATTTGTGTTGTTAAAGTGCCGTGTTCACCATCGGATCAGTTGTCAGTGTGCAATACTTCCCCAGTGAAGAGACAGTGTGATGTCCCACAGACATTGAGAGAAAGACAGCGGGCTCTTACGGCTCTGGCATCTCCCCGTGCACACACACACACACTCACGCTACTAGAGAGAAATAGAGAGAGATATAGACTGAGAGAGAGAGACAGATAGACAGATAGAGAGAGAGACAGAGAGAGAGAGAGAGAGACAGATAGACAGATAGAGAGAGAGACAGAGAGAGAGAGAGAAATAGAGAGATAGATAGAGAGAGAGAGAGAGACAGATAGAAAGAGAAAGACAGAGAGAGAGACAAAGAGAGACAGGCAGACACACAGATGCACACACACGGTCAATAAGCAAGCCAGCCAGCAAGACAGCCAGACAGAGACAGAACGAGAACAGAAAACAAAAGTTCTACCCCGAAAAGGAAGACAAACACGATATTAAAAAGAGAGAGCGTTGTGACACTACCCCATCGTTAGAAGACTTAAAGAACAAAAGAAAAGTCGAAAATCATTCAAGGGCACAAGATGTCGAAGGATTTCTTACTCAACAAAGTAGGTCCTGCAGCGAGTTTTCCACCACAGCAGACCAAGAAACATTGACAACAACATCACCATCAACACAGCAGCAACCACGCCGACGATGACGTCTGTTGGGTCCGTTGCGTCGTTGTCCGAGATGGGTGCCAAAAACGTGGTTGAAGAGGGTGTGTTGTTGGCTGAACCGTTGAAAGGATCTGAACACAGTAAGTGATCAACAAATAAGTGAAGAAATTCAAGAATTAATATTACAATTTACAAAGAATGATTGAAGTAATCAGTCAATCAGTAACTTGCCCAATCCATGAACTGATGACATAAATAATCTGTCAATCATGTTTTCATGAATAAATGAAACATTAAGTAAATCGATAAATGAACAAGTCAATCCATTACTAGACCAGCAGACCACGAATGAAGGGAGCTGCCAGTCTATTGATGTTCGGCTTTTGTTCAAGGGAAAAGACCCCTTGATTCTACGAGGGCTGTTCCATTATTATTTAGAATCCAGGCTCCTGGCAATATGGCGTCAAATAATAGACGCTTGTGAGGCTTGACACAAACAAATGAAGTTCCAGAGTTATGTCGTTTTCATATGGTCGACTCGGGAAGATACTCACCGCGCAATGTATGAAATTGCGTCATGAAGCTCAAATTCGCGATTTCGGACCGATAACTTACAATAACTACAACATAAGGGTTAAAAGAGGCCGATTTGCATGAAAGTGTGATGAAATGTTTTAGGATGAACGCTCTTTGTACAGCTGTGGTGTCAAACTGGTACAGCAATTTCAAACCGGGTAGACGGAGCCTCGAAAATGATACCCACCCTGGTCTACTCATTTCATCCGTTAGCCTTGAAAACATTGGTGCTGTTGAACAGATAATAAGAGAAAATCACTTAATTATATTCAGGTAGATGCAATATGCCCTTGGCATTAAACGCTCTGCATTTGAAAAGATCGTACACAAATATGTAATGGCCCCAAAGCGATTTGCCGGTTGGGTACCACGTGAACCCAGTGACGGGAAAAAGAGGGGTAGGGCAGAGTGTTGCCTGACAATACTTGAAAAAAATCAGCAATGGCTTGTCCAAATCAACATGGAATATCGTCAGTGGTGACGAAACCTGGGTTAATTAGTTCCACTCTGAAACCAAACAACTGTCGTCAGTTCGGGTGTTTAACCAGGTGACCCAACTCCTGCCAAGTTCAAATAACAAGAAGCACTAACAAATGTTTTGCATCTTTCGTCACTAGATCAAGGTATTTAAACACAGTGACTCTTGAGGACAGGCATACAGTCACGTCTGACTGCTGCGTCCACCACTAATGGTGGAAAATATTCGAGGCTTGGCACAAACACCGTCCAAACACGGGTATTCGAGGGCTTATGCTGTAACATGACAACGCACCTGTGTATACTGCCTTTGCGACAACAGATTTCTTGGCACCAAAGGGAGCACTGCTGCTGGTTGCATCCACCCTATTTTCTTGACATCTCCCCATGCTAGTTCAGCCTGTTCTCGGATTTTAAGAAATAGCCGCGGAAACACGGTTAGAGACCCCTGAAGACTCTGTCCGAGCCTTCACGAGGGCCATACCAGGTATAGCTGATGTCACGTGGTCCCAGGCCAGAATGAGAACGTTTGAGAGGATGGCCAGTTGGGCTGATGGGGTCTATGTCGACCAAAAGAGTGGGATTCCCCGTAGGTCGAGTTCCTGTAGGTGGATTCCCTGTATACCTAAGACTTTAAAATTGGCAATCTAGTATACAGGGAATCCCACAGGGTGCAGTTTTTCAATAAAACTTGCAAACCATACTCAAATTTCTAAGAAATATCAAAAAAAGATCGAAAAACATCAAATTCTAACGATGTCACTAAGCATCACGTGACTTTCATTGATATTAGCAAAACGCTACAGGAACTACACCCTGTGGTATTCCCTGTATACAAGATTGCCAATTTTAAAGTCTTAGGTATACAGAGAATCCACCTACAGGAACTCGACCTACAGTGAATCCCATTCTTTTGGTCGACATAGACCCCAACAGCGCCAGTTGGGTGTCGGCTGGGGAAGGATTGGTCTAGAAAATGGCCTGGTTAGATTGTTATGTGTTTCCGTTTCTGAGATTCTAAATAATTATGGAACAGCCTACGTATGTACGCATCTGGAGAGATCTGTCACGGCTGACATGCTTGTTTCTCCGATACAGATTTCAATGTCATTGTTTATTTCAGGTGGAAGACTATTTCTAATGCTATGTAAAAGCCTGGACATATCTATCGATGTCAAAGGGATCATTTACGCAGAATCGTGTCTTCGGTAGCTGTAACATAAACAACATACAAGCGTTACATCTCCACAATCTGAGAAAATCAGGTATTAAATGGAAATGGTTTTAAGAATACAAACGTTATTGTTAAAAATATAACAGTAATGAAAAACAATTCTGGTCGTAAAGGGTGTTTGGTTTGAAAACGGGCGGTCTTTAGATTCCAATGAATTCCACACTGTATTCTGTACACTGTAGGCACTCACAGACACACTGGTCAACACGACTGGCTCCAGGCAGGTCCCAGGCTAACCCCTCCGGACAGGGCTTACAGCTGACGGACCCTGGTGTGTCCTGGTACTGACCCACTGGACACAGCACACACTGACCGCCCTCCTCCATACTGCCCGCTGCACACGGCACTGAAAGGAGGATAGTGCTAGTTTCAAGAGGGATTGATACATGTGCAGGATACAATTATTATGGGGGCGAGGACGCCCCCATTCTATACGGATAGTTTAGAGGTTGACCATGGGCAGCGCCATTTTGTTGTGAAATACGTCATCAGTTTGTGTACACAGGAAGTTGTGACATCCGTCACCCTATGGGAGGGGTGGAGGCAACATTGTTCATCTGTAGAAAGTTGTGAAATCCGTCACCCTATGGGAGGGGTGACGTCAAAATTGGTCATCACAGAGTTTGTGTAACACAGGAAGTTGTGAAATACGTCACCCTATGGGAGGGGTGACGTCAAAATTGTTCAACAAAAACATGATATGTCGCATTGTGCAGGGTCAACTGCAACAAACTCAAACCGAGCCATTCATACCTAGCTGTATTTGAGAGACTTATATACCCGACATTTTTATTTCTTATTTTTAGCACAGGTGTAGGAAAAATCATGAACCAAAATGTTATTTATTTTCTAATTTAACATTTTTTTTACAAATATGACCATGGTCTTTTAACCATACAGTGACATTAAACATTGTTATGTTAAAAAAAAGAAAAAAGAAATAAAGCTTTTGTGCACAAATCAGAAAATACATTGTACATTTTACCTACAGGCCAAACAGTGTCTGTTGGCGGCAGAGGGCCCAGCAAGTTGCTATTTTTAGATCGATTAAAAGTTGTCAAGAACAGGCGCTTACATTTGGATGTGTCCACTGATAGTAGGTTTGGTTGTGATCAATCAGAATGATGTAGGAATAAAAATGTATGACAGTTTGGTATGATGACATGTAATTCAAATATGCTGAAATGTAATATTATACATGATATAATATTATTATGGCTGTTGCCATGACCATGAACCCCAAGAAAGGTTTAATGTTATGTAAAATCAAAATACCAAAATCAAGCACCTACTAATCTGGTCTCCGGTGCGGCTTGGACCAAAAAAGGATGGACACGCAACTCGCTCAGCCAGCCAGCGCTGCGAGACTTACAGCGGCCAACTTCGCCGCGGCGCGCTCATTGGCTAAGTATTGAACTTGCGTCAAGGCCGATGCGCGTAGATTCCCAGAATGTTTACTTTCGGTTAGATTCTTCGACAGCATTCGCAGAGGTGACTGCCGTATTGTGTACCGCAGTCAGAAGTAATTTATTACTTTTGGGAGTTTAGTAACGTGATATCAGTTTTCAATTGTTCGTTCACTTATATTGCTTTCAGATTTAACACACAAGAAACAGTAGCACGGTTTTCGTTGCGAAAATGTGCATTGGCAGTGCTACGCGATCGAATTGTGTATTATGTACACGCGGTGTTTTTCTCAGGAAAAGACCGAAGCGACATGTGACGTCAGTCGTTCAGCCCGCGAGCGGTGGGATGGGGGGGTTCACATGGTTTGTTTGTTTCAGAACCACACCCATATACACACATTTCACATGTAAACCATTTGTCCGCCCCCTGTCGATATTTATCGACTAAGTTCCTTGTTTGATTATTGCCGATAGAGTGAGTGGTGTTAGCCAAGTTAATCAGCACATTGTGAGCTCAGTGTATTTTATTCAGTGCTGACAAGAAAATAGGCATAAGGAATTAGAGAATACTACATGGCTTGCCGTGTCGTACCAGATTTACACGAGTTTTTTTTTTTTAAATATTGAACTGCGAGCGAAAGCGAGCTGTTCACTATTTGAAAAAGCAAAGAGTGTAAATCTGGTACGACACAGCAAGCCATGTAGTATTCTGTTAATCCTACATACTGTACTTACGTGTATTTCACTGAAAATGTCCTGCATTCGAGGCAGCTAAATTGAAGACGCTTGTTTTGGAACCTCGATCTCTTCTAAAGCCTCGTGCAATCTATTACGTCAAAGCAAAGAAACGTCACTCTAAAAGTGTGGCGTGACGTGTTAGTTCTAAATAATTATCGAGGGTAATTAGCGAGCGCATTTTTTTCTATTCTATAATGACGTTTGTCTCGGTGAATTTGGCATCATAAGCTGTGGAAAAAACAGGTCCCTGCCAGACTTGCTTGACATGACCTCATTTACATGATATACACACGTGTGATTTGAACGATTATTATCTCACGAGTGTCTCTTTCACGTATGTATGATAAAAGACTTTACTATCTTTTACGAGAGATGTTTGTGTGTGGTGTATATAGCAGAATACAAACTACATGACATGGAACAATATTCACGCACTGAAGCAAACATGCAATCAACACAGCAAAACAACATCAACGCACAACAACAACTTAAAAGAACAACATAAACTACCAACCAACCAAAGAGACAAACACAAATATCCCACAACAAACAAAGCAAAAACCTCGTTTCACAAAAGCATTTATCAGTCACACTCACAAAACAAATTCTCAGTTACACTCACATAACAAAAGCTAGAATTGTTACACAAACAAAACACATCACCATCATCATCATCGTCTTACCACATTGTCCAGCGACTGCGATGAAGCCTGACGTGCACACGAAGGAAGCAGAAAAGGTTGCCTCCTCTACGTCCGGCTTGATAATATTATCCTTTGCGGTAATAGTATACAGTTCCTCGGTCTTATTCTTTGTCATGAGAGCCCCCGTTTCCTCGGCCGAATATAACAGGTCTGTGTACTTCCTTATAGTGTCATTGATATCTGCACATACAAAATATAAATACTTTTTTTTTAAGCAGACATACACATGTGTAAAGTACATGTTGTGCTATTCTAATTTAGAATTTCTTGATCGTACCATTTATGTCCCTTTCTGATTTTTGAGTTTTGAAATTGGATGTTGATTATCACTGAGTATTGAGGGAAGGAGAGAGAGAGAGAGAGAGAGAGAGAGAGAGAGAGAGAGAGAGAGAGAGAGAGAGAGAGAGAGAGAGAGAGAGAGAGAGAGAGAGAGAGAGAGAGAGAGACAATGACAATTCGTTATTTTACGAGGGTAACAGAATAAGTATTGGTATACTTTTTTGCATCTGGCCCTCGCCCTAAAGAGGGACTAAATCTACTAGAATAACTACTACTACTACTACTACTACTACAATACTTGCATAATTAGTAAAACAGGATAAGTTTATGTACATACGTGCATTATATGAAACATTGTAGTTTATACAAATATAGAGAGAGAGAGAGAGAGAGAGAGAGAGAGAGAGAGAGAGAGAGAGAGAGAGAGAGAGCGAGAGAGAGAGCGAGAGAGAGAGAGAGAGAGAGAGAGAGAGAGAGAGAGAGAGAGAGAAACTGAAACTGAAACTGAAACTTATTACCAAAGGATAGAGGTTTTAGGCAAAGCCTAATCTTACAACCTGTCCCTTATACAAACACTTAATACAGACGCACATAATATAGATAGTAAAATTGACAAGGTTATTGTTACTTACAGACGTACATAATGTAAATAGTAATAAGAAAGGGGTTATGGTTTTGTATACACATTCAAAAATGGGAAAAACAATATAGGGTGGAAATTGCAGCATAGTTGCAATAATGCATTGCATATAAACATCCAAAACAACTAATAACAAAAGGGAGAAAACAAATGTGGGGAGGAATTGTCCCAATCATTCGCATGTATATCATTATCAATACATACACATAAAGAACAAATCAAAATACAAACATAACTTGACTAAATGTAAAAAGCACTAAAATATCAGACATGAAAAGTGTTCTATTTACCCATTAAGCGGGAATGAAACTGGCGCCTAAACGTTTTCACAGAAGAGGCATTTCGGAGGGGTAGGGGTATGGAATTCCATAGAGACGCTCCTGAGAAGGCTAAACTTGACTTATACAAGTCTAGACGAGGGATTGGGGGGATCAGATTCTGGGACCCATATCTATTTGTGGCATGTCTGAAATGTGATTGTAGATATCTAGGGGAGAAGGTGCGCGAGAGGGAGAGAGAGAGAGAGAGAGAGAGAGAGAGAGAGAGAGAGAGAGAGAGAGAGAGAGAGAGAGAGAGAGAGAGAGCGAGAGAGAGAGAGAGCGAGCAATATAGAGAGAGAGAGCGCGAGTGAGAGAGAGCGCAAGAGAGAGAGAGCGCGAGGGAGCGCGCGAGAGAGAGAGAGCGCGAGAGAGCGCGCGAGAGAGAGGGAGCGCGAGAAAGAGAGAGAGCGCGAGAGAGCGCGAGAGAGAGCGAGAGAGAGAGAGAGAGAGAGAGCGAGAGAGAGAGAGAGAGCGAGAGCGAGAGAGAGAAAGCGAGAGAGAGAGAGAGAGAGCGAGAGAGAGAGCGAGAGAGAGAGAAAGAGAGAGCGAGAGAGAGAGCGAGAGAGAGAGAGAGAGAGCGAGAGAGAGAGCGAGAGAGAGATAGAGAGAGAGAGAGCTAGAGAGAGAGAGAAAGAGAGAGAGAAAGAGCGAGAGAGAGAGAGCGAGAGAGAGAGAGAGAGAGAGCGAGAGAGAGAGAGAGAGAAAGAGAGAGCGAGAGAGAGAGCGAGAGAGAGAGAGAGCGAGAGAGAGAGCGAGAGAGAGATAGAGAGAGAGAGAGCTAGAGAGAGAGAGAAAGAGAGAGAGAAAGAGCGAGAGAGAGAGAGAGCGAGAGAGAGAGAGAGAGAGAGAGAGAGAGAGAGAGAGAGCGAGAGAGAGAGAGAGAGAGAAAGAGAGAGAGAGAGAGAGAGAGAGAGCGAGAGAGAGAGCGAGAGAGAGATAGAGAGAGAGAGAGAGCGAGAGAGAGAGAGAGAGAGAGAGAAAGAGCGAGAGAGAGAGAGCGAGAGAGAGAGAGAGCGAGAGAGAGAGAGAGAGAGAGAGAGAGAGAGAGAGAGAGAGAGCGAGAGAGAGAGAGAGCGAGAGAGAGAGAGAGAGAGAAAGAGAGAGAGAGAGAGAGCGAGAGAGAGAGCGAGAGAGATACAGAGAGAGAGAGAGCGGGAGAGAGAACGAGAAAGAGAGACAGAGAGAGAGAGAGAGAGAGAAAGAGAGAGAGAGAGAGAGAGAGAGAGAGAGAGAGAGAGAGAGAGAGAGAGAGAGAGAGAGAGAGAGAGAGAGAGAGAGAGAAGCACATACTAAGAAAGGACAGGAAGACAAACAAACCAAGAGACGAACTCGCGGACAGAGACAGCCACAGAACACACAAGACAGGTGTGTATTTTTTTATTTTTTAAAATATTTTTTTGCTTAACGCCCAGCCGACCACGAAGGGCCATATCAGGGCGGTGCTGCTTTGACATATAACACAAGACAGGTGAACGTACGAACAAAACCAATGCTAAATCGAATATAATGTTTCAGTTAAAAAACGAATAAATAAACCAAAACTACATCAATAACGACGAATACCTACCTCCAGAAGAGGAGAGAATTGGTTCGAAATCGACACGCAGCGTTACAGCCAATTGTAATTGTTCCACGTTTCGCTTTCGGCGACTTGCATTTTGGTGCACACAGTTAACCTCAACCACCACGTCACATCCGTTGTCAACACAAGGCAATTTCTTCAGGTTCTGCGTCACTTCCACAATGAGGATGTTCTTATCGATGTCACATCCGCTTTTTAGAGGAACATATTGCGTCATTTCCGCCGCAGGTGGTATCTGGGGTGCTACAAACAAACACAAACACCTTACAGGTTATTTTGCTTAAGTTAAAGCCTTTAAAAATGTCTGCAAAGTCCTTACCCTTCGAGGTCACTTCTCAGAAAAATTGTTAAAACACCCCAAATCATTTAAAGGAAAAGTCCAAGGTTTTTAAATATCCCCCAAAACTTGAAAATCGAATGCCAAATGTTACAAACATCTCTGGAAAAATATTTTAAAAATTGAAAAAAAATTGTTGTTGTTGTAGTTGCAGATTTAGTGTTGCGGGGCTAACCAAGACAAGTCGCCTGGGGTCAAGTAGTGGTCACGTGATTTTTGGTACACTGTGACGTTGGTACACTGTGACGTCACAAGTTATTGTGTTGATTCTACCACTAGTACCAGCTTGATTTTCACACAGAAAAGTCACCACTGTATGCCCGAAAAGAATGCCTCGGTGGAGGGCAGCCGCAAACAGCAACAACTCGTCAATGTTCCCAGGCATTTCATAGCACACTTTCCCTCACAAAACTCTGAGTCTCTTGTGGAAATGGAAGAGATGTGTGCAGCACAAGCGTGCAGATTTCAAAGTGTCGGGCACTTTCTGGACACAGATTTCGCAATTTTTCTGCAGCACAAAAGTTGGCGTTTCATCCCTGAAACAAATGTTTTGACCACTGGCAGTGTCTTCCCTTCATAAAAGTCCGGAAAGGGGAGTATTACGCGAGGCTGGTACAGTCGACGAGCCATCGAAACTCCGAGGCGACATACGAACAGCGGATTATCTCACAAGAAGGAATGCGTTGAAGGTCAGAGTACATGCTTCTATTTTCATGCATACACGTAAACATTGTTTTGCTGCGCAGCGAATACGAATTGGTGCAGAACAGTGTGTCTGGGTCCAGCTGATATTCGCTGGAGTACAGATGCGCCACAGGCTAGATCTACAAAGTTACAGAACGGTCTGAGCTGAGCTAAGAGCAAGAGTAAAAAGTAGTCAGGGTTGTGGACACGTAAGACAATGCGTGTGTCACGTTATCTATTCTATTCAGTCGCAAACTATCCCCTGATATCAATTCATGAAATTGGCAGCGTTTGCTGGAATCATGGCTTAATGCTATTTTTACCAGATCTAAACTTTTGGTGGATGTGCAACCGGTAAGATAAACAGACACCTGCATGCTAGAGACAAGAAGATTACGAATTGTGCAGGGAATTAATCTTTCTGCATTGACTGAGAGACGCAAAACCAGTCTAATTGCTACAACATGGATACACATCCAGACGATTTCCAGAGGGTGTCTAAATGTTCAATGTACTGTATAGATCAGAAACATACTTTCGAATTGATTTATACTCACACTCATTTTCTCTCTTCTTTTACTTCCAGACCTTTCATCATCACTCACGGCCACTGGTCAGAACAGGTCACTAGACACTGACACCGTGACCATTCGGCATTCCAGATTTCCCGGTTCTCCGTGATCACAACGCAACTGTTGACCAGTCCTGTTCCTACCGTCCAGAATCACCACAGGAGAAAACCAACGTGCCATTCATCGTAAGATTTTTGTTTTGTTTTGAAAATTAGTGCCTTATTCTAGCTTTGCAAAAAACGAGAAAGTGTCTTTGACAGATACCATCCAAATAATACATTATGAAAACAAGTACAAGTTCATTTCTACTCATGTTAATCGTTTATGCTTTCTGTGCTGAGCGACATATGGATTGAATTTCTTTCGTAACTCACCTCCCGTCAACCTGCAAAACTATATCTGTCGAAGTAGTTTCAAATAAAGTCAGTATGCTTCCGAATAAAAAATATAAAAAAGGGTATTTTCTGAAATGTTTAATTATAGACCAAAACAAAACATTCACGAGTATGTTGTTGACCTGATGGTTTTTATGGTAGACAGCAAGAGTTGCATGTTCAAGAAGTTTAAGCAGTACATTTGAAAGAGCAAGGTAATTTAAGGTGGTATAATTTTAATGGTAGGTTCCACTGTGAGGCGACATGGAGGGTATCTTTGACGGACTCATTCAACATTCATACCCATGCACTTCACCTCAAACACATAAGCTTTGTTCTTGAGTCAAATTTATTGGCTTCATAAATTTATATTGTGAATTTTTGTCCGTTTGCAGATTGGCTTATCTATGAATTTTTTCGAAAATATCTTGCGATCTACGTACGCATAATGTAACACATGAAGAAGAACATAAACAGTTCGTCAAAAGGAATCTAATTTGCATTTCAACCCATGTGCCTTCCTTATTGTTAATTTTTTCTTCATAAAGACTACTTGAAATAAACAAAATGTTTAACCATTTCAAGGCCTCTGAACACGTTTAAAAAAAATGCAGGTCTTTGCTCACTATATCAGATCTGCCAAGGCTCAGTTTACACAGGTAAAATCATCTGTCGACTTGAACACATACCAATAATCAACAGCCTCACTGCTTCTTGGAGCTGGATTTTGTGTGTGGAATGAATCACACATGTGGCGTTTTAGAATATAATTCATAGAAGATGTACATTCTTGCAGAAAGGCTTTAATTTAATAATTCGGTCTTCGTGATGTTCTCTTAAAATAACTAACATGTGTTCCCTTTGCCGGACCTCTGAACCAGTTTTGTGAATATGCAGGTTAAACTCGTGCTTTTTCTGTGTTATCAGTGTATTTCTCATCCAGGCATGGATGCCTCCTCTTAAATGGACAGCCCTTCGACAGCCCTTCCCGTGTAAACGATTGGGTTCAAAATCTCAAATCTTACCAGGCTTTTACATGGGATGTGGCCATCCTTCCGTTTTGAAAAATACCAGAACTCAACACTCTGTAACAGTATGAGTACTCTCTTTGCGAATGTAGAATTTTATGAATTAATTTCTTAAACGCCACACGTGTAAAACATTCCCTAAAAAATCCAGCTCCAAAAACCAGTCAGGATGTTTATTCCTGGTATATGTTCAAGTCAAGAGATTTTTTTCTCCATGTAAAAGTCTTCGCAGATCTGTGTAGTGAGCAATCCTGTTTTGGAAAAGGACGTGCCTTTATGCCTGTATAGACGGTTTGATTGTTGAGATACCTGGTGGCAATGACCGCACGGGTGGCAAGAGGTAGTAATGCACAGATGACAAAAAACCGACCTGCATTTAAAAAAAAGTTAGGAGGCCTTGATAGGGGGAAACATTTTGTTAATTTCCAGAATCTTTATGAAGAAATAATGAACGAAAAGAAAGTCTGGTCTTGAAGTAAATGCAAATTAAACTATGTATACTTTTGACAAACTTTTCTGTTCTTATTCACATGTTAAAATGTGTGCAGAGATCGTTAGTTACTTCCCCAAAACCATGTTTCAGGCAACAGGCAAACGGAAAATACTGGACACAAGTTATGCTGACCGGCTCATGGACTGACTACCTGATGCTGGAGTACACCAACAGTGGAAAAAGTCTGGAACAAAATGTTGCAGAATGTGAACCATGTACTGGACCACGTGACAACTCAGTATCTTCAAACCACGCAGGAATCTGTTCAACCAAAGATACTAGTTCAACACAGTCACACGATTTGTAAAAGTATATTTCAGCCTTCTGTAGCTCAGGGAGTTTGAACCCCACTCTTCATCCGTTTGGGAAAGTATTTCTGATTGTTTTGACTGCACAGGTTGGTAATGGTACTCTGATGCTTCTGCCTAGAAACCCCACTCGCTAGCGCACCAGCTGCCTGTCATGGGTAAGCGACGTGCCTGTATTTCCTGCAAAGCAAGACAGAATAAAACAGCAGCTTAGTTTGAGCTTTTAAGACATTCGTACCCGAGAAAACGTGTACGTGTTTGTTTGGAGAGGGTGGATAGAATCATAAGACACGCTGTGTCTATGTGACGTAGAGCAGGTTTTCAAATTCATGCTGAAGCACTGTGTGATCGCTATTTTTTTGGCATATCTTACCTTGATTTCAGATAGACTGGGAACCGAAATGAGGATGTTTACATGAATAAACTATGCTGATATGTATGTGTTTAGAAATAAAGAATAGTTTTAATGATATATGTTGGTGTGTTTTTGTTTTTTAACCCAATGTGATATTTTCGTATTTGAAAACAAATTGTACACTCTGTTGTCAATTTTACTTTCAGTTTCAGATAAATAAATCTATCATAATGGAAATCATCTGTTTGTGTTGTGTTACTTACCCATTTTGATCAATGTTGAGTCGTCCATATTCCTGTGTGTACGCATAGTATGCAGTTTGAAGGTAGTATATGTCCGAGCAAACATAGGAGGATGTGCTGTTAGCCTGTCTATCTCCTCATCCAGGTTTTCCAGATATTTGAATTTCGTTCCCTCTTGGAGTTTCTGCACTGACACCTGATAAGCAAAATACACGTATCACTCTGTGATCATGGCAAAATGAATCATCTCGGTATGCCCCGTTCAAAAATTACCTTGAGATTCTAAGGTATACACATAAATTGCAGTGGATCACAAAAACAACACGAACAGTAGTACATGTAGCCTATATACAGTATTCAGTTTAAAAATTCATGCAATGAGAGTCAATAACCCGATTTAACCCCAGGTAGATTCAGGGTCCCACTGACTGAATCTCATATGGTTGCTTTTCGGCACACACCACACATTTTTAATGGGACTGCGAGGTTTTGTTAATACAGTAAAATATATAGTAGCAACGTACTGTCTGTTCAGTGTTCGTGACGTTTGAGAATACCGATCTATGCACTAACGCATTGTCTTTTTGTAGTGTGACTGTCCGATATTGCGTACTCCTAAAAATCAATAATCAAAAAGTTTGAACTGCTGTAATCGTGTTTCAGCATATGTCTGACACTGACAGTGCTTATTTGCTTCCAAAACGGCTTGCGATATCACGCCATCAGCGTTTCGCCACTGCTCAGAAAATCTTATGATTTCAGATCTAGTTTGAGATCGGAAATCACGTGTGCTCGTTTAAAAAAAACTAAATTCATTTATTACTTCCCTTTGACCGTTTCGCAAGAAAAATGTCAGGATCACTATTAGATCTAGTATTAGCACATGAAAGCAGCCCACCGCCATTTCAAAAAAGTTTCACTGTTTAGTGGTGTCGATGTCATGTAGTGTCTTACTGTCGCAAATAAAAATACCAGGATAATTGCAGTTTTGTCCGCAAGAAACAGGCTTTGCGCAATGTTAACTTGATGTCTACATGTTTCGTTGTGTGACTGAAGAATTACTCAGAAAGAGAAAATAAGGATAGTCGCGTGTGAACATCACTGTGGAAGCATTTATTCTAAACTGGGCAGTTCAAGGACTAGTGTTTCAACATCACAACAAAGAGAATCACATACCATTTCGTATTGCCGCTTATGCTGGCTCTGTTTCAAGCAGTTCCTTGTGGCCTCGCCAGCATTTTGACGACGAAGAGGCTCAAACGGGCACGCTAAAACCTCAGGCTGGCTGAAAACCGGTCCGTATTCCACTTGTCTTCCTCACTGCTTGAGCCGGCCATATTTGTTGTTCAAGGCTCGTGACGTAGCACACGTATGTGCACAAGGTCATGAGCCAAGACTGCGCGCGCGATGGAACGATTCAGAACAACCAAAAACGAGTCAAAGTATACTTTTTGGATTTCTGTGTTCATTTTTACACACGCATTTGTGGTTGATGAATTAAGAGGGTCAACGTATCAAAAGTGACCCTAAACCTTGGACTTTTCCTTTAAAGACATAAAATGATAAAGCCAAGAGATTATTGAGTGGATGTATTTGTGTCTAATGTTCTGCGTCTGCTGTTCTAGAAATTAGACTATGGCAACATATCTTTTTATATTTAGTCAAGTTTTGACTAAATATTTTAACATCGAGGGGGAATCGAAACGAGGGTCGTGGTGTATGTGTGTGTGTGTGTGCGTGTGTGTGTGTGTGTAGAGCGATTCAGACTAAACTACTGGACCGATCTTTATGAAATTTGACATGAGAGTTCCTGGGTATGAAATCCCCGAACGTTTTTTTCATTTTTTTGATAAATGTCTTTGATGACGTCATATCCGGCTTTTCGTGAAAGTTGAGGCGGCACTGTCACGCCCTCATTTTTCAACCAAATTGGTTGAAATTTTGGTCAAGTAATCTTCGACAAAGCCCGGGGTTCGGTATTGCATTTCAGCTTGGTGGCTTAAAAATTAATTAATGACTTTGGTCATTAAAAATCTGAAAATTGTAAAAAAAAATAAAAATTTATAAAACGATCCAAATTTACGTTTATCTTATTCTCCATCATTTGCTGATTCCAAAAACATATAAATATGTTATATTTGGATTAAAAACAAGCTCTGAAAATTAAATATATAAAAATTATTATCAATTTTTTTTTTTCGAAATCAATTTAAAAACACTTTCATCTTATTCCTTGTTGGTTCCTGATTCCAAAAACATATAGATATGATATGTTTGGATTAAAAACACGCTCAGAAAGTTAAAACGAAGAGAGGTACAGAAAAGCGTGCTATCCTTCTCAGCGCAACGAATACCCCGCTCTTCTTGTCAATTCCACGGGCACTGCCTTTGCCACGGGCGGTGGAGTGACGATGCTACGAGTATACGGTCTTGCTGCGTTGCGTTGCGTTCAGTTTCATTCTGTGAGTTCGACAGCTACTTGACTAAATATTGTATTTTCGCCTTACGCGACTTGTTTTATCCTACGTACGTGAGACATACCACTCATGTCATAACAATATCGTTCACTCCACAGTTCACGTGAAGAGGTCGTATCACTCCTTGTGTTTTCAAATATTGAAAAGCTCGCTTTCGCTCGCAGTTTTATATATTAAAAAAAAAACACAACTCGTGTAAAACTGGTATCACATAGGAAGCCATGTAGTATTCTCTATAAGCAACATTTCACTATAATTGGGTATGTGTGTTTTTTGTGTGCTCTGTCACATTCGTTACACGGTGTACGTTAAACATACTTGAGCACGAGGGAAGCCTGAAAGGGGTCGTGCGGTCAGACTGTCCATTCCACAGGTGGCCGGTCATCTCGCCACACCTGTACAAAGGGAACTCTTCGGACGACAGGTAACTAGGGACACAGGTCAAGTTGCATGTCTTCAGGTACGGGGAGCTCTTCTCCTCACAGGTGAGAAAGGTGCCAGCTGAGCGGATAATTTCAGAACAAACTGAAACAAGATGACATGAGCTTATTATGGATGGTCATGCGATTAAGCCGTTGTGATATGCAAACTACAAAAAACACCAATACTTATCGAGAATCACTCTCTCCCTCCACCCCTCTCTCCACCCCTCTCTCCATCCCCCCCCCCTCTCTCTCTCTCTCTCTCTCTCTCTCTCTCTCTCTCTCTCTCTCTCTCTCTCTCTCTCTCTCTCTCTCTCTCTCTCTGTAGGCCTACAACTTTCTTTTCCCCCCGATCAATCTCCCATCTACGCATCGTTCTTACATGAGATGGATAGGCACCCTACCACAAAACTACACATATAAACAGACTCTGTAGATAAAACATTAAGCAGTCACTAAGCACACACACGTGGTATGTGTCTACCATACCTGGACACTCTCCGGGGTGACAAATAGCTGTCTCATTTGCATCCCCAGTACATCGGGTTCCACCGTTTGCAGGGACAGGGCTGTCACATGACCGATCACGTGAGCGGATTCCATTTCCACAAGTGACAGAACATGGCGTCCATTCCGACCAGTTATTCCAAGCACCGTTTACTGAAAAAGACAAACCATGTACGGTGCGAAATGGCTTATGTTTTATGTTATTGTGTTACATTTATTGCTGAACATTGCAGTCAGCTGGTGGTGGTGAGTTTGTCTTCTTTTGATTGTAATATGTAAAGTGAGTGTTACACACTCAAGAAAGCTGTTGCAATTAAAACATTGTAAAATGGTACAGCTGGACGTATCAATGTGAGTTCCTTGTTCACAAAGGGAAATCGATCAAAAGTTCTATTCTTTCCGTAAACAGAGTTTGACGTTCAACGGAGATAACTGCATGACTTACTGCTCGTACGGAAAGTTTCCTTGGGACACAAAACAGGAATTTTACCTTTTGTCATTATTGTATTTGTTGATGTTTTCGGTGTGTCTTCTAATCGTTTAACCTGTTCTTTTTCTATTTATGTTTTATGTACGCCATGCCTGACCAGATCGGAGATGCGAGTGTAATTGTTTACACTGGAAGGACCGTAGCTTTAAAACCCTAACCGCCGGAATTTTTAGTTAGCAACAACAACAAAAAACACGACAGTACGACCATTTTAACCAGGGGAGGCACTCATCTTGCTACGGGTGCAAAGGGAAATATACAGTTGTTGTTTTTCTTGTCAGAGTATTGATTTTTCCTTTATAGCCAAGTACGTATCTGTTACGTAGTGTGGGCGGGAATATAGATCAGTCGGTATCGGCGTCAGCTTCAAAAACCACTTGTCGCTATTGGCGTGGGTTCTACCCCCACGTTCGCCGATTTATTCATCTCCAAGAGTCAAATTTGTGCAGACTCTACAAAGTATCCGTACAACCCCGTTGGGCACGCATGCGCACGATAAAGAACCGGCAAAGCCTACAGCGAAAGTGTCAGGGGTTGGAAAACCTGAATACACGCATGCAGGACAAATAAGTAGAGGTTACATGCTGAGTCTCAGTGATTATCAAAAATAATGGTCGAAGTTAGCGGATCATGAAAAATGCGAGCTTTAGCGAGCTTTTTCATGACAGCGAACTGAGACCATTATTTTTTATAATCACTGAGACGAGGTGTGTAACCTCTTTATTCCTCCTTTCTTCAGTTATTCAAAGAAAAGAGGAGTTTTTTTGCGAAAGTTTGATCGAATCCTATTCTCTCAACCAGTAAACCTGCGCAGGCGATCGATTAATGCGCGGTTGTATAGTTCCGTGCAAATCATTCCATTCTGTTAACACTTCTTGTCAGTTTTCCTATTTTGGGCTAAAATCAAGTACACAGATATGCTGTTATTCTGCTGTGGCGGCAAAGGCAGATATTGTGTGTTCTGTATATGTTTTGGTATCGCTTTGGATAATGTTTTTTCGTCAAATGGGACTAGCAGACGAACTTTTGCACCCGTGTTCCAACGTTAAAAACTGTATGAAGTTCAGTTTTCTGGGGAAAATAGTGTATGAAACCCCTTTATGTTGTTTAAATTGATGAGATGTGTGCATGTGGTTGCGTGTGATCTGTTTATTAAATGAAATATTGTTGAAAACTGACCGTCGGATTGCAGTCTGTTGTCGAAGGAACTGAGTGAAAAGAAGGGGAACTACTCTTGTCGCTAGACAAAGTATGAGTTACTTGCCTTGGGAAATTGCTTGTGATGAACGGCTTGAGCACGGGAGATGAGATTCAGAAAACAACCGAACTCATGGATTTTATATGGAGATTCATGTGTTCAGGCCTGTAGTTGTTAATTTAAATGCGGTATGTTTGTATTGTTTGCTCCAGAGATGTATACTTCGTACATTAGAGCGTTCGGAACTTTTCAGTCGCAAAAAGTAGTACCGAAACAGAACAACCTCTCAACCCATTGCACTATCGAGGATTCAGGCTGTTGCTGGGTCGTTATTTGTTTGGTTGCTGGGTCATTATCGAAAAATAACTACCCCTACAAGTTTACAGAGGTAAAGAAGCAGAGGGGGGAATAAAAATAAATACTGGGTAGCACGTTGCTGTTGCTGCACGCAATACCCAGGGATAGCAGCCCGACTTTCCTTGAGGCGATTCCCCAAGGACAGTAAGATGTACGAAACACCAAAGAGTTGAGGAACGCACTTGACATACTCACCAGGACAGGCGTGTGCGTTGCACGTGTTTATCTCCAAAGAACTCCAGTCACACCGGTCACCGCCAGCCTGGGGGGTGGGGTTGTTGCACTCACGTGTCCGTGTTCTTTCCCCCCCTCCACACTCCGCGCTGCACTCTGACCACTCGGCCCATGTGCTCCACTGACCGTGCACTGTAAAGAACGGGTTTTATGTACACTGAATCCAGAAGCAGTTGTAAGATAACGTCCTTTCCCGTATAAACTATGATGTACTCCTCTCACTCTCAATGCCTTTCACGCCTGGTGGCGTGTAGGGCAGCATGATGTACTCCCCAGCAGACTTATGTTATGCTTTTACGTGGTATTCAAAAATATCCCTTCACTTGGACACATACCCAAACGTAACATTGGGACTATCTTTTGGTGCAAAGTTAGACTTACGAAATCGATTGACTCCAAAGGTGATCGAGTCAGCTACAACATTAAGGCCAAAAAAAAAAAAGGTCTGTTTACGGTAACATAGGCCAAAAAAATAGGGTCGGTAGGTCGGGATTATTTTTTTTTTTTTTTTTTTTTTTTTTTTTTTCCTCCAACAAACCATATTTTTACGTTATTTTGCCCAAAAAAACACGACTTTTTTTTTTTTTTTCCCCAAATGCCAAAAAAATGTCTAGGGTCGCGCGAAAAAACTAGGGTCGGTCGGGTTACCGTAAACAGACCTATTTTTTTTTTGGCCTAATGCAACCAAACATGTCTCACTCTGCACAGAAAGAAACCAATCTGTTGATATTTGCTATGTGATCTCGTGCAAAAGTGCTCTTATGCTTGATACAATCAATCAATCAATACATCAATCAATTATAATTAATCAGAATCGACTTTTTGTACATACTTTGTCCAACCACATCCATACCTTCATTTCATATGGCCATAATAGCACAATAATTTAATCCTCGTTTATATATTTTGTTTGCACGTGAGTCTGACACTTACTGTTTAGGTATTGTGTAACACACTGTTTTAACATTGACCAACAAGTATAACAGTTATTGTTAACACTGACCCGGGCACTGGGGCGTTCCACACGTCTGTGTCTGGGTGAACTCTCCGCTACAGTTGTCGCCGTCGTTCAATGGGGGCGGGTTGTTGCAGAGTCGTTGGCGTTGTTGGTGACCTTCACACGAGGCGCTGCAGTTCGACCATGGCTGCCATTCGCCAAACTCACCATGAACTGAAATTGGAACAAAGACAAAAGTGATTATCACGAAAGTGTTGCCCTTTGACTCCCTTTAAGTGTATCCATATCGTTGCCTGCTGAGAACTCCCCTCACTGGCTTGGTCTCTCTCCCCGATTTCTATCTTCTTCTACCCTTGCATAACTGTCGGTCTCTCTGTCTTTGTCCCTCTCTGTATCTCAGCTAAGCATAAGCTAATTATATACAGTTAGAGGCACAATCACAATATTTAAACAGAAAAGAAAAAACATCATTGTGGTTTTGATTTTGATAAATTACTTCTGAGGGGAATGCAAATCTAAAGCTTACTGAATGGATTTAAGAAATAAAGGGTTCGAGTTATTTTCACTGTACCTTTGATCAGCTCACAATGTTTTCCAGAGAAACCATCCACGCACACACAGGTGTAGTTGTCATCTCCAGGTACACAGGTGGCAGCGTTCTGACACTGATGCAGGTAGCAAGCACCGGGTGGTAGGTGACAGGTATCCCCAGTCCACCCGTCCTGACACTGACACAGGTAGTCACCCCGCTGGTCAACACACACCCCGTGGCTAGAGCAAGGTGAGGATGCACACTCGTTCACCGCTGTAACAAGGGTTTGAAATCTTAATGGTGGGTTTTTTCTTCTGGAAATGCTGGTAAAACGGAGCTCTTCGGGAAAAAAAATGATACTACAACCACCAAATTTACTGTATGACTCAAATTTGTGGAGCGTGGTACACTCTTATTCTTCTGCTTTCCTTAGCTTTTTACTCTTATGTCACTCTTTCCGTCAGAATTTTCTGTGGCAAAACCTTTTTTATCCTACATACGTGAGAGACACCACTCATTACATAACAATATCGTTCAAACCACACGTGTGTATATCATGTAAATGAGGTCAAGCCAGTCTGGCAGGGACCTGTTTTTCCACTGCTTATGATGCCAAAGTCACCGAGACAAACGTCATTATGGAAAAAACACTGCGCTCACTAATTCCCCTCGATGAATTTTTAGAACTAACACGTCACGCTACACTTTCCAGAGTAACGTTTCTTTGCTTTGGCGTAAGAGATTGCACGAGGCTATGGAAGAGATCGAGGTTCCAAAAGAAGCGTCTTCTCGACTGCGGGACGTTTAGAGTAAAATACACGTAAATACAGTATGTAGGATAAAAAACGCTCGCGCTGGACCCGAGTACTCTTCAGACATTCACACACACACACACACACACACACACACACACACACACACACACACACACACACACACACACACACACACACACACACACACACACACACACACACACTCTCTCTCTCCCTCTCTCTCTCTCAAACACACACACACACACACACACACACACACACACACACACACACACACACACACACACACACACTACCACTACCACATCTCCATTCTAAAACACGTCACGTTCCAAATCAAAAGACGACATTCTATTTTCTTACGTCACTATTCTTGGTTTACGGTACCATTCGGCGGCTTTGCTACGAGTATGGCATAGTCTTGGTTTGCCGAGACCTTGCACCGTTCTATCAGACTGCCTGGCTGGCTGTTGCACCGCGAATTCCTCCCACCGCCAAGTCGTTTTTTTGTGGTTTATTTCGCATTTAGGTCCCAGGTAACATTATGAAGTTTTAATACGATCAATCGGACCTATTGTCAAGTTAGTGTATCAACTTTTGAACGAACTGCGCCCAGTAGTTTCCCAGCAATAAGCTGTTAAGTCGAGACACACACACAGACAATTAAAGTCTGCTGGACCCTTGTACTAGCGTACTCGGGGATAAACAGAATACTACATGGCTTGCTGTGTCGTATCAGATTTACACTCGTTGCTTTTTTCAAATTGTGAACTCGCTTTCGCTCACAGTTCAATATTTTTAAAAACAACTCGTGTAAATCTGGTACAACACAGCAAGCCATGTAGTATTCTCTATTTATCCTACCACATAGGCAGTATGACTTCATCTTAGAGAGTGTGGGTGCTATGTATTTATCTGTGTATTTCCAAATCATAAGACTTTCGCTGAAAACTGAAGATCTTTAACGTGCGCATGGGTCTTTTTGCAAGCATTTACACACGCGGATGGTGCATGCGATTCTTTCCGCTTAGAATGTGCACTCAACGTTGACTCTGAGATTTACAGAAAATTTCCCCGACATACCTTGGTCTGGAATCTGAGCAGACATAGCAACAAACTGGCTACAAAACCAGTTCACCATTATTTTTTGTTTAATTCTTGAGCATTTGGGTGTCAGCGCCAACAAAATGGTGTAAAATATCTTGCCTATATCAGTTGCAGCTAGGTTTCACAGCGCAATAGTTCCGTCATTAATATAATGTTGCTGTGTTTGGAATCTCTACTTGTTTTGTATTTTTATGCTGATTGTATTTCTTCTATTTGTTCATCTTGACCGTATTTCTTCGCATATCATATTTTATTTGTTTCAGGACAGGTTGTAATAGAAGGCATTTTCACTCGATCCTTTTTATCTTAAAGTAAATATTTGTCAGCCAGTCAGTCAAGCGTGATGCAAGCAAAGATCTAAAACGATTTTGTTTTGTTTTGTTTTGTTTTGTTTCGTTTATACAACAGGCTGTATTCAAGTGTCTTCAACTGAAAAGTGAGGAACTATGTCCAAGGGATATTACAACACAGGAGATATAAGAAATATTAGACTCACGGTCACAAACACTTGGTGACTGGACAGCCCTTGGAGGCACAATCCATGCAAGCTTGTTAGTTGACCGTTGTCCGCTGCATTCTGTGGCAATGTCCTTCATAACGTCGAGTGATTCAGCAGCATAGAGCCCACTCACAATCGCTGTGTTACAGAACATACAATGAGGAGGAATTTGATAGAAATATAATTGAAGCACTTAAACCATTAAAATAAATCGTCTCCAAGAGTACGCAGTCAACGTACGGTTCTGGTTCTTCATTTAAAGTTTTGTTTTTGTTTTTATTTACTGGAAAGCATACTTTGGTTGAAAAACTGACAGAATAGAATTAGTACACTTTCACTTGAAACATTTCCTTTTTGTTTAATATAATTTCATCCCAACCAATCAAAACAAGTTCACTTCACTACTGAAAGAGAGAGAGAGAGAGAGACAGAGAGACAGAGAGAGACAGAGAGAGACAGAGAGAGACAGAGAGAGACAGAGACAGAGAGACAGACAGACAGACAGACAGACAGACAGGGAAACACACAGACAGATACAGATGGACAGAGAGAGGGACAGAGAGAGAGACATATACGGAGGGAGGGAGAGAGAGAGACAATGATAGAGAGAGACAGAGAGAGAGAGAGAGACAGACAGAGACAAAGAGACAGACCCAGAATAAAAGCGGACGAACAAAACATGAACCTCTTCCTTCTGTGGGGCTGATTGTGACCTCAAAGGATGGCACAGAAGATTGAGATTGCAGACTGTGATTGTAGATGAGAGAACCGCCGTAGCTTATGATGATTTGACCACTGCTCGTGTCCACTTCCATCTCAAGACGGGTCCAGACGTTTTGACCCGACACACCTGTTACTACATCAGGGCTGGAAACAATATGAAGACGTATGTCGTACCTTACTTATGCGAGCTTAATGAGCTTAATGTTCAATTTCAAACTGAGCCCACAGCTAAACTGCAGTACCCTAGTTGTTTGAGGTATGACGACAGGTCTATATGTTAAAAGTATTCCTCAAGCTTATTGTTTGGATAACATCTGTTACATTTTAAACACCATCAGAAGTGCCGTATCTTGTTTGCTAGTACGGTCTATGAAAGAGAGAGAGAGAGAGAGAGAGAGAGAGAGAGAGAGAGAGAGAGAGAGAGAGAGAGAGAGAGAGAGAGAGAGAGAGAGGGGGGGGGGCTTTCTTTCTTTATTTATTTATTTGGTGTTTAACGTCGTTTTCAACCACGAAGGTTAGGGGGGGCCTTGGTTGTATACTTGCAACTATTTGTTTTCGTAAAGCATTGCGTACACAATTAACAAGCAAACAATAAACTTGCGTAATAAATAATATACGGGGAAAGACATAGATCAAGAAAGAGACAGACAGACAAACAGACAGACAGACAGACAGACAGACAGACAGACAGACAGACAGACAGCCAGACAGCCAGACAGACAGACAGACAGACACAGTCGACAGGAGACACACAAGAAAAAACAACATCAAAGGCAACTCATTGAGTTTCAAACCTGTCAGTCTGACTGGAATCAGGGCCCACTTTTGAGTGAAGAGAGATCAAGTGCGGGTTGTAGCTGCTGTCGTTAAAGGTGAGATTCACGTTCACTGTCGACGTGTTGCTCAGGTTGATGAAGCAGGTCAACATCAGAGGAGAAAGCGGTTCGGTCGTATAAGCAGTTACAGTGTCGTTCAAAGACAGATGCGCATCAGCCGCTGAAAACAGCAATGTAGAATGAGACATTGACCTCGCGATACACATATTCTTAGTCCTTTCAGCTTTTTGTAATATGTCCGATTCGTTTATCAAGGTCTAATCTTAAGAGGTTGACACAATTCTGGATAATTATTGTCTGAAAACTTGAATAGGAAAGTGGTAAAGAAATAGCTGTTGCAAGGTCAAGTTTGTTTAATGGTGTTCCTAAAGTCTCAGGCACGCTAATTTCAGGGCGAGCAATCATAACAGCGATTGATATATCAAAGTGCAAACATTTAGCACACTTACGGACACATTGCTCAAAACTTGAAGCTCCTCCATTGGTCCATGTGCTTGAAGGGCAAAGATCACAAGATGTCGCCCCGTCATGTGACTGGTACTGTCCTGGCGGGCAAGGCTGACAAGGGGCAAAACCCCGGGGAGAGAACGTGCCAGCGAGGCACACCTCTGAAAAGGAAGAGTGCATGACAATGGGTATATTATGAAATTCACAACCCTTGAGGTGTCTATAAGATAATAACAAGGAGTGTACAAAGAGCATCACAACTCTTTTTTTTTTTTTTTTTTTTTTGAATGGGTGTTATTCTCCATAGCATCACAACTCTTAATGTGACAAAGAGAACAGGAAGGAGTGTACGAAGGACATAAGTACTCTCAAAGTGACAAAGAAAATGGAGAGAACGTGCCAGCGAGGCACACCTCTGAAAATAATAGAGAGAATGAAATTGAGTAGATTATGAAACTCACAACGCTAGAGGAGACTAAGAGAATAACAAGGAGTGAACAAAGAGCATCATAACTCTTAAGGTGACACAGACAACAGGACGAAGTGTACAAAGAGCATCATAACTCTTAAGGTGACACAGACAACAGGACGAAGTGTATAAAGAGCATCATAACTCTTAAGGTGACACAGACAACAGGACGAAGTGTACAAAGAGCATCATAACTCTTAAGGTGACACAGACAACAGGACGAAGTGTACAAAGAGCATCATAACTCTTAAGGTGACACAGACAACAGGACGAAGTGTACAAAGAGCATCATAACTCTTGAGGTGACACAGACAACAGGACGAAGTGTACAAAGAGCATCATAACTCTTAAGGTGACACAGACAACAGGACGAAGTGTACAAAGAGCATCATAACTTTTAAGGTGACACAGACAACAGGACGAAGTGTATAAAGAGCATCATAACTCTTAAGGTGACACAGACAACAGGACGAAGTGTACAAAGAGCATCATAACTCTTAAGGTGACACAGACAACAGGACGAAGTGTACAAAGAGCATCATAACTCTTAAGGTGACACAGACAACAGGACGAAGTGTATAAAGAGCATCATAACTCTTAAGGTGACACAGACAACAGGACGAAGTGTACAAAGAGCATCATAACTCTTAAGGTGACACAGACAACAGGACGAAGTGTACAAAGAGCATCATAACTCTTAAGGTGACACAGACAACAGGACGAAGTGTACAAAAAGCATCATAACTCTTAAGGTGACACAGACAACAGGACGAAGTGTACAAAGAACATCCAAACTCCTTGGGTGATAGAGAGTAACATAATTTTGCAAAGAACCTTACTACTCTGCAGGTGACAAAGAGAACAAGTCGCGTAAGGCAAAATTACTACATTTAGTCAAGCTGTGGAACTCACAGAATGAAACTGAACGCACTGCATTTGTTCACAATGACCGTTGTCCGCCGCTCCTGCAAAAGGCAGTGAAATCGACGAGCCTGTTTAGCGCGGTAGTGGTTGCGCTGTGCTGCACAGCACGCTTTTCTGTACCTCTCTTTGTTTTAACTTTCTAAGCGTGCTTTTAATCCAAACATATCATATCTATGTTTTTGGAATCAGGAACCGACAAAGATTAAGATGAAATTGTTTTTAAATCGATTTCGGAAATTGTATTTTAATCATAATTTTCATATTTTTAATTTTCAGAGCTTGTTTTTAATCCGAATATAACATATTTATATGTTTTTTGAATCAGAAAATGATGAAGAATAAGATGAGCGTAAATTGGGATTGTTTTATAAAAATATAATTTTAATTACAATTTTCAGATTTTTAATGACCAAAGTCATTAATTAATTGTTAAGCCTCCAAGCTGAAATGCAATACCAAAGTCCGGCCTCCGTCGAAAATTGCTTGGCCAAAATTTCAATCAATTGTATTGACAAATGAGGGTGTGACAGTGCCGCCTGAACTTTTACAAAAAGCCGGATATGACGTCATCAAAGACATTTATCGAAAAAATGAAAACAGTCTGGGGATATCACACACAGGAACTTTCATGTAAAATTTCACAAAGATCGGTCAAGTAATTTACTCTGAATCGCTCTACACACACACACACACAGACACACAGACACACATACATCACGACCCTCGTCTCGATTCCCCCTCTATGTTAAAACATTTAGTCAAAACTTGACTAAATGTAATAAAAAGTACAAAGAGCATCTCTGATCTGTGTGTGACACAGTTAATGGAAAGAAGCTTCCACCTGGACCGCTCCAGTACTACCCTTTCTGGTCTATCTCAACCTAACTTGTGTTGTCCATTACTGTCCTAATCTCCCTGTCTCTAATTTACAAGAACAGAATTGTGGACATGACACAACCCTGCCTGGCACCTGTTCTGACAGTTAAGTGCGGACGCAAGTCGGAGTTGTGGTTGACATAACAGGATCAGTGTCACTTTTTTCTGCAGAAAACTGCCATTCCTGCAAGGACTTTCCATATATCCGCCAGTGCATTGTACCGAACGCCCTCTCTACATCAATGTTTTAGGTACAACCGAAAATGTCTATACATCGATAAATAAAAGTAAATTACAGAGATACAAAATCGATCTGAGGAATTCTTAACGAACAATGTTTAAGCAATGTGTTAATATAATTTTGAACACACACATAAAATAAACTTTATTTTCTACAACAACATTTCTTTTCCTGTCTGTACTGATTTGTGGACATGAAGCGAATATTACAATGTCTTCACCTTCACAGTCGGAACTGGACGTACTGCCGTTGGTAGGAGTGGACCATCCTACCGGACAGCGATAGCATGACGTGGCGTTGTCCACCTCAGAGAAACTGCCCACCTCACATTGTCTGCACTGACCATCTTCGGACAGGTAGTGGCCTGTGGAGCAGCCCACTGAAAAGCGAAACATTGTCATTCTAGGATGGTAAAGGAATGCTCAAAATCTAAATAACAACTGTGTGAATGGTGCTATACTGAATGAAAGAGTGTGACATGAAGTTCTTGTACATCATTGTAAAGAGTGTGAATGACGTTTTAGTTTAGATGTCAAGCGCTTAGAGCAAGCCTTTTTAACGAAAGTTTTTGATTTAGCGCTATATAAATGTTCTTATTATTATTATTATTATTATTAAATAGGATCTACTGGAGTACTGCACATGTCTGCAAATAAGAGCGCACAGAGACACAGACAGACAAACAGACACACACACAAGTGATGAAAATATAAAGTTTCAAAAACCAACTCCGCACAGGAAGCAGCCAGCAAGTCAGGTGGAGGCGTGCTCGTATCCCGAGTAAATGACTGCACATAATTATCTGTCTCGGTTCACGTAATCGACTACACGAGAAGTAAGATATCATCAGCATTTTTTATAAGAGTGAATAAAGTCATACCGCAAGAGATTGCATTGGCCCCGTGTTTTTCCTTGAATACAGTGCCGGTAGGACAGTTAGCGACCAATTGGGGGAAGCCAACAGAGTGCTCGTGCGTTGTTAGCGAGCCAAAGTCCAACCGACCGCTGCTGGCGTCGTCCTTCAACTTGTCATAAACTTGCTGTCTGATTGTCTCAGTTTTCTGTACAGAGTGAGAAAAAGAAATGCTTATCTTTAATATGCACATAAATAAAGTTTAAACTAATGGGCAGACGCCTAGTAGTAGTAGTTATCTAAGAAGGGGATGGGAGGGGGAGCGTAGACATGTGGAGGCATTCGAAATACCGAAGCAGTACTGCTAAATATGTGGTGTAGCCATCATTACCAAAGGATATAGCTAGCAAACGCTCGGACGCACGCACGCACGCACACACACACACACACACACACACACACACACACACACACACACATATATATATATATATACACACACACACACACGCATCTATGCACACACACACACACACACATACACACACATACACATACACACACAATTATGACAATTCTACCTGATACAGTCCACTTGCTGTTGTGTTTGTCTCATTGTAGTCGATGACAATTTCAAAGGAGATCCGTATGTAGTATGATGTTGTGGGTTGATTTCCCAACGCTCTCTTTCGACGGCTTCTCACTCTCCCGAAAGTTACCTTCGTGTAGAAAATCCGCATGTTCAAAGACCTTGTGTCTTGTTCACACTTCATACAAATTGTTATTTAAGGCAAAGGTGAACATTTTTGGAATTAAAAACATCGACCGATCGACCAATCAATCAACCAGTTGATGAAGGAAGCAATCAAGCAAGACAGTTTGAAGAGTGCGGTAAATTGCCAAGACAAGAGCATTTTCAAGCATGCACGCGTATAATTTCTATTCAACAAGTCGCGTAAGGCGAAAATACAATATTTAGTCAAGTAGCTGCCCTTTTTCAGCAAGACCGTATACTCGTAGCATCGTCAGTCCACCGCTCATGGCAAAGGCAGTGAAATTGACAAGAAGAGCGGGGTAGTAGTTGCGCTAAGAAGGATAGCACGCTTTTCTGTACCTCTCTTTGTTTTAACTTTCTGAGCGTGTTTTTAATCCAAACATATCATATCTATATGTTTTTGGAATCAGGAACCGACAAGGAATAAGATGAAAGTGTTTTTAAATTGATTTCGAAAAAAAAATTTTGATAATAATTTTTATATATTTAATTTTCAGAGCTTGTTTTTAATCCGAATATAACATATTTATATGTTTTTGGAATCAGCAAATGACGGAGAATAAGATAAACGTAAATTTGGATCGTTTTATAAATTTTTATTTTTTTTTACAATTTTCCGATTTTTAATGACCAAAGTCATAAATTAATTTTTAAGCCACCAAGCTGAAATGCAATACCGAACCCCGGGCTTCGTCGAAGATTACTTGACCAAAATTTCAACCAATTTGGTTGAAAAATGAGGGCGTGACAGTGCCGCCTCAACTTTCACGAAAAGCCGGATATGACGTCATCAAAGACATTTATCAAAAAAATGAAAAAAACGTTCGGGGATTTCATACCCAGGAACTCTCATGTCAAATTTCATAAAGATCGGTCCAGTAGTTTAGTCTGAATCGCTCTACACACACACACAGACACACACACAGACACACACACAGACACACGCACATACACCATACCCTCGTTTCGATTCCCCCTCGATGTTAAAATATTTAGTCAAAACTTGACTAAATATAATTAAAAAAGAGTGGTGCATTCTGTTTTTGTGTGCCAAATTTAGTAAAATGACAATATTGCAGCTCAGAGGAATTTGTGTCATTTAGTTAAGTTTTGCCGATTACCAGATGATACCAACAGACGTTTTGTTTAAAGTTGTTTTAATAAACATCTTCGATGACGTCATATCAGGCTTTTAATGAAAGTTGAGACGGCACTGTCACGCACTCATTGTTTGATCAAAAGGATTGGAATGTTGGTCAAGCATTCTTTGACAAAGCCCAGTAATTGGGTTGCATTTCCGATTGGAAGCTTAAAAAAATAATTAATAAGTTAAATCAAATATCTCAACATTTTAATTAATATTACAATTTGAGTAATCAATACAAAAATGATTTCATCTTATTCTTTATCATTTCCGGAATCCAAAAACATATAGATATGTTATGTTTGAATTAAAAACAAGCTAGAAAGTTAAGAAGATAAAGAAAAGAGCGCTTTACTGTTAAGCGCTTTACGCTACTGCACTGTACTGGCTTGTCACTTCAAGTCAACAGCGGGACGGTACGTTTTTCACGTGAATGTGTCAGCGCTTTCTCGGTCGCAAAGCTATGTCTTCGTGAAATGTAGTGCGTTCAGTTTCGTTCTGTGAGATTCTGACATATTGACAAAATATATTAACTTCGCTTCACAAATCTTCTTTTCTCCATTTCTATGCAGACATTTTCAGTTTAAATTGCAATTTCTTGTTGGGTAAGATTTCATGTGATAATTATGTCAGTACAATCTCCAAACATTGAAATTGACAAATGTAGTGCGTGCAGTTTCGTTCTGTGAGATTCTGACAGATTGACAAAATATATTAACTTCGCTTCACAAATCTTCTTTTTTTTTCCATTTCTATGTAGACATTTTCAGTTTAAATTGCAATTTCTTGTTGGGTTAGATTTCATGTGATAATTATGTCAGTACAATCTCCAAACACTGAAATTTACACATTTACTGAAACTTATAGTGCATTCCTGACCTTACTAATTCACTTGCGGATTTATTTACATTCCCTAGATATTTTAGTGTGATAAATAAGTAATTTAAAGAACTGTTTTGTACAGTATGGTTGTATAGTGACTAGTAAAAGGGATCTTAATTGGTAAAGTCGCCATTATTTCACATTTCTGAAAACAAAACTCACTTGAACGTTCTCCGCCTTGCATGACGGTGTCTGCGAGCATGCTTCACCCCATTGTGAGTTGAGGAGGATGTTAATCAAGTTCTGTTTCAGTTGTTCCGTGGCCTCGCCGGTCGAATTGGTGTAATAGTACAGGTCTGGCATAAGGCGGATTTGACCAGGCAGCACTCGGACTGAAGGCAAAATACAAAAAATAATTAAATTGCATGCAGGGTCGAACCCACGTTTAGCCCAATGTCGCCCGCTAGATCATCCGTCATGCCCAGGAGCGTGTAACATACAATCTTGCACACGTTTGCTTCAGTAACGGCAAAGAAGGAAAGCGTGAGACATATAACAATTTGACAAATAAGGACTGATTCTAGGCGATCCTCTAAATTGTGGAGCGCAGGCAGGGACCCTTCTATGTATCACTCTAAAAATAACAAAGACAAACTAAAACTTTGAATCAATATTATCCGGATGACTCAGTCTGAGTTAACCACCCTCAATATAGTGTACACAACGATCAGTTGGACTGCGCCACTTACCGGTACAGTTAGGCACGATGGCAGTGATCCAGAACCCTTGGTTATAAGGGCAATAGAAACGTCCGTCGAAACTGGCAGGAAGGTCCCAGCCCGATACACACGACATGATGCACTCCCTGCCAAAGTTGCCATCGTAACAAGCAAGGGCTCCGTTTGTTGGGGTTATCAGTACTGGGCAATGGCTTGCTATTACAAAGAAATCACATACAAGTAAAAGAAAGAAAAAAAAAACAATCAAAGAAGAAGAAAAAGAAAACGCTACTATGAAATGATGTAAAACAAATTAAATGGAAGGAGAATAAAATAAAACAAAATAGAGTAAAGAAAATCAAATGAAATAACATGAATTAACCTGAGAGAAACTTAAACGAAATGAAACGAGAAAAAAACAATGGACGGGAAAAGACCCGCACAAAGCATTATCAACAATTGCATTAGGTTGTCCCCTGTGAGAATACACAACCCCGATTACCAATCCAAAGTTATGAGTTTCTTGGCGAGTTTCTCTTGCAAGCAAACATTGGAGTTTTCGTTTCTGGTTTTTATCCAACACACATCAAGTCACACTGCATCGTTTCAGTCTACGTTATGATCGTATAAACTTACATATGCAGATATTCAAAAACGACGTTAAACACCAAATAAAGAAAGCAGATATTCAAAGGGAGAGGGGCTTTCGCAGAAATCAGACAAGCCAAAACTACGTCAAAGCGTGTTTCGTGCAAAAAGAAGAGGAGAAATCGGATAAAAAGAAAAAAGATCAGAACAACAAGACAAAGGAGTGTCTAAAACATACGTTTGGAGCACCCCCTCTCTGATACCCCCCACCCCCCCACCCAAAAAAAATAAATAAATAAAAAAAATAACAAGCAAAAAATACAACACAACATCCGCAAAAACAACAACGACAACAACGGCAACAACAACAACAACAAGAACAACAACAACAACAACAACAACAATATTACCACAGCAAGCGTAGACGGACGACAGTCAAACAGATATTCAAACTAAACGAGGGAAATGTGACAATATACTTTTGCATTCCGGCTCTCCCTCTTCCTCGTCAAATTCCCATGACATGGTTGCAAAATATGTGCTGTCGTCTCGTTCACAAGTAATGCTGCCCGCCCCGTCCAGAGGAAAACCATGTTTGCACGAAAGTGTGCACACCGCACCGTGCGCATAACCGTTCAGGCAAGTGTAAACCATGAGGTCGTCGGTCGCATTTTGTCGCAGCTGTGGTGCATCACATGACAGTGCTGAAAGGTACATGTTGGAAACAATTGTATGATAAAAAGGTTATAGTGCCTACAAGTTATTTTGGAGACGTTTTCTGGCAACATGAACCTGCTGAAGTCCAAAGGGCACTCGCTCCATGCTCTGATAAACTCAAAAACGCTCCGTAACCTTGCTAATTTGTGAAAACAGTCCAAATAGGGACCTGTTTCCATTAATATGCAAGCTCTTCTGCGTTTAAGGTATAAGGGTCGCCCATATTTTCGGACCAAAATTGTTATATTTAATTCAGTCACTTTCAATCATTTTGTTTCTTTGTTTGTTTGCTTAACGCCCAGCCGACCACGAAGGGCCATATCAGGGCGGTGCTGCTTTGACATGTAACGTGCGCCACACACAAGACAGAAGTCGCAGCACAGGCTTCATGTCTCACCCAGTCACATTATTCTGACACCGGACCAACCAGTCCTAGCACTAACCCCATAATGCCAGACGCCAGGCGGAGCAGCCACTAGATTGCCAATTTTAAAGTCTTAGGTATAACCCGGCCGGGGTTCGAACCCACGACCTCCCGATCACGGGGCGGACGCCTTACCACTAGGCCAACCGTGCCGGTTTTCAATCATTGAATTGGCTTGATGTTTTGCAGTTTTATTCAAAAATCATTTTACTTTCAGAAAACATTAAGTTTAAATGCCTAAATTAAGTAGAACCACTGGAAAAATAATGTAATTATTTAAAACATATGGCACAACAAATCTGTGAACATGCCAAACTTAGCATTTTTGTATGCACTCTGGGGGGAAAAGTATGTGCCCAATGGAAAAACGAATTGTCACACATATTTAAAGCACCATTAGCTATAGTATGTACCAAAAGCTTTCTATTTTGTTGAAATTTTGATTTTCAGTAGCATTAGCAACAGTATACTATAATTCTAACAATATTATAATATAACAATATAAAAAAGTGTTATACTCACTGGTAACTGTCACTGTAAACTGGCAGATGGCTTCGTTGTTGTTGGTGTCCACTGCTGTGTATTTGACCCAAGTCACACCAAGTGGAAACTCCGAACCTAAATCAAACATGAAAACAACAATAAACATTTCATCGATAAGTCATAGAAAAAGCCTCAGAAATTAAACAAACGAAAGAAGGAAATAAATAAATAAATACATAAATAAATAAATAGGTATATAAATAAATACATAGGTAGATTTAAATAAAGAAATAAATACATCAATGAAAACATAAATAAAAATAAGTCAATAAATAAATAAATACACAAATAAATAAATAATAATCCCCTTGCAAACTTGGTCTTGTGCTTTTGTGTGCACATTCATTCAAAAATGCAGCTTTAAAGGGACACGAGAAAACACGGTGTGTGGGTACCTGGCTGTTTGTCGCCGGTGAGAGTAACATTCTTTCCAGTGTTGTCTTCAACAGACGGATGTTCCCAGGTCACGTGAGTTTGCTCTCCAAGACGAGCAGCAGGCACATCAACGTTGTCCGGACACCCATTAAACACTGGAGGTGTGTTGTCTAAAAACAAAATCAAAGGAATTGCAGGAAGCTGGCAATTTTGGAGACGTTTTCTGGCGAAATTTGCCTTTATGCCTCCAACTAGCCTACTTTGGCGAAGATTACTTCACGAAGCTGGTTGCAAAATACTGTTGTACTGAGTCTTTGCGAAGTGGACATGGGGACCGCGTCTGTCGTTTTAAAGGGGCACGCGTGAGATACTTGCGTAGGATGGACTGGAGACACACACACGCACATCAGGGGAAAGTATCCAGGGTCCTAAACAGATTCATTGTGGCTGCACTATGTTCGTTCTTTCTATCAAGGACTTGCGCTCGGAAGCGAGAGGTTGCGAGTTCGACCCTGGGTCAGGGCGTTAGCAATGTTCTCCCCCCTTTCCTAACCTAGGTGGTGGGTTCAAGTGCTAGTCTTTCGGATGAGACGAAAAACCGAGGTCCTTTCGTGTACACTACATTGGGTTGTGCACGTTAAAGATCCCACGATTGACAAAACGGTCTTTCCTGGCAAAATTGTATAGGCATAGATAAAAATGTCCACCAAAATACCCGTGTGACTTGGAATAATAGGCCGCGAAAAGTAGGATATGCGCCGAAATGGCTGCGATCTGCTGGCCGATGTGAATGCGTGATGTATTGTGTAAAAAAAATTCCATCTCACACGGCATAAATAAATCCCTGCGCCTTGAATATGTGCGCGATATAAATTGCATAAAATAAAAAAAATAAAATAAAAAATAAATAAATAAATCCCTGCGCTTAGAACTGTACCCACGGAATACGCGCGATATAAGCCTCATATTGATTGATTGATTGATTGATTGATTGATTGATTGATTGATTGATTGATTGATTGATTGATCAACAGCCATTGAATTAGTTTGCTCGCTCCTCCTCAGCTGTAAAACACGATGGGTAAGGTAATTACTCATAGGAACCATATTCTTTGAAAGCTGAATCCACAAAGACAACAGTTTACTCACCTTCACAGGAGCCAGCACCACTCCATGTCCCATTTTCTAGGCACGTGATATACGAGGGGCCAGTGAGGCCAAAGGTCGGCTGACAGTCCAGGGAGCACGTATCCCGGTATGTCTGATCGTTATTGCAATTGTAGTGTCCATACTCGACTCGGGGAGGCTCGGAACACTGTATCGCTGGACAAACAAAGCAAATCCAAACCAAAATGATTGAATTTTATACACCTGGAGTTTTGGCGACGGGTGGTTTAACTTTGACAAGAACCATCAAAGAGAGAATTGTCTAGCACGAAGAAAAGCAGACCTTGTTTACTTTTTGTTTGTGGAAATATGTGATTAGGGTGGGTGACAGAGGATGATTAAACTGTCCTTTGATTTCTTTGGAACAAAGGTTTATCTCTTAGAAATGTGTTAATGAATGTGATTCCTAAGAAGCTACTAGGTTTAGGCTGCCTTTCTAAACAACGCGACCAAAACTCTTCCCAACCATTAAACACATTATTTTGTTCACACAATATCTTACGTTCACACGTAGGCACAGCATTGTCCCACTCATTTTCGTCCATACAGGTCAAGGTCGCGGTGCCAAGCAACTGGTAACCAAGGCTACATGTGACCGTGCACTGTGACCCCTGTAAATGGCAGTGTGTGCACGTGATACGACCGTTGCTAGGCGTCAATGGAGGATAGCAGAATGCGGCTGAAACATATATGTGATATTGTGTCTATATTGTATTGTTTGAAGTTGATGCGCTGGCACCAGGTTCTTGTTGTTTTATTGTTTTCCTTCGCATTTCTTCAGATTGTTAGTTGGGAGGCGTAAGCTTAGCAAAACACACACACACACACACACACACACACACACACACACACACACACGCACACACACACAAACCCACACGCACACACACACAGACACACACACGCACACACACATACACACACACACACACGCACACACACACATACACACACACACACAAACACACACTCGCACACGCACACGCACACGCACGCACACACACACACACATACACACGTACACACACACACATACACACACATTCACACACACACACACTACACACACACACACACACTATTCGACCCCCCCCACCCTCCTCTCCCCTCCTCTCGCACTTTCGCATTCAAATACAGACACATCAATGATTGTCTTGATTCAATTATTTCAAAACACTTTAAAATAACAACGCCTTGGTAATTGACATTCTAAAGTAAAGAGCAGAAGTATTTTTATTTTTTAATTTTTTTTTTAAAGATATAATCAGGATTATCATGAGACACCTTGATCAAGATTGGCATTAGTCAGAATGTATTCATAATGTATTCATATATTTTGCTTACCCGTCACATTGACGACAAAGAAGCATGACGCAGAGTTGTCTGCCTTGTCCGTGGCGTAAAGGCCAATAACATGTGTTCCGACATCCAGATTATCTCCTTTGTTTTTGTTGCTGCGAAGCTTCACTGCCAGTCCGCTGTTGTCTTTGACAACGGGGTCATCAAAGTTCAAGGTCACCGGGGCAAGCAACGGTCCTGACCTCAAGTCCTGGTTTGGGGGACAGCTTTCAAACGTAGGAGCTTGGACGTCTGAATTAAAATTCATAAAATCAGACTGTTACGTTGTATGTGTGTAGAGCCTCTTTTTTCCAAGGAAACAAATATTATACACAAAGCGTACTTGCTTTTCCGAGGGCTATCCTTCCTTTGACAGCCGGAACATTTAAGTCAAACATGCAGTTAAAACAAATCGTATTATACAAGGTCAAACAAATACACCAAAACTGAGAGAGTGGTCTCCAGAGGAGGCCATCATCTTGCTGTAATTCAAAAGGACAATATATAGCGGTTGTTTCCCTTTTTATAGGATTTAATTTTTGTCTTGGCAGAAAAGAAAACGTGTCTGATACGTATTGTGGCTGCCACAGGGTCAAAACACGATTTTAATTGTCAGCCTATTTGTTATTGGCAGCTATACTGAAATCTGCAAAATATAAATATAACAAAAACCAAGCTAGACAGAAAGCGGAAAGGCTTTTTTTTTTTAAAGTAACATGCATTGAACAACATAACATTTGACCTTAACGTATTATATATCGATAACATGAAGATAATGAACTGACCTATGCAGGGCAGAGATTGTGTCCAGTTCCCGTTTGCCGTACACCTGATAAATGGACAGTCACGATCAGGACGAAAGCCTGGTTGACATTGGATGGGACATAACGCACCGTATTCAAAGCTGTCGCACACTGCCTGACCTCCGGTAACCTCCCTTGGCGTGCCGCATTGAATTGCTGCACACACAGAAATAGGTTACCGATACAATGCGAACAGAAATCCAATAAACTGATTGTGTGTGTCTCTCTCTCTCTCTATCTCTCTCTCTCTCTCTCTCTCTCTCTCTCTCTCTCTCTCTCTCTCTCTCTCTCTCTCTCTCTCTCTCTCTCTCTCTCTCTCTCTCTCTTTCCCTCTCCCGTTCTCTTGCTCTCTCTCAAAAAATGCATCTTTTATATCTGTCTGTATGTCTGTATGTCTGGCTGTCTGTCTCTCTCTCTCTCTTTCTCTCTGGACAGATTGTTATTGGCAGCTATACTGAAATCTGCAAAATATAAATATAACAAGTCGCGTAAGGCGAAAATACAATATTTAGTCAAGTAGCTGTCGAACTCACAGAATGAAACTGAACGCAATGCAACGCAGCAAGACCGTATACTCGTAGTCCACCGCTCACGGCATAGGCAGTGAAATTGACAAGAAGAGCGGGGTAGTAGTTGCGCTAAGAAGGATAGCACGCTTTTCTGTACCTCTCTTCGTTATAACTTTCTGAGCGTGTTTTTAATCCAAACATATCATATCTATATGGTTTTGGAATCAGGAACCGACAAGGAATACGATGAAAGTGTTCTTAAATTGATTTGGACAATTTAATTTTGATAATAATTTTTATATATTTAATTTTCAGAGCTTGTTTTTAATCCGAATATAACATATTTATATGTTTTTGGAATCAGCAAATGATGGAGAATAAGATAAACGTAAATTTGGATCGTTTTATAAATTTTTATTTTTTTTTACAATTTTCAGATTTTTAATGACCAAAGTCATTAATTAATTTTTAAGCCACCAAGCTGAAATGCAATACGGAACCCCGGGCTTCGTCGAAGATTACTTGACCAAAATTTCAACCAATTTGGTTGAACAATGAGGGCGTGACAGTGCCGCCTCAACTTTCACGAAAAGCCGGATATGACGTCATCAAAGACATTTATCAAAAAAATGAAAAAAACGTTCGGGGATTTCATACCCAGGAACTCTCATGTCAAATTTCATAAAGATCGGTCTAGTAGTTTAGTCTGAATCGCTCTACACACACACACACACACACACGCACACACGCACACACACACACACATACACCACGACCCTCGTTTCGATTCCCCCTCGATGTTAAAATATTTAGTCAAAACTTGACTAAATATAACAAAAACCAAGCTAGACAGAAAGCGGAAAGGCTTTTTTTTTAAAGTAACATGCATTGAACAATGTAACATTTGACATTATTGTAAGACAGATTGTAAGACTAGGCAACGCCTAAAATCTCCATCCTTCTGTAATAAAGTTTAATCAATCAATCAATCTCTCTCTCTCTCACACACACACACACACACACACACACACACACACACACACACACACATACATATATATATATATATATATATACACACACACGCTCTTTATATTTATCCATCCCTCAAATCCTCCCTCAATCCATCCATCCATCCATCAATGCAGAAGTAGTTTACTTGAGACTTACGTTCACAAGCTGGAAACTCATGGCTCCAAGTTCCATTGCTCCCACACTCAGTTTGCGAAATTCCATTTTTAAGTTTGTAGCCTGTGTCGCACGTATAATGGCATACAGTTCCGTAGATGAATCCAAGTGGTCGGCACTCTTGATGACCATCAGTGACTGGAGGAGGCTCGGGGCATTCTTTCACTATGAGACATAGCAAGAGCGTCTGAACTAGTAAATTAAGGAAAAGTTAATGAATTCTTTACATGATTTAATTATTTCGTGTTCATTCAAATTGTCATATGTTTTTTCTTGATATTGATATTGACATTTTTATTCTTTTCTTTTGGGATGAAACAAACTCAGTTTAGGACAAACACACAAGAAAACCATTTATCGGAGCAAGAAACACACAGCAACAAAAGCAATACCTAAAAATAAACATTACAACGACAAAAAACAATAAACAAAAAACGAAACAAAACAAAATATACTCACCCATGCGCGCAGTTACGCACACGTACACCTACACGCACACGTAGTCGCGCACCTAGGCAGACATGGCAGACACACACGTACACACAGAAACATACACATAAAGGTAGCTCGGTGTAGGCCTATGCATAAGTGTGTGTGTGTGTGTGTGTGTGTATGTGTGTGTGTGTGTGTGTGTGTGTGTGTGTGTGTGTGTGTGAATGTGTCTGTGTCTGTGTCTGTGTGTACCTGTGTGCGTACGTGTGTGCGTGCGTGCGTGCGTGTGTGTGTGTGTGTGTGTGTGTGTGGGTGAGTGAGTGCGAGTGCGCGTGCGCGTGTGCGCGTTGTGCACAATGTCGTTGCTATATCTTTGCGCGTTATGTCTATGTTGTCGATGCGTGTAGTTTTGTCAGTTTGTTTGTGTGTGGTTGGTTGGCTGGTTGGTTGGTTGGTTTGTTATTTGTTACCTTGCACAGTGACATTAAAGCTGCAGTAGTCAGCACTGCCCTGGCTGTCTCGGACCATGTATTTGACCGAATGTGACCCTCTGGAGAACTCGCTGCCTGGAGCACCCCCGGTCAGTTGTTGCACTCTAAAATGGAATGACAATTGTTTTTGAGTGTTTTTACATTTAGTCAAGTTTTGACTAAATGTTTTGAAATTGACGGAGAATCGAAACGAGGGTCGTGGTGTTTGTGTGTGTGTATGTATGAATGTATGTATGTGTGTGTGTATGTATACATCGATTCAGAGAAAACTACTGGACCGATCTTAGTTAATTAGTTTGAACATTAAAGTTGTCATGAAAATCGAATTTTTACTAGCAGATTTAAAAGAGATTTCATCGTATTCCTCAATTTCTCCTGATATCAAAAACATATACATAGGTCATGTTTACAATACAAATGTGCTCAGAATTAAAGAAAATAAGAAATAAGAAAATAAGTACTGCGGTTCGCGCGCTACGCGGAGACGAGCGTGAACAGTCTCAGTTTTTCGGTGCGGTTAGTCGAGACTATTTTAATAATAGTCTCGGCGATGACTGTTGTTAGGGTGTTAATCTGTTCCTTCCATGCCGACAGCTTGACTGAATGTTTTTATATCGCTTCACGCGACTTGGCTTTTCTTACAATAACAACATCTAAGCAAGGAAAAAAGCAAAATACAAAATACTGGACAAAAATCACAAATCATAAAACAAACCTTGCGTGCGTATTTGGTCTTGTGTTTCGTGAAGGGGGATAATGCGCAGGAAGGAGTTCTGAAAAAGCTCCACCCTTAACACCCTCACCAAGCGCGGCCGAGAATCGAACAGTCAGCCCCTCACATAGAAGATCTACGTCTAATCGACTGGGCAACTGCGCTCGTCGAACAAACAAACAACAGCAAACAAACCACTAAAATAACGCAACAAAAGCCCGCAAAGCTAAACGGAACATAGAAGAAAGAAATGACTCACCGAATAGCTTCCCGTTCGGGATCCCTGGCAGTCGGTTCCGGCCACGACACATTGGCGGTAGTCTCCCCTTGCTCAGCGACAACCAACAAGTCGGTGGGGCAAAACAGAAACTCAGGCGGCCTGTTGGGTTCTCGTTGGGTGCTACTTCCACCTCTTCCTTTGCCCGAAGAAAGAAAAGACAACATTTACCCTTTAGCCATTTACCTTTTAGCATGGTAGATAGGGGAACATTGTAATTTTCCTCCATAACATAGTCAACTTTAGTAATGTTTGGATCTTGTGCTCAAGCAGGTAAATGATGCAAAAAAGGAACTAATTCCACTATTGAAAACACGTTTATCCCGTAACTAATTAACAAACAAAAACACACATCAAATCCACTTACCAATCAACAGTTAACCAACACATAAATCAACGCTAACTGCCTGTGGTTCTTCAGCGGGCGTCGTCCGATGTGTTCGACTCACAATCAGGGCGCTATACAGTCCACTGAGAACCTGTGTGATTTGCATGTGTTTCTGTTTGATTTTGTTGTTGATGATATTGTGTGTGTGTGTGTGTGTGTGTGTGTGTGTGTGTGTGTATGTGTGTGTGTGTGTGTGTGTTTTTTTGTGTGTGTGTGTGCGCGCGCGTGTGTGTTATAAACATTTGAAATGTAAACCGCTTGGAGTTGTTTATGGTAATAGACGAATTCCGAAAATAACTCCGTCGGTTTTGTATAGGTTGTGGGAAAGTGACCTTTTCTTGCACAACATCCTACAAACATGTAAGGAGCAAATCATCAGCGATGGGTGTGAAGGAAACACGCGTGTGTTTCCGACAGACCCCTCTCTAGAGATTGGCCCCTCCAATGTTTGTACGAGGTTTCGCAAGAAACGGTCACTCTCCCACAACCCATACAAACCCGACGGAGTTATTTTCGCAAATCGGGCAGTGAGGGAGAGGAGATGGGCACCGCTCTCATTAATCAAAATGCTATTGCTACAACCGAAATGGATTGTGTCAGTAGCATTTACGGACAGGTCAAAAGCGAGTATATATTACCCGCTATTACGAGTTAGTCGTGTGACAGAGAGTTTTCTTGCACACGAGACTGTAGATGTCTCACGACGGCGTACACTTTCACACCCATTTTTCTACGTTCGTGATCACTTGAAATGAATACTGAAAACATAAGTGTTTAAGGTAGTGACTGAATGTATGTGAAAGTAAACATGTTCAGAAATAAATGCATGATCAAAATAATTGATTTCGGCATCAAAGCGTGTAACATACAATCTTGCACACGTTTGATTTAGTAGTGGCAAAGAAGGAATGCGTGTGACATTACTTTATTTCTCTTACCACAGAATAGGACACAGCCGGCAAAAGCTCCAACAAACGCAGCAAATAGACCGAAGAATCGTTTCTCCCGCACAAGCACATGACCAGACCCTGAAAAAGACATTTGGAAGAAGAATAACTGGATCATGTATTTTATAAAAATGCCAACAAAGATCACGACTGAACAAAACAAAAAAAGATGAATATTTATGGAATAATGTTTTTGATTCATTGGTGACTTATTGCAGCGATTCTAAACAAAATTGAAAATATTTCGCCACAAAAAAAGATTTATCGAGAAAGAAAAGAAGACAGAAATGGCAACGCTGTAATAATATTAGTTGTCAGTAAGTACAGGTGTCACATGACTGATCTGAGAATGTTCATTAGCTAATGGCAATGCCCTAAAACTGTTAACGCACTCTTGGAGTGTGCTAACAATCACTGAAAGCGTATTCATACACCTGTGCCCCTTCCTTCCATCTGAGAAGATTACTCTCATCTTTTATTTTAGTGACATGTAGCTTATCCTCTCCACAGTACCGAATGATGATTTAGCCAAAAATTCCAGCGGCTAACAAAAACCACAAGTGTTCTTCTGATAGAATTAGACCAGCATTTGGAAGTCGAATGATTTGATCGACTCTGACCTACGTAGGAGACGATACGGGAACGCGACTGTATCAGCTCAATAAATGAATGGTTTTCGCATATTTCAAGGCAACAACTATTGGAATCGAAAATGTGTAGGGTTCCGAACATTCTTACCATGTGAACTTAGTACCAGCCTCCCCGATGAGTGCAGATCCAACACGAGAAATAACATGCCAAATTTTGGTTTGGAAATGAGCGTAAGATTCACTCCAGGGGACGTCACTCAGTAGTTGCTTGAAGAGGGTAGTTCATTTCTTGGGAGCAACGAATTGTCTAGTACGTGTTGTGCTACTAATGATTAAATAAATATCAAAGTAAATGTGTACGCCCACGCTTGAATTAAGCATAACTCTAAAGCATACTGTTAATTGCTAATCGAAAACAGGTGCAGAGAATCGTCGAACCGTAAATAACTGGTCTGTGTGCGAAGCAGCCGACACTCCCGAAATTCGCATCTGTCGCGACAAGCCACATTCGAAGGTTTAGAACCACAAATAACATTGTTGTTTGTGAGTTGAAATCAAGTCTGTATAAAAAAATATTGTACGTTCTACATGTAGTTTACACACAAAAAATGAAAATAAGGTAAGAGTTTTGCCTGCAGTGATAGGCATGGCAAAGCCAGCACACACAAGAAAAGTAGCTACGCGCTTCGCTCAATTATTCATTTTCTAGATTTGCTCTATAAATCTCTTAGTGCACTGTGATATCTCAATAACTTAAAGAATCTTTCATTTGATAATTTTCGTCTTTTTGTTCATTAAATCGCAGACAATTACATGAACGTGTAATAATATACCTAGCATGGACCTGTCAATCTACACATTGTCGCGTACAACCTTCTCCAAATACAAATACTAGGAGTACAATGACATTCATTCTAAGGTCAAGCTGCATGCGGTAGGGATAGGGGGGGATAAGCATATGATGTATGTTGTGCTGGTGTCTTGCATTTGACGCAGGAAGAGACGCATCTTCCCCCTTTCCATATTCGCAGTCTGTAGCTAACATTTTATTTCAAAGCCCATCCTCAATCATTCATTTATTTATTCATTCATTCATTTATTCAAGCATTCCTTTTTGTATTCATTCATTTACTCAGTCATTCACAAATTAGCTTATGCATTGATTCATTTATTCATGCTATCACTCCTTCGTGTATTCATTCATTTATTCGTTTATTCATGCACCCATTCATTCATTCATTCATGCATCCATCTACTCATCCACTCATTCATTCATGTATTGTATTTTTTGGGGTATTTGTTTGTAAATATATATTTGTTACTTCATCATGATTCGTTTGTTTATATTTTAAGTTTCTTTCCTATAGCAGTAAATTAACATCGTCAGAAATAAATAAAATAACTTCTCTTACAGTCAGTTACCCAGACTCCCGCTCTACACGTGAAGACAACGCCAATTCTGGAGTGGTCAAGACACACACTGCCCTCTGGCAGGAATGACCCCTGCGGGCACTGGAAAGCTTCTGTCTCGGAACAGTCAGCGCCCATCAGCTGGTCGTCTACTTTACAAAAACCTGGCTGGCTCTGGCTCTGGCTTCCATCCTGCCCATTGATAACGAAACGCTTGAAAGATAACATGGAATTGGAGTACACTATTATTTTTTTAATAGATAGAAAGAATAACGATTATTCAAAGTCTGTATATGAAGGGTTAGTGGTAATTGGTTTGTTTGTGTGAGTAACCATATGCTGTATGTGAATGTGTCTTATTGAATGTCCAAACAATTCTTATGAAATGTGTGTCTTATGGTCGTTTACAGGCAGGGTGGGTGCGTACATTTATTTATTCTATTTTAATGTACACATGTAAATGAAAAATACAGTCTTGTTATTGTTATTATTCTTGTTATGGTAAGAATAATGTGACAACTTGGTTGAATTTTGTTAAACCGTAGGATCATATAAAAATGTCCTTTCTTCAGTTTTTAGATGTTGAACAAAAAGCTTGGCAGATGAATGATATTCATGGCAAAAGGCCGCGTGTGTCTTCAACAAAAAAAATAAGTCCGTAAACCATCATCATCAACGACAGCAATAACACAAAAACAAAAAACACACATGTGTTTAGCTTGGTCTAAATGTGACCCTCCACCACGGAATGAGTCACATGTCACCTTTGCATGATTTTCATATTTTTACATTTTCCTAAAGAGTTTTTTATGCTCTATCCTGTGGTGAAACCCGTTTTAGAAAAGAGCAAAAACTGTTTGAGTTATAAGCCTGTGACTAAGATGACCCTCACACTGTTACCAGACACTCCCCGGACTTACATTAAGCCTTACGCAGAACCGCGCGAGATGACATGCGACTCATTTCGTGGTGGAGGGTCACAAATAAACATGATATATTATGTACTCACCAGATCCGAGCAAACATCATATGTTATCAATTCTTTTCCATTTGCCAGACCACAGAACAGGCACAGGAACACTGAAATTGTAAGGAATCTATGTTTGAAACGTAATATTTAAATACACCTTCATTCGAAGAAGAAATAGCGTTTGAACGCATTGATACGGGCACACAGTATCACAGAGAGATACGCTCACACACACACACACACACACACACACACACACACACACACACACACACATACACACACACACACACATACACACACACACACACACACACACGCACACACACACGCACACACACACACACACACATGCACACACACACATGCACACACACACACACACAAACAGAGTCACGCACGCACGCACACACGCACGCGCACACACACACACACATACACACACACACACACGCACACACACACACACACACACACACACACACTCACACACCCACACACACACACACTCACACACCCACACACACTCACACACC